>NC_064862.1:75080257-75380257 GCF_024139225.1 Suncus etruscus
AAGGAGCGGAACATGAACTGGCTGTGGCCGTGTACAACGAGGGGCCTCACCAACACTCGACGGTCCTTCAACAGAGTGATGGGCAGAATCTTGGGCAGTGTCACATAGACATGGCTTAGGCTGGATGTTCCTTTTAGTCCTTGGTCCCCATTCTTTGCTGTCACCCTGAAGAATGGCTCTGAGTTGGGAGAGAGAGGTGGAGAACACCTGAGCAACATTTGAATATGAGCCCAGAGGGTGGCACTGGCCCATCCGCACCTAGAGGTTGTAAGGGATGGGGTGGGGAGATGGGTCATAGAGAAACAGTCTAAAGTGGGCAGTGAAGAGCAGGATTAGAATTGGCTCTTTTAGAACCTTCTGGAACTAACTTTGCTTGTTTGTGGCCTCCATCTCTACTCACCATGTGAATCCAGGACCCTCTTGTGAGGTAACAAAATTTGAACTTTCTCTTGTTTGGGGGGTATTTGGTAGTGCTTAGGGCTTACTCCTGGCTCTGTTCTTAAGGCCCACTTGCCAGTGCTTGAGGGAGCGAACGTGGTACCATGGATTAAACCAAGCCAGCCACATGCAAGGCCAGGGCCTTCCCACTCTGCTGTCTCTCTTTGACACTCTTCTGTCCCTTGATAGAAGTTTGTCTGGGAAGTGACTGAGAGTGGTGTCAGTGCATGACCCAGTGGATCAAGAAGTCCCTTCTAGGGGCCGGGAAGGTGGCGCTAGAGGTAAGGTGTCTGCCTTACAAGCGCTAGCCAAGGAACGGACCTCGGTTCGATCCCCCGGCGTCCCATATGGTCCCCCCAAGCCAGGGGCGATTTCTGAGCACATAGCCAGGAGTAACCCCTGAGCGTAAAACGGGTGTGGCCCAAAAAAAAAAAAAAAAAAAGAAGTTCCTTCTAAGCTGGATGCTCCAACTGACTTTGCCTCCTCCTACCATGCTGTCCACAACCTCACTTCTGCCTGTCACTGATGCCTTGTGCCCCAGTCCAAGGGTCTCAGATCCCAGGTCCTACCTGTGGAGTTGCCACAAGGCTGAGCCATAATATAGGTGCACTTGCCCAAGAAGCGGAAGCGATTCCCATCGAAGCTGATGTAGTTTGTGTGTCCGTATATGGAGCAAACAGAAGAACCTGCCAGCCAGGTGTGAGGATTAATTTGGTTTTCGGGTTTGGGGTTTGGAGGCCATACCTGATGGTGCTCAGGGCTTACTCCTGGCTCTTCACTCAGGGTTTACTTCTGATGGACTCAGGGAACCTTATGTGGTGCTAGGAATAGAACCAGGCTGGCTGTGTGCAAGACCAGTGCCCTCCCTGCTGTGCTGTCGCTCCAGCCCTGAGAGGTAGTTTGGGGGAGCTAGTTTTGAGATCCCCAAGGACAAACCAGAACCCCTTCCCCAGCCCAGGAAGGACCCACTCCTGTATGATAAAGAGGGAGGATATCTATCCCTAGTCCCTCTGGGTGGCAAGGGTCTTACCATAGGGATGGCATCTGTAATGGCCATTTCTCAGCTGGCACACCGAGTGGGCCGCACAGCGGGCCATCTGGCATACTGTCTGACTGCCTGGCAAGCAGTGGCAGCGCTCGGAGCAGTTGGCACTGAACCAGATGTCCCCAGTCTAGGACAAGAGAACATAGGCTAGCAGGAAGGGGCTCTGAGAGGCCCTCACATCTTGTTCTGCCCCACATCTACAAACCTAATCATGCTCTGACTCTCCTGGGTATACCTTTGTGGCCCAGAATATTTGCACATGCCTGCCTCCTCCCCAGGTGCTGGCCTCTCCCTCTTTCTACATCTAGCCTCTAAGTTAAGCTCAAGGGATCCTTGCTGGAATAAGTCTCACCCACCCTGAGAACATCTTCTTCATGGTTTAGTGGGTTTTTCCTTCACAGCACTCATCAGGGCTGCCCTTTTCTATTGATCCAAGTGGGAGTTCTGAAGGGGAGGGTTATCTGTGTCTGTTTTCAGTCTCAGGCTCCTAGGGGGAGCACAGCTCACAGCAGACTGTCTCAATAAATGCTAACTCAAGGCCACAGAGACAACACTGGGGTTAAGATGTTGGCCTTGCATGCACCTAAGCCAGGTTCAATCCCCGACATTGAATACTGCTAGAGTCACTCAATTACAGAGCCAGGAATCCTGAATATTCACAATTCAATATAATAAACAATCACTGAAGATTACTACTAACTTCCACACTGGAATTCACTGTTAGCATTTCTTGTAGTTCATCACACTGTCTTTATTGCTTGTTTGTTTTGTTTTTCTTTTTGTTTTTGGGCCACACCCAGCAGCACTCAGGGGTTCCTCCTGGTTTTGCACTCAGAAATCGCTCCTGGCAGGTTTGGAGGACCATATTGGATGCCAGGGATCAAACCTTGGTTAGTCTGGGTCAGCCTCATGCAAGGCAAATGCCCTACCTGCTGTGCTACTGCTCTGGCCCATCACACTGTCTTCAATCCCACTGTGGCTCCAACACCTAGAGTCAATCTCAGTGTGGCCTCCTGAGTCATACTGGCATCCTGTATGAAATCACTCCTGCCTCTGTGCTCAGGACCCACTTCTGTCAGGGCTTGGGGAACTACATGGGATGCTGGGGATTGAACCCTGGTCAGGTGTTCAATCTTGCCTCACAGTGCAAGGCAAATGCCCTTCCCAATGTACTATCTCTCTGGCCTCTTGGGGTGAGGTTCTGAGCTCTTTAAGTCTGTTTCCAGATCTATCAAATGTGCACATTGAGATTTTCTACCTGGTATGATTGTTGTGCAGATAAATTAGACCAAGACACAGACCAATTACTTTATGGGTATTAATTATTATTATTAGCAGTTTACAATGAGTGTCATGTGCAAACTATTTATTATAAGGGTGTTTGCCTGTCCAAAAAGAAAAAAGAAAAACAAAACTCATAATTAACCTGACCTTTTTCTTTCACCCCTTTATCATTTTTTCACTTGGTTATTAAGAGGTATAAACACGGGCCTAGAGAGATAGCACAGCGGTGTTTGCCTTGCAAGCAGCCGATCCAGGACCAAAGGTGATTGGTTCGAATCATGGTGTCCCATATGGTTCCCCGTGCCTGCCAGGAGCTGTTTCTGAGCAGACAGCCAGGAGTAACCCCTGAGCACTGCCGGGTGTGGCCCAAAAACCAAAAACCAAAAAAAAAAAAAAAAAAGAGGTGTAAACACATAGGGTGTGACTTTCATGCCACCTCTTTGGGACAGCACTGGACCCCATCCTGGGCCCTGTCTGAGCTCTTGCTTGCTCTTGCCAATGTCCCTAGGGAGAAGAGAATGAACTAACTCTTCTTTTTTTTTTAACCCCTCCCGAACTAATTCTTCTTTTTATACCTAGCCTATCAGTATTCACAAGTTCCTGTAGCAAAAGACTCTAGAATCTCAGCTTCTGTCCTGAATCCCTGAAGCTATCTGCACAGCATCCAGGAAGGCTCTGCTGACCCCCGAAAGGGAGAGAATATCTACAGGGGCTGGGGTGTAAAGCACTGGGGCTGCCAGCAGGGGGCAGAGGAGGCCCAAGAGAGCAAGTCAGAACAGGGCCCACGGGAGGACAGACCAGCAGCTTGTGGGGCCAAAGTGGATGCTGAATGATTTTTATTAGCAGAGAGGACAATCAAACGTCAAATGCTAAATGAATGACTCCACCTGTGGGGTTCCCACTACTTGTCCCTGGACCCATTGGGCATGTGCCCCAGATCCCAATTCCTGTCAACTGAGAAACAGATGAAACCGGAAGGAAGCCCAGTGTCCTGCTGGCCATCTTCCCAACGGATCTGGATACCAGGGTGGTCTTACCTTATAGTAATTGTTATTGTGGAAGCAACTGCAGGATGCGGCCTCAATGCAGCTATTATTGCTAAATAAATAGCCAGAATCGCAGACACAGCCTCTCTGGCATTGGTTACCACAGTTAGGCTTGGAATTGGTACAGGAGGCCAAGCAACCACAATTTTCGAAGTGGGCATTTAGGGGGCAGGTCTCTAAGGGGGAAACACAATTTACATCAAATTACTGGTCCACAGCTGTTCCCAAGATGATTTCCTGTGTCTTCTCTATCCCCACAGGCAAACTCCTCTAAGAAGTTG
The DNA here is from genome assembly GCF_024139225.1 of Suncus etruscus. NCBI lineage: Eukaryota > Metazoa > Chordata > Mammalia > Eulipotyphla > Soricidae > Suncus > Suncus etruscus. Next base: position 75,084,352 of record NC_064862.1, read on the forward strand.
GTCTGTGTTATTCTAACATTGGGAGAAATGAAGTTCTAATAACAAACATGACTGAATCTGGGAAACATGGTGCAAAGTGAAAGAAGCCAGACACCAAAGGCCCCAAAGCATATGATTCCTTATCCAGAACAGGCAAATGCATAGAAAAAGCAAATATATGGTTGCCAGGTATTGAGGAATCTCAGTTTCAAGGAAAAGTCAGCCTAGGTCCTTCAGACTCAACAATCCCCAGCCCTTCATTTTTCTACAGTCACCATGTCTATGAATCTCTCATCAACTGGATGACACCGTCTCTCTCTCTCTCTCTCTCTCTCTCTCTCTCTCTCTCTCTCTCTCTCTCTCTCTCTCTCTCTCTCTCACTTTGTTTTTTGGGTCACACCTGGCGGTACTCAGGGGTTACTTCTGGCTCTGCACTCAGAAATTACTCCTGGCAGGCACAGGGAAACCATATGGAATGTGGGGATTCGAATCACCATCCATTCCTGGATTGGCTGGCTGCGTGCAAGGCAAATGCCCTAACGCTGTGCTGTCTCTCCGACCCCAGGATGCCTCCCTCTCAAATTCTCTCTCCAAGTCACTGTCTCCTACTTTCTGTTTTTTTTTTTTTTTTTTTGTCCAATGCTCCATTTCATACCTTGAGGAAATCCCTGTGTTGTTATGATGTTCGTTGTGGCAGTCTGGGAAGTTTTAGTAGTAGTCAGCGAGGTTTCTGACATAGTAGAAGTCACCGAGGTTTCTGACGTAGTAGCACTCACCGAGGTTTCTGGCGTCGTGGAGCTTTGCGTGGGAACCAGGGGTATCTGGGTGGGGACAGTGGATTTTTCTGTGGGGACAGTGGGCTTCTCTGTGGGTATAGTGGGCTTTTCTGTGGGGACAGTGGTTTGTACTATGGGGACAGTGGATTTTTCTGTGACTGCGGTGGTGAGCCTCTCTGTAGAAATGGTAGACATTTCTGTGATGGTGGTGAGTGTTTCTGTGGGGACAGTTGTTTTTTCTTTAGGTTTATCAGTGAGGACAGTGAGGATAGTTGATGTTTCAGTGGGGACAGTGGGTTTCTCTGTGGGGACGGTGGTATTTTCAGTGGGAACTGTAGATGTTGTAGTGAGTTCTTCCGTAGGGACAGTATGTTTTTCTGTGGTGACAATGGTTTTTTCTGTGGAAACAGTGGGTTTCTCTGTGGGAACGGTAGATTTTTCTGTAGGGGCAGTGGTTTTTTCTGTGGGGACAGTAGGTTTCTCTGTGGGGATAATGGTACTTTCTGTGGGAACAGTAGATGTTTTAGTGAGTTCTTCTGGAGATACAGTGTGTTTTTCTGTGGACATGGTAGATTTTTCTGTGGTGACAGTGGTTTTTTCTGTGGGTATTGTGGGTTTCTCTGTAGGGACAGTGGGTTTTCCTGTGGGAATGGGAGATGTTTTTGTGGGAACAGTGTATTTTTCGGTGAGACTGGTAGATTTTTCTGTGGGCACAGTAGGTTTTTCTGTGGGGACAGTGGGTTTTTCTGTGGGGACAGTGAGTTTTTCTGTGGGGACAGTAGGTCTTTCTGTGGGTTTTTCTGTGGGACTTTTAGTGGGGATTGTGATCTCTTTTGTAGGGATAGTGGGCCCTTCTATGGGTTTACAGGGCCACACAGTGGGCTTGGCTTGTTCTTTAGAGGGGACAGTGGACTTCTCATGAGGAGTGGTTTGCTTTTCAGGGAGAGTAGTTTTCACTGCATGGACATTTTCCTCTACAGAAGGGCTGGGTATTTTCTCATGGGGGAAAATACACTTTTTAGAGGAGGCAGGAGATTCTTGAGGAGGGAAATTTTTCCCTTTGGGAGGGGAAGTGTGCTCTTGAGATTTGATGTTCTGTTTCCCAGAGAGAGTGGGTTTTTTTGTGGGTCCTCCAGTTGTTTCTGTGTGGCCTGTAGTCTGTTCTGAGGGCAAGGTGGGAGTTGCTGTGTAGCTCACAGTGGACGTTTCCGTGGGGACAGTGGATGGTCCTGTGGAGACAGAGCTTTCAGATAGGCCAGGACGTTGGAAAGTAGGTACTAACGAAGCAGATTCTGAAAAGCAAATAAAAATCATACACTGTTTTCTTCAGTCACACCTCATTCGAGGAAGTAGATTTTAAAGAGAGGCTGTGACTCAGAGTAAGCAACTGCCCTGCATGTGTGAGGTCCTGAATTTGGCCCCAACACCATAAACAAAAGACAATGAAAACCAACAATGAAGGAATTTATATTATACCTTTTTTTGGTTTGGGTCTACACCTAGCAATACTCAGGGATTACTCCTGGCTCTGCACTCAGGAATTACTCCTGGTTGCGCTTGGTGGACCCTATGGAATGCTAGGGGAGGGGTCAAACTAGGCCAGTTGAGTGCAAGGCAAATTCTCTACACATGACTACTGCTCCAGCCCTTATGTTACCTCTTCTATTGCTAACCCAACCTTCCATACTCCATACTCAGCAAACCCCTTTTCTAGTTATCAGGCCTCATTAAGGTTTCAGGAAACAAGCTAAGGAGCTACCATTTCTCCTTGTGGAGATCAGGTTCAGGCCTTCCATCTACCCCTACAGAAATTTCCAGTATCAAAATCACATTCACTCAAATGGGCATCTCCAAGGAGACAGGAAGACAGATGGGAAGAGTAATAAAGGCCAATTGGGGAAACCCCCACCCCCAAGCATGAGGGGACTTGTAGGAAGCAGCATAATAACTCAAAAGTGCTTTCCCAGATCCTTCTCCTCCAGAGTCAGGCTTACCTCGACAGGCCCCTTGACTGATTCCAATGAAGCCCACAGCCACGATAAATGCCATGTTGGATCCCCTGGTGGCTTTCAGGATCAGCTGGAGATACCCAGGGCAAGAAAGGAGTGAGCAAGCCAAGCGGGTCCCAGCAGTCTGTCCCTCTCAGCCAACATCCAGGTCCTAGGACTCCAGCCTCCATCCCTTACTCTGTCAGAATGATGATCTCAGCATCCTCCATGATCCCCACTATGTTCTGATCACACCCCACCATTTTGTAGTCACCCACCTGCATAGGTTGGGGAAGTCCTGGCGGGATGGTGACAGAGGCGTTCTGCCATTCAGGTTTCTGGGACCCCACCCGGATCCAGATAGATTTCGGAATGGTGCCCGCAGGGCTGGAGAGCAGCAAACTGAAGATCGTGCCATTCCCAATACCAAACATTTGGTAGACAAACTCCACACAGATGGCACCAGGGGCACAGAATGGCCGACTCATCAGTCGGAAATCCTGGCCCTCAAGAGAGTACTTGTTGACTAACAAGTAGATGAAATGAAACCCTGGGAAAAAATAAGGGACAGACCAGTGAGCAATCACCATAGAACAATTGAATGGGGCTTTCTCAAGTGCCAGCTGCTTTCCAAAGGGGCACAGAAGGCTGATGCCCGGCTCCCCATGGGTTATGGTGGTGCTGTTTGGCTTCTTTCATCTTGTTCTGATTATTATGTTGGGGCTGGAGTTGGTTTGATTTCATTTGGGCCACACTCAAGTAGTGCTTGGTAGCTACTCTGGGCCCTGAGCTCTAGGGTTTTTCCATGGATGTCCAGGTGGGATTGGGAGTCAAATCCAGGCCTATCAGGGGACCAGTGGGTGTGGCCCCCAAACCAAACCAAAATCGGAGAGAGCACTCAATGGTCTGATGTCTGTACCTTGGCACATACAAAGCCCTGAGTTTGAACCACATCCCTACCCAAAATAAATAAAAAGAAAAAGCAACCCCCAATCTCAGGTTCCTCTTGCTACACTAGCAAACATTACCGATGAGAAAATGGATCTGAAGTCTTGAATCCTCTGAAGATGGCTGTATTTTCTGGGGGCGTCTGTGATCCCCCAAGCAGAACCCATTCCTTGCTCTACCTCTGTCTTTCCACAGGGGCTGAACTTCACTACCTACAAGAGCAGCTTCTCATTCATACCAGATTATTCCAGAATGTGAGATTTCAGGGCTCCTCCATCTCCTCCTTGTTTGTTTTGCTTTGTTTTGTTTTGGAGTCATACCAGATGAGCTCAGGGCTTACTCCTGGCTCTGTGCTTAGGGATCATTCCTGGCACTGTTCTGAGGACCAGAGATGGTGCTGAGATTGAATCTCAATCAGCCATGTGCCAGGCAAGTACCTTCCTTAACTGACGTTCTAGCTCTTCAGCCCCTCCTCACAGTTTTGTTTTGTTTTGGGGTCACACCGGCAATGGTCAAGGGTTACCCCTGGCTCTACATTCAGGAATCACCCCTGTTGGTGTTCAAGGAACTTTATGGGATAGTGGGGATCAAACCCAAACCAGCTTCAAGCCGGGGAAGCACCCTTCCCAGCTCTCCTGTCATTTCGGCCCCTGCTCACCGCGTTTTAAAGTTCCTCCGATGGAGGTTGTTTCGGGGCTCGATTTATTTCCCCAGGCCCACTCTCCGCTGCTATCTGGGACCTGGGACCAGTCGCAGAAGGGATGCTTATCATCTTCAAAGTCACATCCTGGAAAAGTGTCTGGGGGACACACAGGGGACAACGAGTACTTTCAGTCATTTTTGCTATACTCCTCTTCCATGGCACCCCGAGAGATCTGGATCTCCTGACACCTGAGTCTCACCTCCACAGGGAGCAATGGTAATTTCATCCACAGCTACTGCAGGCTCTGGTCTCTTTCCAAACATGCCTATGATGATGAACTGGGGGTGGAGGTAAGCAGGGAGAACAGGAAGTGAGAGATTGAAAGCCTCCTTGGTGCCCAGATCTTTTCCCATTTCGATACTTCTGTTGTCTGTTTATTTTTAGTCTACATCCTCTGGAGCTCAGGGGTTACTCCTGGCTCTGAGTTCAGAAATCACTCCTGGCAGGCTCGGAGGACCAGAGGGAATATCAGGGATTGAACCCTGGTTGGCCACCTGTAAGGCAAACTCCCTCCCAGTTGTAATATAGCTCAGGCCACTCTCCTCCCATTTCTATGTGGGGTGCAGGAGTGAAGCTGGGGTCTCTCTCCTCAGAGATACCTGAACGAACCCCTGGCCTGTGTAGTTGACAGAGGCGGTCTTCCAGCCTGTGGTGGGTTGTGCCAGGAGGAGAGTGTGTTTCCGGATGTTGCCTGCAGGAAAGGGAACCAGGAAAGACACGATGAGACCAAGGGGCTGGACACAGGCTCCAACCCTCCCTCCTAAGGCAGTGACTGTGTGGCAAAGGCAATGTCAGAAGCGGGGTGGTATTTGGGGTGGGGGGAAATTTTCCCTCCAGCCTCCCTTGTCTTATTCTCCCCGCATTTGGATGCAGTTTTTCAGGCTTCCAGTGCCCTGAGCCTGGATTCCCCCATTGCTCCCATTGCCCTTGGCCCCAATTTGGAGTTGCAGGGCGAAGGGGGACAAGGGGCTGAAGGCATCCCTGGATCACACTCACCCACCGGCTTGGCGAAGACAGTGAGCGAGGCCCCTGGGGAGCTGGCACGCAGTGTATAGTGGAGAGACAAGCTCAGGCAACCCCGCGACTGGCTCACAGGGCTCAGCAGGGCAGATTTCTGCTGGGCCTTGGCCTTCTTTGGGTCCAGGAGCATATAGAAGCCACCTGCAAAGCAGCCATATGGGGTGGGATTATGTGACTGGACTGGGGGAGAGGATAAGCTTAGGGACACCCCCACCACCACACACACACAGCCGGTTCCACAAAGCTTCAGCACCCGTCATGCAAATGGCTGAGGAGCATCAGAACCTTCCAGAAGTGCTGTGTAGAAGGGTCATTTCTGACACCCCCCATCTTGTCCTTGAGTTCTGACTTCAGAGTGTCCCCACATCGATTGTCCCCCCCCAGTCTATACCCTTGGACTAGGCTGAATGTTGCACCAACTGAAAGGAAGGAAGGAAGGAGGGAAGGAAGGAAGGAAGGAAGGAAGGAAGGAAGGAAGGAAGGAAGGAAGGAAGGAAGGAAGGAAGGAAGAAGGAAGGAAGGAGGGAAGGAAGGAAGGAAGGAAGGAGGGAAGGAAGGAAGGAAGGAAGGAGGGAAGGAAGGAAGGAAGGAAGGAAGGAAGGAAGGAAGGAAGGAAAAGAAAGGAAGGAAGGAAAAGAAAAGAAGGAGGGAAGGAAGGAAAAGAAAGGAAGGAGGGAGGGAAGGAAGGAAAGAAGAAAGGAAGGACTAGAGGAAGGAGAATGGAAAAATGAAAGAAAGAATTTTAAATTAGGGGTTGGAGCGATAGGACAGTGGGTAGTGAGTTGTCTTGCATGCACCCAACCTGGGCTCAATCCCATATGGCACCCCTGAATACAGAGACGGGAGTCAGCCCTAAGCACCACCAAATGTGGCCCAGAAACAGACTACAGCAACCAAAAAGAATTTAAAACGACCACTAGCAACGTTACTGACACTACTAGGTCTAGCTAGGGGGGTGCTAAATGCTGTGATGAGGCTAACAGAGCTGGGTAGGCAGCTGGAGTGAAGACAGAGCTTGGTTCTCAGGATCCTCCGAGAACCTCAGGCTGCAGGAAAGATTGAATGCTGTTGCAGGAAGGGACGATGGGCAGGGTGGGGGAGATGGAAGAGGAAGACACATGAACTGGAGAAGATGGAAGGAAGGGAAAGATTGAGAGTAGAGGGAGGAGGGAGGAAAGAAGGAAGGAAGGAAGGAAGGAAGGAAGGAAGGAAGGAAGGAAGGAAGGAAGGAAGGAAGGAAGGAAGGAAGGGGAGGGGTGGAAATTGGGAAATGTAGCTAGAAATTTATCTGGGGTGGAAAAATTAAGGGGGCAGGGGAGGAAAGAAGGAAGAGGAGGGGAAGGAAATAGTCAAAGATGGACAAAAGAAGAATCAGCTTGGCTGCAAGCCAAGGTGTTGGTGGAGAGGCAGCTAGGAATGAGCCTGGGCAGAACAGGAGAGGAAGAAAGTATCTTAGCCATTGCCTGGTTGAGTTAGAACCTTCTAGGAGGTCCATGTATTTGCCCTTGGTGTTCTGATGCTCCTCATAAAGAAACAGCCACCCTTTCAGAGGGGCCAGAGCAAGGGATTCATCCTACAAGGTCTGCATCCCCCCACCACATGACGGCAGCTTGTTCTAACCTCTATGCACCCCTGCTGCCTGTCACATCATCTCATCAGGTGGTGCTTAACTGGGCCAGAGTGGGGAAGGCACTTGCTTTCCATGCAACCAACCCTGGTAGCTAGCATAGCAGGAAGGGCATTTGCCTTGCACACAGCCAACCTAGATTTGCTCCTCTACATCCCATATGACCTCCCAAGCCTGCCAGGAGTAATTTCTGAAGGCAGAATCAGGTATAGCTGGGTATGGCCCCAAAACAAAACAGATCTCCAAAGAAAGAGTGTCTTTCCTCACCACCAGGTCTGGAGAAATCGTAGTCAGGTCCCACGTCGGGGACACCTGAAGGCCCCTTCTTTTGGACCCACTTGGCTCCCGTGGCCGTGGGGACCCAGCTCCAGCCGCAGAGATCGTTCAGCTTGTCAAAGTTGCACATCTGTACTATGCAGACTTGGGGGCAGAGGGAGGAAACAGATTTTGCTGCTTCTCGGGACCCTCAGGAAATCGGACCTCAGCCCTGGATCAAAACTAAGAGACTTGGCATCTGCCTTGCTGGTCGATCCGGGTGGGACCCAGTTCAATTTCCAGCATCCCATATGGTCCCCAAGCCTGCCAGGGGCGATTTCTGAGTGCAGGGCCAGGAGTGACCCCTAAGCATCGCTGGGTGTGGCCCAACAATCAATCAATCAATTAATCAATCAATAAAATTAAAAAAAAAAAACTAAGAAGCTGGGTATGAGGTGCCGCAGAGTTCTGTCCCCTAGTGGCTGTGTATGGTTATGCATGTCAGAATCCACCCAAGCCTTGGGTTTCTCATATCTGAATTCCTGCCTGCTATAAATTAGATAAGTGGGGTACGAACTCAGCTAGTTGGAACGCCATGCTCAGGAAGTATGAGTTCTTTCACCCTCAATTTTTAGAATATTCTCCCTTGCATTAATTTTCTCCCCAGGAATCTCCACCATCAGTTTAGCTGGGCGGATATGGGATACCAGCCAGGTGTGCCCAGAATTAAGGATTTGAACCTATCCTGGGGACGAGGCTGCTAATGGGATGCAGAAGTGGAGGGAAGCCAGAAACCCCAACTCTGGGAGAAATGAGGTGAAGCTCTGTGGGTCCCTAAGATACTGTGAGCCTGTGCAGGTAGGCCAGGGTAAGAGGGACAAGAAGTGGGGCAGGGCTCACCCTGATTGCAGGAGCCCTTATGAAGAGAGATGGCGTCCAGGGCGATGTCCAGGTAACTCGTGCTGCCCTGCACCCCTTCAAACACCAGCTGTGGGGACAGTGGCCAGCACTGAGCACCCCAGCCTGTGGATCCCCATCTTTTGACGGCAAGCAGATAGCTTCCTGCAGTCCCTGCCAGCCCCCCTTTGCTCTGGGCTACCTCCACCTCCACCCCACTTACCCGTCTGGGCAGGAAGAGTCCCGCAGCAGGTACTGTGATGGCGGTGGGCACCCAGGACGGGCTCTGATAGTTGCGGTGCTTCCAAAGCGTGATGGGGTGCTTACCCTTCTGCTTGGCTTGCAGCAACAGCCTAAGCTGGGCACCCCAGGAAAACCCGAAGAGGCGGTAGGCGAAGCGGATACACATAGGCCCTTGTTCCCAGATCAGGGGGCTTCGTAGACGTGCGACGCCCCCCGGAGGGAAGGTGATAGCGAGCATATGCAGGTAGTAGCCATCTGTGGGGGGCAGGGGCAGGTGTGAGGCCCTACCCCCTCCCAGACCCCAGCCTCCTCACCTCCCTGAACCCAGGCCTACCCACTAGGCTTTCTCCCTGAATTTAGGCCTAACTATTAGGCTTTCCCACTTTTCATCCAGGCCTAGCTACTAGGCTTTCTCACCTTGAACCCAGGCCTAACTGCAAAGCTTTCTCACCTCTGCGAACCCAGGCCTAAATGTTAAACTTTCAGAGTCAGAACAATCCTGTACAGCAGAGAAGGTGTTTACCTCGCCTGCAGCTAACCCAGATTCCATCCCCATCATTTCATGTGGCTCTCCAGCACATCTCTGAGCACAGAGGCAGGAGTAAGCCCCGAGCATTGCCAGATGTGGCTCCCCAAACAAAGAAAAAGGTCACTAAATCCTAGGCTTTCTCTCTCTCCCTCCCTCCAAGTCCTAGGCCTAACCCGAGTCTCTCACCTTTGGGGTATCCCCCAGGGGGCCCAATTCCACTATCAGGGAAGGACACTTTGTCTCGGGTCCAGTTCCCATCATCATTAGAATCCTGGGACCAGTCACAGAGGGGTCTGGCATTGTCCTCAAAGTCGCACTGGGTGATGATAGCTATGAGCAAGAGTGTGATGAGTGGGTGGCTCTCAGGGTGGGCTCAGAGCTGAAACTTGGATTCAAGTGTCATCTCTAGGGAGAAATCGGCTGTGGTGTTGCGGGCAGAGCTCGCTGGCTGACTTGGGTACAGCCTGCCACGTATCCTGGAGCTGTTCTTCATTGAGGGGCTTCTTCGGCAGACCCCGCATCCCACTCCTGCCCTTCACATTATCTCGGAGACCAGAAGATGGCACTCCGGGTCTATCCCCAGCACCGCTAAGGGGAACTCTGGTGACTCCCAGCATGGTTGGGTCAAAAATAAAAATAAAACCAAAATAAAATCCCTACACAGGGCCAGTCACAGCTCTGAGAGCCCCTGGGAAGAGGGAGGGCCTAGGGGTCCCCATGGAGGAGAGAGGGTTCGAGGGCTCAGGACCCCCAACTCACAGTCACTCTCTGAGCTTCCAGCCACCGGCTTCCGATCCAGAGGCGTCTCATTCCTGGCATTTGAGTCCCAGAATGAAAACAAAGGCGGCGTTTCCCCCTCAATTCCTTCCCAGTCTTGATCAAAACACAGGGTCTCCCTCCCAGCACCCTAAAGCCACTCCAAGCTGTGGTCCCTCTCCAGAGGAGGTGCAGCAAAAAGTGCTCAGCGCAGGTGAGCCGGGCCCAGTCTAGATCCCTCACTGGTTCTGGGACCCCAAACCATCTACCATTCCTGCTTCCTCCCTGTGGGGTCCCCCTCTCCACTAGATCTGGCCCAAGTTTATCCTTTTATGTTTTTCTGTTTTGGGCCACACCCAATGGTCCCCAGGGCTTATTCCTGGCTCTTCCCTCAGGATTTACTCCTGGCTGTGCTCCAGTATATGTGTGTGTGTGTGTGTGTGTGTGTGTGTGTGTGTGTGTGTGTGTGTGTGTGTGTGTGTGTGTGTGTACAATATGAAATGCCAGGGATTAAATCTGGGTTTGCCACATGCACATGCAAGGCAATCACCCTCCTCACTGTGTCATAACTCCAGACCCCAAATGTGTCCTTTTTCTGAGGATTTGTTTACTCCTCCCTATCCACCCTGCCTCCCCAGCTCTGTACCTCTTCCCTCTTCTGCCTGCCTCTCCCTACTACCCTGACCCCCATTTCTGTTGCCCTTCCTTATCCTATCCTGCCCTTTTATCCCATACCTGGGTCCTTCCCCCTAATCTGGCCTCCCCCCTGCTTTACTACCCCCTGTGCCCAGCTTACAGGACAGAGGCAGACAAATAGCTGTGGACCCAGGCAGCCCCCACCAGCAGCACCAGCGTCCAGATGGAGAGAGCCATGGAGGAAGGACCTCGGAGGCAGCTCTTGGGTGAGGAGGAGGCACAGCAAGGAACTCTGTCTCTTTAGACACCCTGAAGCTGTCTCACCTGGCACCCCTCCTGGGATGCCATGAGCACAAGACAATCCAAACACGCGGTCACTCTGCGAAATGAACCCTGCGACTGAAAGTTAAAACCCAGTGGGAGTGTTAGCTCGAGAAATCTCAGGAAAGAAAGCATGTGAGGATAGGTGGACTCCTCCCCGAAAAGTGTCCAACCCTGAAGAAAGTGTCCAGGACAGTGAGAAAGGAAATTACATCACGAGATTTCCCAAAACCGAAATACTCGAGTCTCTGGCTTAAAAGGGGCTCAGAGGAGCCAGGCCTAGACCCTCGAGAGGTGTGCCTGGAGATTTCAGAGTATTAGGGTCTCTGAATCATCCCTAAAGCTTGCTCAGACAGGGAAAAGCAGGGCCACATACTGTGAATCAGGCATCAACCTAGCCTCGGCCTTTTCACAGCAATCCTGTGTTCTAAAAGCCCCAGAACAGTGTCCACGGATTCCAATGGAAAAATCCATCTCAAACCTAAAATTCTGTTGTCGGCAACAACAGCAGAGTCGACGGGCAAAGTAGGAGCGGGAGGATTGGAATGGAGGACGGGGAGGCCTGGAAGAAAACAAACCATAAACCAACCCTCCAGCACAGGTTGGCTCCTATGCTAAAGGAAATGCTCATCAAAATGCCAACTGTGGTGCCAGAGCCATAACATAGCAGGGAGGGCATTTGCCTTGCATTTCCAGGCCCCCCCATATGTTCCCCAGAGCCTGCCAGGAGAGATTCTTGAATGTAGAGCCATGAGTCAACCTTGAGCACTGCTAGGTGTGGCTCAAACAACAAACCCCTAAAATGCCAACTGTCAAGTGGACAATTAAAACACAGAAGCAGGAACTGGGAAGATAGCACAGTGGTAGGGCATTTTCCCTTGCATGCAGCTGACCCAGGACAGACCCAGGTTCGATCCCCAGCATCCTCTATGGTCCCCCGAGCCTGCCAGGAGTGCCTGAGCGCCACCGAGTGTAGCCCTCAAGCCAAAAATAAATAAATAAACAAAATAATAAAACACAGCAGCATGGGCCTGAGGTACAGGAGGTAAGGTGTTTGCCTTGCACATGGCTGACCCGGGTTTGATCCTTAGCATCCCATATGATTCCATCATATTGCCCAGCATCCCATATGGACCTTCCAGGAGAAATTTCTGAACACAGAGCAAGGAATAACCTGAGTGCCACCGGGTGTGGCCCCAAAACAAAACAAAACAAAACAAAAAAGCAGCGGGACTGGAGAGATAATACAGCAGAGAAGGCACTTGCCTTGCGCACAGCTAACCCAGGTTCAATTCCTAGCATCTCTAGGGTCCCCCAAGAACCACCAGAAGTGATTCCTAAGTACAGAGCCAGGAGTAAGCCCTGAATATCGCCAGGTTCTCAAAAACAAAACAAAACAAGAGCAGTATTGTGGGAGGACCAGGAAGCAGGTACAGAGTTAAACACCTCAATGAATAAGATGACAAAGTGAAATGCCTCCTACAGCATCTAGTTGTCATGTCATACTCTCTAGGAAGCAGTGCACAGAACATGCCCATTCAATGCCAGCACTGTGGGCCTGGAGCTAGAGACAAGCCTAGCATGTGTTTGACCCAGGTTTCATTCCTGGTACCATATGGCCTCTCAACATCACTGACTGTATGTAGCCCAGAGACCCCTTACTGTTGGTAGAGGCCTTTGGATTGGTCGTCATATTGCCTTCTAATTAGATGTCTCTTGATTGGTTCCTTTGATTTTCTTGTTAAAAAGATGTTTCTGGGGCCAGAGCGATAGCTCAGCAGTAAGGCATTTGCCTTGCACATGGCCAATACAGGACGAACCCCAGTTTGAACCTTGGCATCCCATATGGTCCTCCAAGTCTGCCAGAAGCGACATCTCACAGAGCCAGGAGTAACTCCTGAGCACCTCTGGGTGTGACCCAAAAACCAAGAAAAAAAAAAAGATATTTCCCAATTGCCTCCTCATCTGGCTTTTTCCCTTCCTCTTGGGGCTGGGCTTTGTTTATCCCAATAAAGGCTACTTAGGGGGCCTGGAGGAGTGGCTGACATCTTGGTTCGAGGTTCCACATGGTGGAGCGACTGGCTTGTGGGTGAAACATTTATGGTTAGTTTTCTGGCCTGCTATACCTTCCCAACTGTGTGTGGATTATTTCCTGCATCAGAAATGCTGCCTGACCTGCGGCATCTCTTGTCCTACCTAGATAGAGGGCATGGGAATCCCTCTCCCTCTCTGGGGACTGTGGAACACACAACCTAGCATGCAATACCCTACCACCACTTGGGTGGTCAGAAGTCCCTAGAACTGCAGGATTCCATCCTCAGGCACTTATATTCAACCATCAATCTAGTTAGCTAAGAATTGGCAAAGGATGGCACAGAGCGATAGCACAGTGGGGAAGCCATTTGCCTTCTATGTAGGCCACTTAGGTTCAACACAAGATCACCGGAGCACCACCAGAAGTAATTTCTGAGGGCAGAGTCAAGAGTAACCTCTCAGTACCAGCAGGTGTGGCCCAAAAAAAAAAACAAACAGACAGAAGAATTGTGAGGAATGGAGGGTCCAGAGAGAGTACAGCACGTAAAACATTTGCCTTTCCGGTGCCCAACACAGGTTCAATGCCCAGCACCCCATATGGTGCCCTTGGTCCGCCAGTAATGAGCCCTCAGACCCAGCACCCTATATGGTTTTCTGAGCATTGCCAAGAGTAATACCTGAATGAAGAACCAGAAATAAGTTCTGAGCACTGTAGACTGTGTCCACCCCCCAAAAAGGAAAAGTTGTTTCCAATTGGGAAAAATGAGATCAACTTCATATGTGGCTTATAAGGTTATAGATATAGAGTTCACATGAGAAAAGATTATGCGGGCCCGGAGATAGCACAGCAGCGTTTGCCTTGCAAGCAGCCGATCCAGGACCAAAGGTGGTTGGTTCGAATCCCAGTGTCCCATAGGGTCCCCTGTACCTGCCAGGAGCTATTTCTGAGCAACCAGGAGTAACCCCTGAGCACCGCCGGGTGTAAAAAAGATTATGCAAAGGGAAAAATCGATTGTTCAAAGAAAAGGTGTGCCTCAAAAATAAAATAAAAGTATCAGGGACTGGAGCAATAGCACAGCGGTAGGGCGTTTGCCTTGCACGTGGCTGAACCCAGATTCAGTCCTGGGCATCCCATATGGTCCCCCAAGCCTGCCGGGAATGACATTTTTCCTTCCTTCCTTCCTTCCTTCCTTCCTTCCTTCCTTCCTTCCTTCCTTCCTTCCTTCCTTCCTTCCTTCCTTCCTTCCTTCCTTCCTTCCTTCCTTCCTTCCTTCCTTCCTTCCTTCTTCCTTCCTTTTTTCCTTTTTTTCCTTCCTTCCTTCCTTCCTTCCTTCCTTCCTTCCTTCCTTCCTTCCTCTCTCCCTCCCTCCCTCCTTCCCTTCCTTCCTTCCTTCCTTCCTTCCTTCCTTCCTTCCTTCCTTCCTTCCTTCCTTCCTTCCTTCCTTCCTTCCTTCCTCCCTCCCTCCCTCCCTCCCTCCCTTCCTCCCTTCCTTCCTTCCTTTGGATTTTGGGTCACACTCAGCAGCACTCAGGGATTAATTCTGGCTCAGTGCTCAGAAATTGTTCCTGGACAGGCTCGGCAGACTGTATGGGATGCCGGGATTCAAAGCACCATCAGTCCTGAATTGACTGTGTGCAAGGCAAATGCCATACCACTGTGCTACCTCTCTAGCCCCAATTTTTTTAAACTTTATTAATTAATTGATTGGTTTATGAGCCACACCCAATGGCCCTCAGGGGTTACTCCTGGCTCTGTACTCAGAAATTGCCTTTAGCAGGCTGGGGGACCATATGGGATGCCAGGAATCAAATCGGGTCCCTCCCAGTTCGGCCTCATTCAAAGCAAATGCCCTACTGAGGTGCTATCTCTTCGGCACCCAGGAGCAAATTCTGAGCACAGAGCCAGGAGTAACTCCTGAGCACCACTGGGTGTGGCCCAGAAACAAAAGCGAAAAAATAAAATTATCGTGACTAGAGCACCAGTACCACGGGCAGAGCATTTGCTTTGTACATGGCCAACCTACATTTGATTCCCAGCTTCCCATAAGCTCCTCCAAGCCTGCCAGGAGTAATTTCCTTTTTTTCGGGGGAGAGGTCACATCTGGCAGTGCTCAGGGGTTACCCCTGGCAGGCTTAGGGGGTCATATGAGATGGCGGGAATCAAACTGCCCTCTATCCTGGATCGGCCACAAGGCAAATGCCTACCACTGTGCTATTTCTTCAGCCCCCAGCCAGGAGTAGTTTCTGAGTGCAGAGCCAGAAGTAACCCCTGCACACCACCAGGTGTGGCTCAAAAATTTAAAAAAGAATTACCTCCCTTGGGGCCCGGAGAGATAGCACAGTGGCGTTTGCCTAGCAAGCAGCCGATCCAGGACCAAAGGTGGTTGGTTCGAATCCCGGTGTCCCATATGGTCCCCCGTGCCTGCCAGTTGCTATTTCTGAGCAGACAGCCAGGAGTAACCCCTGAGCACCGCCGGGTGTGGCCCAAAAACAAAAACAAAACAAAAAAAAGAATTACCTCCCGATCAAATATTTCTGCTTCTGGGGTACAACCGAAAGAAGATGGGGGACAGGGAAGTAGCTCTGAGGTACAGTGTGAAAGGTATGAGGCCCTGGGCTGGGTTCCTAAAGCAAAAAAAGAATGAGGACTAGGGGTCGGGGTGATAGCACAGTGGGTAGTGCATTTGCCTTGTATTCCGCAATCCAGGTTTGATCCCCTGAGTCCCACTTGGTCCTCCAAGCCTGCCAGAAGTGATTTTTGAGTGCAGAGCCAGGAGTAAACTCTGAGCACTGCTGGAATGACCCAAATACAATAAAAAAGGGGAGGGGTCCAGAATGCTAGCACTTCAGGGAGGGCAATTGCCTTGCATGCAGCAATTTGGGTTCAATCTCCAGCATCTCATAGGGTCCCCCTGAGCACCACCAGGAGTGATACCTGCAGAGCCAGGTGTCAGCCCTGAGCATTATCCAAAAACAGGGAGGGGAGAGGAGGGGAGAAGAGGGGAGAGGAGGGAAGAGGAGGGGAGGGGAGAGGAGAGGGGAGGGGAGAAGAGAAGAGAGTAGAAGAAAGGGGAGGGGAAGGGTGGGGAGGGAAGGGGGAAAGGAGGAGTGGAGGGGAAGGGGGCAGAAGAGAGAGGGGGAAAGAGAGGATTGCAAAATTGGGGCTGGAGAGATCATACAGCAGGTAAAGCTCTTGCCTTGCACAAGACTGACCTGGACTCAATCCCTGGCACCCCATATGGGTACAGAGCCAGGAGTCAACCCGGCAAAACAAAACAAAACAAAACGTTTCCGGCGCCTCCTCTCTGATTATTTGTAAAATTGAAAGTCTCACTGTCTCCGCCTGCCTTCCAGGTAGGTGAACAAAGATGGAAACACCCTGGAAAGTGCTGGGCACAGCAAGAGCAGAACCATCCTGGATCCACAGTCAGTCAGCTGGCTCCAGGCCCACCGGGAATGCAGAAGAGCTGGCACAGCTCCATGGCCCGGCTTTAGGCCCTTTCCTAACCCCTGGAGCTGACACCCACTTTCCTGCCTCTTATGGAGTGCTAGAGAGACAGGTCAGTCAAATAGGTGGTGGCTGGGGATTCCTAGCGTGACTACAGCTTCGAAGAAAGTTCACAGAGCAGGGGCTGGGGAGACAGTGGGGAGACAACCTTTAGATAGATCCCCAGCACCCACCTATGGTCCCCTAAGCACATCGGAGTCATTCCTGAGCACAGAGCTAGTATTAGCTCCAGAGCATGATTGGGTGTAGCCTCAAACCTTTGACCCTCTTTAAATTAAAAAGGGACTGTAGGGGCTGGAGAGATAGCACAGCAGTAGGGCATTTGCCTTGCACATGGCTGATCCAGGACTGACGGTGGTTCGATTCCCAGCATCCCATATGGTCCCCTGAGCCTGCCAGGAGTGATTTCTGAGTGCAGAGCCCGGAGTAACCCCTGAGCGATTTCTGAGCGCAGAGCCCAAGTAACCCCTGAGCACCACCGGGTGTGACCCCAAAACAAAAACAAACAAACAAACAAACAAACAAAAGAGGACTGGAGAGATACTACAGCAGGAGGGTGTTTGCCTTGCACACTACCAACCCAGATTCAATCACTAGCATCAGAGCTTGCTGAGTATCAAACCATGAGTAAACCCTGAACATCTCCAGGTGTGGCCCCTAGACCTAAAAAAAAAAAAAAAAAAAACACGGCAAAAGTTACCCAGAGCTTGGGGCTGGAGCAATAGCACAGCTGTAGGACATTTGCCTTGCATGCAGCTGACCCAGGCCAGACCTGGGTTCGATCCCCAGCGTCCCATATGGTTCCCGAGCTAGGAACTATTTCTGAGCGCATAGCTAGGAGTAACCCCTAAGTGTCACCGGGTGTGGCCCAAAAAGAAAAAAAAAAGAAAAGGAAAGGAAAGGGAAAAAAAAATCAAAAGTTACCCAGATGGGGCCAGAGCAGTGGCACAAGTGGTAAGGTGTTTGCCTTGCACGCGGCTGACCTAGGACAGACCGAGGTTCAATCCCCCGGTGTCTCATATGGTTCCCCAAGCCAGGAGCAATTTTTTTTTTTTTGGAGGGGTCACACCCGGCAGCGCTCAGGGAGTTACTCCTGGCTCTATGCTCAGAAATCGTTCCTGGCAGGTTCAGGGGACCATATGAGATGCCAGGATTCGAACCACCATCCTTCTGCATCTAAGGCAAACTCCCTACCGCTGTGCTATCTCTCTGGCCCCACGATTTCTGATTGCATATTCAGGAGTAACCCCTGAGAATCACCAGGTGTGGCCCAAAAAGCAAAAAAAAAAAAAAAATTTTCCCAGAGCCTATGTGTAAAGACCCTACTGGGTTAGATTCGCTGACACTTCCCCGTGGCACCTGCAGTGGGCGCTGTCTCGCTCGAGCCTCAGCCCCAAGGGGCTTTCTCCTCCTGGCGGACTCCGCCCTCCGTGGCTTCACCCCTACCCCCTTCACACACACAAGCTTGGGAAATCCTCTGGAGTGCTCTAACCTGCACTAGAGGATTACAAAACCTCCTCTCCCTTTACACATCTGTACGAGGTGAAGGCTAGTGGCTTTTCCGGTCACAGAAGCAGAAATTACTTTCTTTCTGGTGATCATGGCCTGTCTGAATGGGTTGGAGGGAAAAGATAGCTTTTCTAGTTTGGGGGTGATGTAGGCTACAGTCGATGGGTTATTCCTGGCTCTGAGCTCAAGAGCTGTTCCTGGTGATGTCCCTCCATAGGGGGACCCTATGGTATGGGATGCCGGGGATCAAACCTGGGTGGGCCAAGTGCTAGGCAAACATACACACACACACACACACACACACACACACACACACACTGTACTATGGCTCCGGCCCCCCTAGACAATTTAGTGGCATCTTTTTTGCTCTTTGCAACAGTCTCGGTGTGTGTTGTGTGTGTGTGTGTGTGTGTGTGTGTGTGTGTGTGTGTGTGTTATTTTGCTGCAGAAACTGGGGAAGGAAGTTGAAGTGGGTGGTCAGAATCAAGGGTAAAGGGCCCGGAGAGATAGCACAGCGGTGTTTGCCTTGCAAGCAGCCGATTCAGGACCAAAGGTGGTTGGTTCGAATCCCGGTGTCCCATATGGTCCCCCGTGCCTGCCAGGAGCTAGTTCTGAGCAGACAGCCAGGAGTAACCCCTGAGCACCGCCAGGTGTGGCCCAAAAAAAAAAAAAAAAAAAGAATCAAGGGTAAAGTTAGAATTCAATGCAATGACCCCCATCCCAGGGGCAACAGAGCCTAAGGAAGAACTAAACTGAAGAAAGAGGGATGTGGGTGAGGGGAATCAGGGGTTCTTGTTGTCCTGATCTTGGCCACACGCTTTATCTTCGTCTACTCACTGGGAAACACCACAAACTGCAGAGAGACTGGAGTGGGGAAGATTCCTACCTTGACTTGATTCTGGTTACTTCATTTGGTTCCCCAATTACCAAGCCAGGAATAGCCCCTGAACATTACCAGTTGTGATTCAACAGCTACCTCCCATACAAACAAACAAATAAAAAACCCACAGTAGTAATTGTAACTGTCCCTGGTATTATCACTCCATCCCTAGAGTGATAGCACAGTAGGTAGGAATGTTTGCCTTGCATGCAGTTTACCCAAGTTCCATCCTCAGCATCCCATATGGTCCCCCAAGCCTGCAGGAGTAATTTCTGAGTGCAGAGCCAAGAGTAAACACTGAGCATCACCAGGTGTTTCCCAAAAACCAAAAATAAAGAAAACATAACCGTCCCTGAGACCAGAGTGAAAGGCCAGTGGAGAGAGTGTTTGCCTTGAAAGCAGCCAACTCAGGTTCAATCCCCAGCATCCCATATGGTCCTCTGAGCCCACCAGGAGTGATCCCTGAGTGCAGAACCAGGAGTAACCCCTGAACATTATCAGGGGTTCAACATCTGTCCCCCACAAACTAGAAACAATCATTCCAGTCCCCCTACAATGGCCTGGGTAAGGAAGAATTCAGGTGGTGTGAGTGGATCCTCTCAAATGACCTGGGCATCAAGAAGGCTGATGGCTAGATGTGTCCCCCCTCTCACTACCTTCTGCCCTCTTTGTGATCTTCTGGGTGACTGTACTCCCCAAAAGGACGAAAGCTACCTGGTACCCTGGGGTGACAGAGAGTTTTGGAGAAGTGGGAAGTTGGAGATGCTGATTAGTCATTTTCTCCCACCCCAACTTTCACCTGCCCTCAGCCCCTCTCCTAAGCTCCTTCTTCCTGGGTTCGTAACCTGGGGTTCCCCAAGGCTGGTCCCAGCCAGTTGGCAGCTGTGTTCGTCACATCGAGGAGACAGCCTTGAGCGGAGCCTGCATATTGACCAGCGTGGGCAGAGCCTGTGGCCTCAGCCCAGCAGGGTCAAGAGGTCAGACAGGCCCTGCAAGGCAGCACGTAGGGCCCGACCCCCCCAACCTCCGGCTTCCCAGACTCAAAGCGGCCCTGACAGGGTGAGGTGGCAGGTGCCAAGGGACGCAGGGGGCTCCGGGAGAACAGAAGAACCAGGAGGCGTGGTGTGGATTCAGTTCTTGCCGGTGAGATTGGAAAAATACATAAACCTTGGACCCCATGTTCCCTGTCCGTGCCTCCACCGCCCTCATGGTCCAGGGGTGCAGGCCTGGGAGCGACTCCCCATGAGTCCCCACGATGCAGTAGAGTTCATGGCTTGCCATCAAAGTTCTCCAGGGCACCCTGTTGCTCCCCACTTGATGGGTCCAAAGAAACCTCTGCTTTCCATAAGCGGTGCCCTCCATGGGTGCAATGGGTCCGGGCAGGGTCGGGTGTGTCCCTGGCTGGTTGGGGCTCTCTCTCGGAGTCTCCCATGGCCTTCAAAGGTGGGACAGGAGCTCTGGATGGTTCTCTGTTCCCCGAGATGGCCCCTGGCCATGGAGTGTCCGTGGGACAGGCTGGTGCTGAGCTGAATGCCCCTAAGAAGGGGTCAGGAGTGGTGAGGCAGGAGATGTAGGCACAGCAGTGGTAGTGGTGGTGCACGCGGTGTGGACGTGGCAGGGCTTGGCGCGGGTCACCTGTCCACCCTCCGGCACGCCTCCCCGACATACAGCTTCAGCTTGCCCCGGAGAAAATTGGAGTAGATGCGGAAGAGTTTGCACAGAGACTCCACGGTGAACGTACGCAGCGGAGCCTCCGAGGGGGCCAGCAGGTGCAACCGGGCCTCCTGCTGGAGAGGGGCCAGTTAGTTGGTTGGAGAGGGAGTCAGGGCAGAAGTGGGGGACCCAAGGGGAGAGTTTCCTTTACCTGGGCTCCCAGTGGCCGCAGCAGCGAGGTGAGGGTGCGAAGGCTGCTCACAGCCCTGGCCAAGTGCAGACGAAGGGCCCCGGGTGCTTCGGATGAGTTGGCCAGCAGGGCCTGGCTCCTGAGGATGGCGTCTGAAAGCAGGCTCAGGCCCTGCCATACTTCCACTGCCTGCTGCTCCACCTGAGAAGAAGCCATTAAGTGAGCACCCAGGGGTGTAAGGGCTGCCCCTTCATCACCGCAGAATGAATGGAACCAGTAGGTACCCGCCAAGGAGCTCTCTCTCCTGCCCTCTCTCCCTCTCTTTCTTGCTCTTTATCTTCCTCTCTCTCTCTCTCCTCTTCTTCCCCCTCTCTTTTCTGCCCCACACATCAGTTCCCCCGAAGGACAGAGGAAAGGGACATCACCTCCATATTTTTCCAGGCATGGAAGTTCACTTTGGTGTCCGGGACGGTGAAATTCTCGCGGAGGCCGCAGCCCTCGCCAAAACTCATCTGTCAAGTGCAAGGGGGAGAGCGTGGGTAGTATGGGGTGCTTGCAGCCCAGGGGCTCCAGGGCCCTCCTCCCTCCGCCTCCAGGTAAATTCAGGTAAGCTCAGAGGCGGATATTTCAAAAAAGCGCTAGAGACGGCCGACCTCTAGAGGCCGCTGCCACTTTGCCGGCAGGGCCGGGTGCAAGTGGGGCTGGGGGCGCCTTCTGTGGCTTCCAGAGGCAGATTCCAGGGGTGGTTCTGAGTGGTTTGTGAAATGGGGCTACTAGGCCAGAGAAGTTCGGGGTTCTCGGCTTTAGGGGGGCTGTATGTTTAGTGGGGTTACTTCTCTAGGGGGCTCACCATTAGCCATGCAGCAGGGGGTTACCCCTAGAGGTGGCAGGGACAAGGTGACCTCTCTCTCCCAGTCCCTCCCTGGGTCTTGTTAGTTTTCTTGAGAAGTTGGGGCCACATCTGGCGGTGCTCCTGGCTCTGCACTCTCTTGGAAGGGGTGAATGGGGGGGCCCTAAGGGATGCTGGGGATCGAACCCGGCATCCAACCTCTTTCTTTGGTCTTCTTTTTTTTTTTTTTTTTTTGGGGGGGGGGGGAAGGTTCTGACTTCCCTCAGCCAGACCTGAACTAAATAAGTCCAGGCTCCCGGATCTCAGGGGAATCCTTGCCTCTGACCCTCTGGGATTTAGGGGGCTCTGGACAGTGGCTAGAAGTGGGGTGCTCACCGTGGCGTTCTCGGCCTCCTTGGCGTCCAGGATGTACCTCTCCAGCACCCGGCTGTCACAGATGAGGCGCGGGACGGCGCCCAGGACGGCCAGCGCGCCGGACAGCAGAGGGGACGCGAGCAGCAGCAGGAGGACGGGGCCTGCCCGGGAGGGGCGCGCGCCTGGGCCTGCGGGAGAGGGCGTGGAGGAGAGGGGTGGGCTCGGAGGGGGCGGCCCCGGCAGTCCCCGCTGACCCCAACCTTCGGGACGCGCAGGGCCAGCCCGGGGACGCTTCATTCAATCGTGCGGCGGCCGGCGGCGCTGGTGCGCCCCACCCCGCCCCCCGCGAGCCGGCCGGGGCCAAACTTCACCCGGGGCCCCGCAGCCCCGCTCCGCCCCGCGCCCCCGGCACGTGGAGGCTGCTCCACCCCAGCCCGGCCGGCCGCCCTCCCGGGGTCCCCGGCCGCGCCTCGCCGCGCCTCGCGGGTCCTTGAACCCGGCCCCGCGGTCAATCCCTGCGCAAACACTCACCGTGCGCCCCCATCTCCTGGAGCCCGCCGGCCAGCGCTCAGCGTCGGGGGGCTCGGCCCGGCACCCGCATGTCGGGCTGGGGTGCGCTGCAGTGCGGGGCTCGATCGGGCCGCAGCGGGGCGCGGGTGTCCAGGCAGGGGGGACGTCGGGGACTGAGGCGCCGGCCGGCCGGGGGTCGGGGCTGTTATCAGGCTGTGTGCGTGCGTGGGGGGGACGGCGGGGGAGGCTGTGTGCGTGAGGGGCCGCCCGAGGTGCGGGTCCCCCGGGTCAGAGGAGAGGGGCGGACGCTGCACACGCAGCTCGGTGACCCCGGAGTTCAACGAGGTGCCGCGGGGTTGCCGGCATGGCTGGACCCGGCCACGTCTGGGGAGCACCCCACCACCAATCCCATTCAGCTTCCCTTGTTTTTTATTTATTTTTTTTGTTCTGGGCTGGCTGGAGAGGGGGCAGCCAGCCTGAGTGTTTGGGGGGGGGACTGTTATGTCACACACACACACACACACACACACACACACACACACACACACACACCCATGACTCTATTCTAGAAACCAGTGTTGAGTCTTGGGAGGAAATGAATGGGAGCCCCGGTCGCCCCGCTGGCTGTTCCCTTGTTGGGACTAGCTAGCATGCACTTTGACTGGTTTTTGGTTCCTCTGTGTTGTTTCTTTTGACCTGTGAGATTAGCCGGCCAGCCTGCATGGCACAGTTCTTAAGAAACAAGACCCGGAGGGATAGTCCAGGGGTTAAAGCAGGCAAATGCTTGGCTGCAGCCAATCCTGGTTTAACACCCCACACCCACACTGCTAATGGTCCCCCAGTTTCACCAAGGCTCACTGCAGAGCACAGAGCTTGGATCGGTCCCTGAGCACCGCTGAGTGTGGCCCCACACCACGAAGAATTCTGAAATAGACTGATTCACTCTCAAGGGCAAGGGAATGAAGTCCTGGATTAGGGGGACCTGGATAGCCGGGGAGGGTTGGGGTGTGGGTTTCATTCTGAGCTTCCACATCTTCACTGTTTCTCTGTGCTTCCTACCTCTCCTCCTGGTACAGGTTTCCAAATACATGAGATAGCCTGAGCGCCCTGAGACAGGTTAAGGCTGAAGCACTTGTTTGCAGTCCAAGCACTGCATGGACCACTGAGCACTATTGAGAGCAAGCTCTGAGCACTGAGTCTGGAGTAATCAGTCTTTGAGGACCCTCCGGTGTGGTCCATCAAACCAAACCATAACAAAACAACTGGGGCCAGAGAGATAGCATGGAGGTGAGGCATTTGCCTTGCATGCAGGACAGAGGTTTGAATCCCAGCATCCCATATGGTCCCTGGAACCTGCCATGAGCAATTTCTGAGCATAGAGCCAGGAGTAATCCCTGAGCACTGCCGGGTGTGACCCAAAAACAAAAACAAGACAAAAACAAAAACAAAGAAAAACACCAGGGAAGGGCCAGAACAATAGCACAGCATGGAAGCAGGGAGAATACTCGCCTTACATGCACTGACTCAGGTTCAATTCCTGGTACCATATGTGTTCCCCGGAACACTACCAGGAGTGAATCTTGAATGCTGAGCCAGGAGGAAGACCTGAGCACAGCTGGGTATGACCCAACCCTTCCCCCTCCAATAAAGGATACTCACCTGAACCACACAATCCATGCACTGAGATCTAATTGCCACCTTCTACATGCACAAGACAGTCCTCATAACATCTCCTGAGCTGGAAGAGTTTGGGAGAGGCAAAGGTTCACTTCTTACTGGAGGAATCCAGGAAGACTCAGTGGAGAAAGTGACAGTGTGCTCATTCAGTGTTGAAGGAATAGAAAACACCAGGTGAGTGGGAGCAAGGAGGGTCAAGCAATGGGAATGGACACCAGATTGTGGAGGGAGAGTTCTGAGTGGTCTGAGAGCTAGTTAAGTAGCTCCCAGACCGAGTAGACTTTGTTCCTTGGGACCACACCTGGTGGTTCTCAGGGTTTACCTGCTTCTGTGCTCAGGAACCATTCCAGGCAGTGCTCAGGGGTTACTCCTGGTTCTGCACTCAGGAATCAAATCACTCCTGGAAGGTTTGGGATGCTGGGGTTTGAACCCAGGTTAGCCACATGCAAAGCAAATGCCCTTCCTGCTATACTAATACTATCTCTCCAACTACTCTTGGTTTTGTGCTCAGGGACCATTCAGGCCAGAGGAGGTGCTGAGAGGCTGGTAGACCTTAGGATGGAAGCACAGTGGAGCTGACCACTCTGAACCTGGTGCCCCGCTGCCTGCCTGTGCCCTTCTTTGCCTCCTACCTTCAGGCTTAAGGGACCTTACATGGTGCCAAGAAGGAACTGGGGTCTCAGCCAAATGACTCACCTTACCTCCTGCACTGTCTCTCCAACTTCCACATCTTTAGGATTTCTTTTTCTTTTCTGGATCATCACTAGCAACACTTAGTGATGCTCAGGGGTTACTCCTCTGACTTTGCATTCAGAAATAAATCCTGGCAGTGCTTGGGGGACCATATCAGATGCCAGGGATTGAACCTGGATCATGCAAAGCAATTGCCTTCCCCCCTGTACTATTGCTGTGGCCCAACATCTGCAGATGTTGAACTGGGCTTGGAGTGAACAACATTGATTCATTCATCCATTCAAGAAATAGCCCAGTGGGCCGGAGAGATAGCATGGAAGTAGGGTGTTTGCCTTGCATGCAGAAGGACGGTGGTTCAAATCCCGGCATCCCATATGGTCCCCCGAGCCTGCCAGGAGCGATTTCTGAGCATAGAGCCAGGAGTAACCTGAGCACTACTGGGTGTGACCCCAAAACAAAAACAAAAACAAACAAACAAAAAAGCAATAGCTCGGGAGACTCAGCTCTGGGTTAGCCAGCTTGGAAGAGAGTGAAGAAGACAGACAAGAGTGTCTGCCTTTGGGGCCAAAGCAATAGCATAGGGCCCGGAGAGATAGCACAGCGGCGTTTGCCTTGCAAGCAGCCAATACAAGACCAAAGGTGGTTGGTTCGAATCCCGGTGTCCCATATGGTCCCCCGTGCCTGCCAGGAGCTAGTTCTGAGCAGACAGCCAGGAGTAAACCCTGAGCACTGCCAGGTGTGACCCAAAAACTAAAAAAAAAAAAAAAGCAATAGCATAGCTTTTAACGGAGGGCATTTATCTTGCTTGCAGCCAACCCAGGTTCAATCCCTAGGATCCCATATGGTCCCCTGAGCCTGCCAGCAGTGATTTGAGTGCCGAGCTGGAGTAACTCTGGGGCACTGCTGGATGTAGTCCCCCAAAGCAAAATAAAAGGAGTGTCTGTCATGGGGAAGATGACGGCCCAGTGAGGAGGCCAGAGAGAAAGAAAACGAGTGAAGAGAGGGTTCAGCTCTCAAGTGACCAAGGGAGAAAAGGCACAGGGTGCCCAGGTATATGGTGGCGGCCATGTCTGTCCAGACAATAAAGGGTAGGCAGGCGCCATGATGGCCAGAGGAGGTGCCGGAAGGTTGGTGGACCTTAGGATGGAAGCACTGAGGGGCTGACCACTCTGAACCTGGTGCCCCCCTGCCCGCCTGTGTCCTTCCTTGCCTCCCATATCCAGGCAGAACCTAGGCAGTCTCCCAGCCCGCGCGGCCCTGGGACCCCGCTTCTGCTCCTAGATCCCAGCTGTGGGACAGGCTCACACGCACACACACGTCCACACACGTCCGCACATGTGTCCTGGCCCGGCCACCCCAGACTCCGTGCTCTCAGTCCCCTGACGCCTGCGTCACTGCCCTGACCTGACCATGAGAAGGGGGGGCAGGACTGGGGCCAGCTGGGGGTGCAGACATGGCTTGGGGAAAGGGACAGAAAGTGCCTCCTCCCCCAGCCACAAGTCCAGGGCCCAGAAAGAGAGGAAGGGCCGCAGGCGCCAGCCCTGGGTGCTGGGCCCTCGGGGTGGGCTGAGGAAGGGGATAGAGGGGGATAGAGAAACAGGGAGGTGATTGCCTGCATCTTCCAGTCTTCCAGCTCCAGCAACTACAAACCAGGGGTGCAGGATGGTGCCCAACCATGTACTCTGATCTTCTGGAACCCTGAGCCACAAGAGTGAAAGGGGAAACTGAGGTTCAAACTCTGGAGCCCCTCCTCCAGCATCCACCTACCTGTCTGTGCCCCCTCCACCACCAGCCTGAACTTTAAGCCCACTGCTGGCCATCCTGGCCACCCTTCCCCCGTCTTTGCCCACCTGCCCAGATAATCTCAAAGGGAGACTGTGTCCCTCCAGCTGTCACTGCCACAACAGGAGCCTGGCCTGGGAACTCACCCAGTTCCTTTCCAGAATATTCTCCCACTTTCTCTCTCCCACCCTCCTGGCACTTTGCTCTCCCCTGCCCTCCTGGCATGAATTTTGTAAGATGGTTTGTGACTTTCTGCACTTTGGTTTGGTTTCTGTTTGGGGGTTACACCTGATGGTGCTCAGGGCTTACTTACTCTTGGCTCTGTGCTCAGGAATCACTCCTTACAGGTTCTGGGGTTCTGGGGATCAAACCCAGGTTGACCACACGGCAAAGCAAGTGCCCTCCTGGCTGTACTATCTCTCCAGTCTCTGCATCATCCTGCCTTTTACCTGGTTTGCACTTTCACCCCAGCCCACACTTCCA
Source organism: Suncus etruscus (assembly GCF_024139225.1). NCBI lineage: Eukaryota > Metazoa > Chordata > Mammalia > Eulipotyphla > Soricidae > Suncus > Suncus etruscus. The sequence goes on from NC_064862.1 coordinate 75,111,153, forward strand.
GGAAGCCCTCTATCTTGCAGGAGGCCTTTCCCTCCTGGACACCATCAAAAGGAGCACTGGCATCTTAGCCCTTCCCTGGTAGACCCACCCTTGTGGTTGAGACCCCCACAACCCCAGGGAGGTGATAGATCAGAATAGCTCCCAGAAGAGCCCACTCATTGGAGAGTCAAGGACAGTGTAGGACAGGTTAGCAACTGGGGCCCCCAAGCACCCCATTTACGGTCGCCATGTCCCCAGCGACTTGCATTCTGCAGTGCCTCTGCTCTGGACCCCAAAGCCAATGAACGGTAGGACGTGTGGGGTGGGGAAAGAATTTGCACTGGGCCATTCGTGAGTGTTTGGGAGAATCCCACTGGGTTACCTAATTCTGCCATTTTGGGGGGTGTCTTGAGCAGATGGCCTCTGAGGCTGGTGGGGGGGGGCACAGAGCTTTCGGGATAAGCAGGCAGCCAGGCTGGAGGCGGCAGCATCCCACAGAATCTTCCTGGCAGCCGGTTCCCACAGACCATCCAAGGAGCAGGAAATTTATAGCCCCCCTGAGCTATCTGGACCCCGTGTCTCTCCGCCTCCTCCCATCCAGCTGCTGTGTTCGGAAGTGTCCCGGAAGACCTTCTGTGCTGGGAAGTGGGGTGGCTGGGGCTGGATGAGAAAACGTCATGGGGGGTGGCTGTGGGTGGTTTCCCTGTAGGAGACTGGACCCTGGAGAGGGGCTTGAGTGATAGTGCAGAGCAGGGAGGGAATTTGCTTTGAATGTGGCTGACCCCGGTTGATCCCTGGGACCCCATATGGTTCCCCCTGAGCACCACCAGCAGTGACCTCTGAGCACAGAGATAAGAGAAAGGCCTGGGGTCGGAGAGATAGCATGGAGGTAGGGCATTTGCCTCGCATGCAGAAGGCCAGTGATTCGAATCCGGCATCCCATATGGTCCCCGAGCCTGCCAGGAGTGATTTCTGAGCATAGAGCCAGGAGTGGCCCCTGAGCGCTGCCGGGTGTGACCCAAAAGTAAAAAAAAAAAAAAAAAAAAAAAAAAAGGAGGAAGGCCTGAGTACTATTAAGTGTGGTCAGAATTGATAGACATGTTAAAGGGCCAGAAAGCATATCCCATGCATTTGGAGAACCAGCAACAACCCCAGAGCACAGTGCCAGGAACACTTCCAGATGTGACTCAAATAATAATATAATGATAAAAACCCCTTGTTCTTGGGGTTGAGCAGCAATAACACAGCAGGAAGGGCTCTTGTCTTGCACACTGCCAACCAGAGTTAGATCCCCTGCATCCCATATGTTCCCCAAACACTGTAATTTCTGAGTGCAGAGCCAGGAGTAACCCTAAATGTGCCAGGTATGGACCAAAAACCAAACCAAATCAAACAAAACACACACATACACATACCGCAAAAACCCCACAACGTAACAGCAAAACAAAATAAAACAAAAATCATGTTGGGACTGGAGAGATAGGACTCTTGCCTTACAAGTGATCCACTTGGGTTCTATCTCTGACATCCCATGTGGTCCCCTGAGCATCACAAGAAATGACCCCTGAGCTCAGAACCTAGAGTAACCCCTGTACACTGCTGGGTGTGACTCAAAACAAAAAAAGAAAAAAAGAAAAAAAGAAAAAAAAATCTGGGTGGGCTGGTGTGACAATGGTTCAGTGAATACGGTACTTTGAGTCTGTCTTCTGCTGTTGGAAGGGCTTGTAAAACTCAAGTTCTACCTCTGACCAGGAACTCATCTGGCTCAGCAGAGGGAGAAGTTCATGTCCCGAGGCCTGTCTGCTCCCTGCCAGGCCTGCCTGGCAAAAATTTCCGACTATAGCTATTTATTGAACCTTCCCCAAGGTCGGGAGCACCCAGTACCTTACACAAGTGATGGCTTGGCTTTGCCACAATCGGGTTGGGCAGTCTGGGCAATAGCACAGCAGTAGGGCATTTGCCTGCCAATCCAGGACCCAGGTTTAATTCCCAGCATCCCATATGGTCCTGAGCCTGCCAGAAGCGATTTCTGAGCACAGAGCCAGGAGTAACCTCTGAGCCCCATGTGGAGTGGCCCCCAAACAAAAACAAACACAATCGGATTGTCTGACTTCCTGTGTGATTGCCAGGAGCTCCGGGCCTAGATCCCAGCTCCTCGCACCTCTATCTCCGGCAGCTGAGATCAATGGTGAAAGCAGGCCACTTCTCACTGCACACTCAGCAAAAAGGGGGTCTGCGTTTGGACCCCAGGCCTTTCCACACTCCCCAAGTCCTGGTGGAACTGAACTCACTTGGGAAAGCTAGTAAAGGGGAAGGGGGCCGGTGGGCTTCCCTCCAGAAGGGAGGTAGTGGGCAGTGCTCTGCCCTCCTCTTAACATGTCAGTAGGTCTGGAGTAGCTTCCATGGACCTGCCCCGGAGGCGGGGAAGCCCCGCTGGCAAGCAGCAAGGGAACTGGGAGTGGAAATAACAGACCGGCTGGAGAACCAGCTGCCAAAACAAACCCAAGGCAGAAGGTCTGCTTGCCACCACCTCAGCTGGGCCCAGGCCAGCAAGAGACGGAACACAGACGTGCAGGGAGACACATCATCCCTGCCAGCTCCCCACTTCGCTCTTGGGGGGCCTTGCAGCCACTGCTGATGGAGATCAGGAGTTGAGACCATAAGAGAGACATCTCTCTAGTCTCCCTGAGGCCACCTGGTGTGACCTTCTGTGCCAGAGCCACCCGAGTCTCCTTTTGTGCTTGTTCACCCCTCAGTCAGATGCTATAGGTACCTCTTCCTTTTTTTTTTTTTTTGTACCCAGCAAACTCCTATTCATCCTTTAAAACCCAGAGTCAAGGGTCAGAGCAATAGTACAGTGAGTAGGGCACTTGCCTTGAACAAGGCCCACCCAGGTTTCATCACTGGCATCCTATATGGTCCCCTGAGCGTTACCAGGTGTATATTCCTTAGTGCAGAGCCAGAAGTAACCCCTGAACCCCTAAAACAAAATAAAACCCAGGTCGACAATTAAACCATTTTGGATCTCACCAGGAAGTTCCTGATTCATATGTCTATACCTTGGCTTTTTGAACCTTTCCCCATTAAATGGTGAGTCCCTGGGGCTGAAGTGATAGAACAACTGGTAGTATGTTTGCCTTGCACAGTCTACAGGGATTGGATCTCCAGCAAATCCATATGGTCTTTTGAGCACAGGCAGGATTAGCCCGAATATTGCTGAATAGGGCCCACTTGCCTTGCACAAGGCAGACCCTGGTTTGAGTTCCAGCATCCCATAAGGTCCCTCAAGCCCCACCAGGAGTAATCCCTGAGCTCAGAGCCAGGAGTAACCACTGAGTATAAGGTACGGCCCAACTCAAAAAGCCTTTGACCGAATCAACAGTAAAAACTTGACTCAGGGCACTATGAGTGGATGTGTAGCCATTGATTAACATCTGTAACTCAAAGGGCAACAACTGCAGGCCTCCATTGAAGTTTGTGCTTTTAAAAAAAACAGCTGATTAAAAAAAAAAGGCTATGACCCTGTGAATCGATTTGGAGATCCACAAATGGGTTACCACCCACTTTGATAAACATTGCCTTAGGTGACTCCTTTGATAAACACACGAGAGGGCGATCAAGTCACAAATAGGCAAACAAACCCATCAGGTACTACTAGGGTTGGAGGTGGGTGAGATCTTTGTTACAAATGTGGGCCAGAAAGATGGAGAACCCAGAACCAGCTGCTCGAATCCAAGAAGGAATCAAATTTGCTGGCTGCTTCTCCCACAAGCTCTTCGCTTCACTTTCTCTATGCCAGGGGTGGCGAACAAATTCGACACAAAAAGCCAAAATTTTAAACTGTGAGAGTTAGAGCCACACCACGCAGTGACCTGCCAAAACAGACAAACGCGCACACAAAAGCATATAAGTTTAACAATAATATATTAAACACATATTGTGTTTTGCAATTTTGAGTGAGGGTAAAAATCCTGTTCGCCACCCCTGCTCTATGCCTATATCCTCAGTCCCTGGGCCACCAACACACAGGGTTTTCTCTGGGACAAGGCAAAATTCACCGTGCCCTGGTCTGCTATACCCTGCAGTCTGGGGAAAACTGTGCTTTCTGAAGAGGGAAACTCCCCTTCCTTCTATTCCCACCCCCAGCTAAAAGCTTCCCTTCCCTTTCTAGGCAGAGTTTGCAAACATGGGAGGGAGTAGCTTATCGAACACCACAACTAACTACTCTTTATTGTCTAAGACAACTATAACTGAACATAGACAACATCACCCCTTCCCCGCCCTTGTGCCCTCCCCAATTCAAGAGTCCTTGGGGGCTGGAGAGAAGAAATAGTAGCGAGAACAAGGACAGACATGTGTTCCATATCCTGCACCCCATATATTTCCCCAAATCCGCAGACATGTGTTCCATATCCTGCACCCCATATATTTTCCCAAATCCGCCAAGAGTGACCTCCTGTGATCAGAGCAGAGTCAGGAGAGAGGCCTGAGCATCGCCAGGTGTGACCAAATCCCTTCTGCCCCAGATTCAGAGTCCTGGAGCTGCGGACTCTTGGGGCCCTGTCACTGAGGGTTGACCAGCCACCCTTTGGGTTACTTGGGGGTGACCCTGAAGACGCGGATGTGGATGGCCGAGTTATTGCGGTTGCGCGTGAGCGGCTCTCTGGCATCGCTCTCCGTTTCCAGCTCGTCCACCAGCTCCACGGTGGACGTGTTGGCGGCCACCTGCAGGGAGCCGAAGCTGCCCGCCTGCAGCTGGAGGGCGATGTTGATGGCACGGTTGATGGCCAGGCCCAGGCCATGGATGTAGATCTCGGAGCAGCCGTTCTGACCCCGCGCCCCTCCGTCCAGCAGCTTCTGGCAGCGCGCCAACTGGGCCTTGAAGTCAGTCTTCATGTTGACATAGATGTCATTGGGCCTGCGGGGCAGGCGGTGCGGCAGCCGCTTTCGCAGGGTGTACTCCACGGGGTCCAGCTCGGCCTCCACGGCCCCACGGGGCTCTCGGTTTTCTGCCATGCTAGGACGGGGAAGGGGAAAAAAAAAAAAAAAGAGAGCAGGTTAGGGAAGGGGGCAAACCACTGCACTTCCTTTCCGGCCCCCGTTACTTCCCCCAAGTGCAGCTGAATCAGAGAGCGCAATAGACACCCCTCGGCGCTTACAACCTCCCACGCCCCTTCCTCTCCCGCGCCTACTCGCTCTCCACCGCGCACTCCGCGTCCAGTCGACCCGAAGAGAAAGGGTCACCTGCGTCCCGGAGAGGGGAGAGCGGGACGCGAACCGTCAGCCAAAGGCCCGCACTCAGCCGGGCGACAAGGCAGAGGAGAACGAGTGCGCATGCGCGCCCGCTCTCGCCCTCCGCCAATCGGCTCCTAGGCCTCGCTCTATCCCCGCCCCTTTCTGAGAGCTCGCATCGTCCCGCGAGGCTTCCTGGGAAATGACGCGTGACCACGTGACCCTTAGGAGCGGGGCGTCGGTGTGGGCGTGGTCAGATGGCAACAATGGGGCGTGGCCAATTTTGTTCTCTGCCCAGAGGCTGCCTCTGCTGGAGCAGAGTCTGGGAGGTTGTTATAGGGGCGCACAGAATGGGGGTGAAAGGGAAGGCCGCGAGTTCAGAACATGATGGCCAGGACGAGGGGACCACTGCCCATCTCAGCCCCTCAAGTCGAGGAGGAGGCTTGGGGGGAAATGAGCAAAGCTGATCTCCAGGCCAGACTGCTGGTGACTCTCCTGGGGATCTCTCATGGGGATCTGTTCTGCTCCCCAACCTCTGGCCGGCTGGGCTCCTTGGTGGGGGAATCCAGGCTGTGAGCCCTTGGCCCGCACTTGGACTCACTCACTCACATCCCTCAAGCCTCCTCCAGCCCTCGAAGCAAGCTGGGATACCTTCTCTCCCACTCTGGGCAGGGCAGGGTCTAGCTCTCCAGGCCCAGTGAACACTTTTCTCTGGGAAAGAAAGGGGCTTCTCTGCAGGGGTTGCTGTAGTTTATATTTCCTCCCGCGGAAATGCGTTAAAAAGTCTTTGTTAACGGTGCTGGAGAGATAGCACAGAGGGGTAGGCGTTTGCCTTGCACATCACGGTTGACCTGAGTTCAATTTCCAGCATCCTATATGGTCCTCCCCTTCACCTCTCCCAACCTGCCAGGAGTGATTCCTGAGTACAGAACTAGGAGTAATCCCTGAGCATCGCCGGTGTAGCCCCCAAACCAACCAACCAACCAAATAAATAAATAAGCTATTGCTAAAATCAACAACTCCTCTGCACTTGGGTTTCCCTTTCACTGTCACAGGAATGATTCTTGTCCTGTGTCTTGCCTGGAGTCTGGCCCCGTTAGATGCAGACTACAAAACGGTCGTGTTCCTGAGAACCCCTATCTCAGCACTATTTAAATCTTGTTGCTCCCTTTAATTGTTTCCATTTTTTAAAAATTTCGGAGGCTTGGGGCGGGAGAGATAGCACAGCAGCGTTTGCCTTGTAAGCAGCCGATCCAGGACCAAAGGTGGTTGGTTCGAATCCCGGTGTCCCATATGGTCTCCCGTGCCTGCCAGAAGCTATTTCTGAGCAGACAGCCAGGAGTAACCCCTGAGCATCGCCGGGTGTGGCCCAAAAACCGAAAGAAAAAAAATGTTTGTCTTGCATGCAGAAGGACAGTGGTTCGAATCCTGGCATCCCATATGGTCCCTCAAGCCTGCCAGGAGCTATTTCTGAGCATAGAGCTAGGAGTAACCCCTGAGCGTTGCCGAGTGTGACCCCCCAAAAATTGTTTTTTTTTATTTTTCGGAGGCTTGGGGGCCACATCCAGCAGTACTCAGGGCTTACTCCTGGCCCTGTGCCCAAGGGTTATTCCAGAAGGTGCTCAGGGGACCATTTGCAATGCTAGCATCCCTATCAGGATGACAGCTGTGGCAGCCACTTTTTTTTTTTTTTTTTTTTTTTTTTTGGTTTTTGGGCCACACCCGGTGACGCTCAGGGGTTACTCCTGGCTATGCGCTCAGAAGTCGCTCCTGGCTTGGGGGACCATATGGGACGCCGGGGGATCGAACCGCGGTCCGTCTCCTAGGCTAGCGCAGGTAAGGCAGGCACCTTACCTCGAGCGCCACCGCCCGGCCCCGGCAGCCACTTTTGAGGTAAGTGATTTACTCCCGTGGCATTTCTCTATTGATTCTTTTTATTTTATTTTATTTTTGTTTTTTGGGCCACACCAGCGATGCTCAGGGGGTTTCCTGATTCTCTACTCAGAAATTACTCCTGGCAGGCTCAGGGGACCATATGGGACACTGAGGATGGAATGTGGATCAGCCAGGGCAAAGGCAAATGCCCTACCCACTGTGCTATTGCTCCAGCCCCAAAGAATGAGTCTTGATTTGGTTTTGGTTTTGGTCCACACCTGGCAGCACTCAGGGATTATGCCTGGCTCTACGCTCAGGGGTTACTCCTGACAGGCTCAGGGACCATATGGGATGCCAAGGTTGGAACCCAGGTTGACCACATGCAAGGCAAATGCCCTGCCAGCTGTGCTATTGCTGTGGCCCCTCTCCATAGATTCTTTTATTTTGGGGGGTTACATCCAGTGGCACTCAGGGGTTACTCCTGGCTCTGTGCTCAGAAGTCGCTCCTGGCAGGCGCAGGGGACCATATGGGATGCCAGGATTTGAACCACCATCCTTCTGGGATCGGCTGTGTGCAAAGCAAATGCCTGACTGCTGTGCTATCTCTCCAGCCCCTCTCCATTGATTCATAAGTAACCACAGCTTGGAGATGGTGGGTCAGAGTTAGCTGAGGAGGGTAAGTGGGAAGGATTGTGACAGCCCTAATGTACCTCAGGAGTGATAGCTGGACTGATTTCAAGTAGTGCTCAAGGCTTACTCCTGGCTTTACACTCACAGATCACTCCTGTCAGGGATCAGGGAACCATATGTGATACCAGGGATCGAACCTGGGTTGGCTGTGTGCAAGGTAAGCACCCTCCCCGCTATACTATCGCTCTGGTTGTCCTGAGCTGAATCTCAGTGGATAAACAGGAGTTCGGGGAAGCAAGAAATGCTCTAGAAACAGTCAATAGCATTTCTTTTGTTTGTTTGTTTGTTTGTTTGTTTGTTTTTGGGGCCACACCCGGCGGTGCTCAGGGATTACTCCTGGCTGTCTGCTCAGAAATAGCTCCTGGCAGGCACGGGGGACCATATGGGACACCGGGATTCGAACCAACCACCTTTGGTCCTGGATCGGCTGCTTGCAAGGCAAACGCCGCTGTGCTATCTCTCCGGGCCCAGTCAATAGCATTTCTAAAAGCATGCCAGCATTGACCCAGAGGAGTGGCCTAGACTCCATGGAGCTTGTGTTCCACAAGTGTGTGGTCATGAGCTACAAGCCCCAGAGTCCCACCGCATGGAGCAGAAACTGGCTTCCCTGCTGGCTGCTATGATTTGTGGCCACATAATAGCTAGAGGTAACTTCTGTGCTTCCCCCAAGGGTATGAGCCCTGGTGAGCTTCTGTGCATGTATATCTAAGGGAGTGCAAAAGTTTGATGCACGGGAGGCTCCGGGTCTGTGAGATAAGTGATAAGATATGCCACACATGCCCCTATCCCCTGAGCATATGTACAACCTGGGAACCCCAAAAATAACCACAGCAGCAACAAAGAAAGTGGACCAAGAGCTAGTACAGCTGGGATGGTGTTTGCCTCGAACACAGCACACCTGGATTTGATCCCCACAGCACCATCAAGAGTGATTTCTGAGTGCAGAGCCAGGAGTAACTAACTAGGGTGTGGTCCCCACAAAAATAAATAACTGAAAAGAAGAGAATGACGAAGAGGGGAATGTAGAAAAGAATGGAAGTACAAAACCTCAGTGTCTACTTCCAGGAACTAGAAAAGAAGAATCAAAAAAAGATAAATAATATGGGAGGAAGAGGCTAGAGTACAGTGGGGAGGGAAATTGCCTTGTATACAGTCAACCTGAGTTCGAACCCCAACAGCCCATATGTCTCCCACACAACTGCCAGAAGTAATTCCTGAGCATAGTGTTAGGAGGATCCCATGAGCACGTCAGGTGTGACCAAAAAAAAAAAAACCAAACAAATCTGATAGAAAAAGACCCTAGATGGTACAGGGTGATGCTAAGGTGCTTACCTTGCATGCAGCCCATCACTATGATTCCTAGCACCATATGCAGTGTTCCTCAAACTATGGCCCTCGGGCCACATGTTGTATTTGTATCTGTTTTGTTTCTTCATTGCAAAATAATATCTATGCAGTGTGCATAAGAATTCGTTCATAAGTTTTGTTTTTACTATAGTCAGACCCTCTAATGGTCTGAGGGACAGTGAACTGGCCCCCTGTTTAAAAAGTTTGAGGACCCCAGATAGGGTGTCCCAAGAAATTCCAGGATGATTCCCAAAGTACAGAGCCAGGAGTAAATCCTAAACACTGCTGGGTGTGGCCCAAACAAAATAAAAGAACGAAGAACTATATCCTCATAAAATTAAAAATATGTACTCTCTTGGGCTGGAGCAAAAGCAAATGATTTAGTTTCCATTCCCGACATCCCATATGGTCTCTTAAGCCTGAAGGGAGTAATTCCTGAGTACAGAACCAGGAGTAACTTCTAAGCATTGTTGGGTATAGACACTTGCCCCTCAAAAACAAACAAACAAACAAAAAAACCAACATACATCTGGGACCCTGAATTAGCATAAGGGGCTGAGCTTTGTTTGCAGACAGCCCAGATTTGATCACAGGCATCAACCACACTTGGTCCTCTGGGCACTGAGCTGAGAATAAACATCTTAGCGCCATCTAGTGTCACCCCATTACCAAGACAGCAACAAATTGGGGCCGGAGAGATAGTACAGTGGGTAAAGCACTTACTTTGCACGTACACGACCCTGGTTCCATCCCTGGCATCCCATATGGTCACCACAGTACTGCCAGAATTAACCCTGAGCTTCACCAGATGTGGACCAGAAACAATAAAAGAAATCCACATGCTGAGATAAACCACTGACAGAATGAAGGGTCTTAAAGAAAGCCCCAGAGTGGGAGAAAATATTTTTCACATCACAGATCCAGTAGAGGCTCATGTGGGAATGTGGAAAGACTCTAGGACGGGAATTAGAAGACACAGAGCAGAGGAAGATCAAAGGATGGAGTATCGGGCTGGCATCCACAGGACCCTGCACCCTGCCCTGTTCAATTCAGTACCATCTGCCTCACCCAGCACCACTGGGTAAGCTCTACTGGTCCCCAGCATCAATGTGGGGAAGGGCTCAACCCCAAAAGATACCCAGAAAACCATTGACCATATTAGAAAAGGGTTGTCCCTTTTCTTTTACTTTTTTGTTTGTTTGTTTGTTTGTTTTTTGTTTTTGTTTTATGGGCCACACCCGGCGGTGCTCAGGGGTTACTCCTGGCTGTCTGCTCAGAAATAGCTCCTGGCAGGCACGGGGGACCATATGGGACACCGGGATTCGAACCAATCACCTTAGGTCCTGGATCGGCTGCTTGCAAGGCAAACACTGTTGTGCTATCTCTCCGGGCCCAGGTTGTCCCTTTTCTAAAGTGGGTCGTTTCTTTTTGTTTTGGGGCCACACCTGGCAGTGCTCAACTCTGTACTCAGGGATCACTACTGGGAACCAGCTGGGATGCTAAGGGTGGAACCCGGGTCTGCCACACTTAAGGCAGATGCCCTCCCCACTGTATTATTGCTCCAGCCTCAGAAGTTAATTATTGGGGCCGGGCGGTGGCGCTGGAGGTAAGGTGCCTGCCTTGCCTGCGCTAGCCTAGGATGGACCGCGGTTCGATCCCCCGGCGTCCCATATGGTCCCCCAAGAAGCCAGGAGCAACTTCTGAGCGCATAGCCAGGAGTAACCCCTGAGCGTCACAGGGTGTGGCCCAAAAACCAAAAAAAAAAAAAAAAAAAGAAGTTAATTATTGAGATTTGCCTAAAATTTCCTTAAAGTAGGCTTCATGCAAATTCTAAGAATCAAATGATTATGGGACTGAAGCAATAGTATAGTGGGTAGGGTGTTTGCCTTGCTGACCCAGGATGGACATGGGTTCGAACCCTGGCATCCCATATGGTCCCCCAAGCCAGGAGCAATTTCTGAGTGCAGAGCCAGGAATAATAACCCCTGAGCATCACCAGGTGTGCTGCCTCCAAAAAAAGAATCAAATGATTAAGTTCACTGAGGGCTCAGTGATTCTGTAGACAGAACTCAGGGATCCCCCATTCCTGGACCTTTGGGACCCCAGGTTCCCAAAGGGAAGCACCCCAGGGCTGAAGAGAAGCATAGCAGGGAGGGTGCTTGCTTTGCAAGAGGCCAATCTGGGTTTGATCTGGCATCTCATATTTTCTGTTGAGCCCCATAGGAAGTGAAGAGTGATAGGGCTGGAGTAATAGTATAGCAGTTAAGGAGCTTGTCTTCCATGCAGCTGACCTAGGTTCAATCCTCGGCATTCCATGTGGTCCCCTAAGCACCGCCAGCAGTGATTGCTGAGCATTGCTGGGTGTGACCCAAAACAACAACAACAACGAAAAAAATTTTAGGCCGGCGTAATAGCAAAGAAGTAGGGCATTTGTCTTGCATTCTGCCATTCGAGACAGACCCGGGTTTGATTCCTGGCATCCCATATGGTCCCCTGGCCTGCCAGGAGCGATTTCTGAGTACAGAGCCAGGAGTATCCCCTGAGTGCAGCTGGGTGTGCCCCCCCCAAAAAAAGTGAGGTGTGAGCCCTGAACATGGCTAAGAGTGGACCCCAAAAATGTAAATCAAGCGGAGACTCCAGGCAGCAGGAGCAAGCCACCCCTCCACACACACATTTCACAGTATGTGGAACTCCAGGACTAAGGTTCTCGAGAAATAGGCAAGAAAAACGGATGCGGAGCGGGAGAGATAGCATGGAGATAAGATGTTTGCCTTACATGCAAAAGGACAGTGGTTCGAATCCTGGAATCCCATATGGTCCCCCGAGTCTGCCAGGAGTGATTTCTGAGCATAGAGCCAGGAGTAACCCCTGAGCACTTCCGGGTGTGACCAAAAAAACAAAAAAGAAAAAAAAAATGGATGCAGGAACAGGAGGGAAAAAGGGAGGTATGAGACCAGAGAGTCCTCTGGAGACCTTAAAGGCAGAGGATCCAGAAGGAAGTGCCTCCACGTGTTATATGTGGCTGGCAGGTCACAGGTCACACAGATAATAATCACAAGAGTTAATAAGGCACAGGTCACTGGGGCCTGGACAAGCAGTGACACAGGGCTGACCAAAGAACTTGGCTTGTGGCAGAAGTAATTCTGCAGCAATTAACTAATTTAAAGGTCCATGTGGCTGGGCTGTGAACAATAAGCACCATTGATTGATAGTATAGCAGGGAGGGTGTTTGCCTTGCATGCAGCCAACCCAGGTCCAATTCCCAACATTTCATATCGTCTTCCCAGCTCACCAGGAGTGATTCCTAAGAACAGAGCCAAGAGGAACCCCTGAGCATCACCCAAACCAAAAATAAGTTACAATAACAATAACAATAAGCTGCATTTAGGAATGAGCCCAGTGATGAACAGTTTGTGTCTTTTCTGAATTTCTACAATGTTCTTCTCACCTCAACATCTAGGTACCAAGAGTCACAATTTTCATGTATGAAGCAAGTCTGTGCAATAAACCAACCTGACCTCAGAACGCCTCAAGGCTGACTGGGCCAAGGAGGTGACTAGTAGGGAAAAAAAGCAAGTCCTTCTCAGGCCCCTTTCATCATGCTGGTCCAGGAGTCAGTCAGGCTCTATTTCGCTTCCCAAAGCTGTCCCATGTGACAACCATATGGACCAAGACCTTTTATAGCACCTGGAGAAAAAAAAAAAACTGTTTGTTTGTCTGTTTGTTTGTTTTTCAAGTGAGCCACATCCTCCAAAGCACAGAATCACAGAGGCCAAGTTCAGGTAGCAACTTCCAGTGTCTGGGTAGCAATGCCATTCCCCGGAGAGATTCCATTTAGGGTTAACGCAGCAACAACAACACAGTTGGGGGTCCCAGGCTGATACTCAGAGAAAAAAAGCTCAGTTGCCTCTTTGGGGTCAGCACTAGCCCTCCCCACTGGTTCCAAGAAAATGCATTTCTTGAATCCTCTTGATATCCCAGCCTGATTTCTCTCACGTGACATCTCCAAGGTGCTACCCTTCAAATGAATTTTTCAGGTGGGCTTCCGAGCTCAAAGAGCATCACTTGACTTTTTGTTGGTTTGATTGTAGGCCACACCTGGCAGTACTCAGGATCACTACTTCCAGCTCATTCAACAACTCAGTGCCAGGTAGTCCCAGGTCCCTGAAGCTCCGATTCCAGCTCCACCAGAATCCAACTTTCTGGGGCTTGCTAATCCGTCAATGAAATAGGACAAACCCTCACTCAGTTAAAGCAAGGCTTTAGATCCATAGCATAGTGTGGAGGGCTTTTGCCTTGCATGCTGCCGACCATCGGTCGATCTGGCTTCCCATGTGTTCCCCTGGGTACTGGTAGGAGTGATTCCTGAGTGCAGAGCCAGAAGGAACCCCAGAGAGCTGCCGAGTGTGGCTCCCCCCCCCCAAAAAAAAAGCGAAGCTTCAGGTGACGGATGACTTTCAGTTCCCCAAACACAGCATGAAAAATCTACCTCACAAAAGGATGCTCTCTCAGGGATAAGAAACCAAGAAGGAACTTAAAGAATCCTGACACCCCAGACTGGTGACGGGGCACTATTGGACAGTGTCCAAAGCAGGAACAGTGAGCTATTAACCTGAGTTGTTCCCAGCATTAGAGGAAACAGCGGCGGAATCTCCAAGTTCTCAGGGAGACCAAGGACATGGCAAAGGGGGAAATCTGAGGGGGATGGGGGTTGCACCGCCGGAACAAAGGCTCTACGGGGAGGCTCAAGCTCCAAGTCCAACTTAGCTTCGACTTCGATTACTTTGCATTAGGAAAACAGGGGCAAGAGCATACAATCAGGAATGACTTTTCACAGCACTTTGGCACACACCCCCACCCCCAAAGTTCATGCATTCGGGAATGTCATTTTGGAAAAGCTCTAGTTTAAAATACTGAAATAAATAAAATCACCCAGGGGCAGGAGAGAGAGCATGGAGGTAGGTTTGCCTTGCATGCAGAAGGATGGCTGTTCGAATCCCGGCATCCTATATGGTCCCCGGAGCCTGCCAGGGGCTCAGGAGTAACCCCTGAGCACTGCCGGGTGTGACCCAAAAACAAAAACAAAACAAATCAACCAGCAAAATAAGCAAAGGGGATGCCTATTTGCCCAAGAGTTTATTTTTTAATCTCCTTTCCTATGTATCGGTTCCCCTTCTCTTAAGGGTGTGTGTGTGTGTGTCTCTTAAGGATGTGTATGTGTGATCACGCCTGACCCGTGTGTGTGTGTGTGTGTGTGTGTGTGTGTGTGTGTGTGTGTTTCTTAAGGATGTGTGTGAGATCACGTCTGGCCCGTGTGTGTGTGTGTGTCTTAAGGGTGTGTGTCTGTGTGTGTCTGTTAAGAATGTGTGTGTGTGTCTCTTAAGGGTGTGTGTGTGTGTGTGTATGTCTTAAGGATGTGTGTGATCACATCTGGCCCGTGTGTGTGTGTGTGTGTGTGTCTCTTAAGGATGTGTGTGTGTAATCACGCCTGGCCCGTGTGTGCGTGTGTGTGTGTGTGTGTGTGTCTTAAGGATGTGTGTGTGATCACGTCTGGCCCGTGTGTGTGTGTGTGTGTCTTAAGGGTGTGTGTCTCTTAAGGATGTGTGTGTGTAATCATGCCTGGCCCGTGTGTGTGTGTGTGTGTCTTAAGGATGTGTGTGTGATCACGTCTGGCCCGTGTGTGTGTGTGTGTGTGTGTGTGTGTCTCTTAAGGGTGTGTGTCTCTTAAGGATGTGTGTGTGTGATCACGCCTGGCCCGTGTGTTTGTCTCTCTCTCTTAAGGGTGTGTGTGTGTGTCTGTGTGTGTCTCTTAAGGATGTGTGTGTCTCTTAAGGGTGTGTGTGTGTGTGTGTGTGTGTGTGTGTGATCACGCCTGGCCCATCTCCAGTTCCCAGGGCGACCGAGTACGAGGAGCACCGGGCCTTGTATTGTGTAGGGGACCCCGTCCAGGCTAGGTGGGCTCCCTGGAGGGCGCGGAGCGAGCAGCCGGCCGGCCGGGGAGGCCACGGCGTGGCGTCACGCGTCGCGATCGGAGTGGAGGGGAGGGGACGCCGCGCCACGCCACGCCACGCGAGGACCCCCAACCGCCCCCCAACCCCCGCGCCCCGCGCCCGCCCGCCCGCCCGCCGCAGGGCCCGGGCCGGGTCACGTGACGCGCGGGGCCGGGTCACGTGGCGTGCGGGCCCGCGGTGGCCGCGGTGGCCGGGCCGGGCGGCGGCGGCGGCGGCGGCGGCGGCGGCGGGGGCGGCCCCGGGCGCGTCACGTGGTGCGGGGCGAGCAGCCATCTTGGTCCAAACACAAACACAGAGACGAGCGGCCGCAGCCGAGGTGCCCGGCCCGCCCCGGCCCTGCCCGCCCGCCGCCGCCCCCGCCGCGGTAAGCGCCCCGCAGCCCGGCCCGGCCCGCCCCGCCGCGCGCCCGCCCGCCCGCCCGGCCCGCCGCCCGCCCGCCTGCACCGCCGCCGCGCCCCGCGTGCAGCGCGCCCCCAGCCCAGGCCGCGCGCCCCCCGGGCCCGGCCCGGCCCTGCCCGGCGCCCCCCGTGAAGGGCACCGCGTCCTCGGGCCCCGCCACCCCCGGGCGTCCGCGCAGCCGCTGCACCCCCGGACCCGCCCTGGGGCTTAGCTTGATCACGGGGGCCCCCGCCGCCGCCGCGCCGAGCCCCACCGGCCCTGCAGGTCCCCGGCCCGGGGTGCCCCCGGGGGCCCCAGTGCAACTTCTTGCAACCCCAGAACGGGCCCCGCCGGGGGGTCGCACCCCATTCCTCGCCGAACCCCCCCTCACGGCCTGCTGAGGTCTCTGCCAGCCCCCCCCCCCCGCGCTGCCACCGAGACCCCCATGCTCCCCGGGTTGCAGCTGGTCTGGGAAAGTTGCACCCTGCACCCCAAACCTGCATTCCTGCACCCCTGCACCCCCTTTTATTTCCCAAGAGGGGTTCCTTGCGCCCGCGGTGTGCCTTCTTACAGGGCAGAGTTGGGGGCTACTAGGAACTTGGTGAGGTCTGGGGGGGTCGCCCCTAGGGGAGCCCCGGCCTTGGTGGTGGTGACCCAGTGACTGGCCACGTGTGCTGTCCCTCCCGCCCTGCTTGTCTGTGTTTTTTTTGAGTTGTGTTTTTGCTGGCAGAACGGGGCCCCAGTTTTTTTTTTTTTTTTTTTTCTCCCCTGGATTGTCTGGCTTTGCTAAATATGTGGCGTTTTAGGTTTAGGGGGTAAAAGGGTGCAGGAGGAGGTGAAGGGTTGAAACAGTTTGGGGAGCAGAAATTTTCAATGGGTTACCACTCACCAAGTCAATCGCTGTGGGGGGGTGGGTAGGTGCAGCTTCTGTGCTCTTGCAGAATCTCCTGAGAACTGATTGGGGGGCTCTGGTACCCCCTTCCTGGCAGCCACAGCTGCCTTTGTTTTTCCTGGCTGTCCTGGGCCAGTGGGCGAGGGAGTGAATGAGGCCAAGTGTGCAGAGAACTTTGAAAGCTTCATTTGTCCTAGCCAGCTAGGGGGTCCAGGGGATCTACTTGGGGTGGCTGAACAGCTGGGAGGCAGACTGCCTTGCACCCCACTTAAGGCCTCTCAGTTCTCTTCCAAGCCGCGAGGAGCAACTTTCCATCCCCGGGACGGGTTTGAGGCCGGCCAGTGGCTCCCGTATTGGGCAGTCTGAAGCTGGACCAGCTACTAGGACCTTGTGAGGCACATTGCTCTGGGTTGGACCTGGCTCAGGTGTAACCGAAGGAGAAGAGAATGTTAACTGTCACTGGACTGCTTCTTCCTGGGGTCTTTTTCTACCTCTAGAGGCCTCTGCAGCCCAGGGGACTTGGTCTGGGACTCTGTGGGTTTCTCCTTGACTAAAGAGTGGGCAAGAGGCCCCCCAGAATGCCTACCTGTCTCAGGAAAGGGACCCAGAGTGGGTATGGGGTGGCAAGAGATGACCAGGAGGACCAAGAGAGTGTGGCTGTTCAGTGTCTTCTCTGTCAGGTCCCTCCAACTCTTTGAGGGTTCTGGGCTTTTCTTTGGTTCTGGAAATTCATCCTCCTGCTAGGCCCCCTGTTTTTCTCCTGGGATGAGGAGAGGAGATGGTTGGTCAGCAGTAGCTGAGTGCTAGACAGATGTTCCAGTATGTTTCAGCACTGTCCAGCCCTGGCTGCTTGTCACCTGAGGATAGCAGTAACCTGTGTCATCCTTTCAGACTGGCTTCCCTGCAGGGTCATGGCCTTGCAGGGGTCCAGGGACGGATCTTGGTGCAGGCTCCCTGCAGCAGGGATCAGTCATGGCAGGCTCTGGGGATCCTATGAGATGCCCGGGATTCACCTAGGTGGGGTGTGTGCAAGGCAAGGACCCTCCTCGTTGTACTATGAATTCGGCTCCTGTGGGGCTCCCTGTGGCCCAGAGACTTGCCTTTTCTCTCCAGCTGCTCTGGAAGAAGGGGTTTCCCCAGCTGCTCCTGAACAAGGGGTGTCTCCCAGGAGGGCCTGCGCTCCTGACCTCGTCTGGGCCTCATCACCCATTGGGAAGATTCCGGCTGCTTGGACAGCTCCAAGGACAACTGTCTCGGTCCCTCCCTGGGGGGGTGAGTGCTCCCTGCACCCACTTTTTTTTTGGGGGGGGGCTCTTTGGCATCCCTCGCCCTGGAAGATGTAGGCCCAAATGGAGTGGATGGGAGGAGGTTCAGAACAGCTACTCTTGAGGTGGGTTTGAAAAATTGGCGGGTTGGTTGGCTCCTGAAATGGTGAGGACAGGAGGGATCATGAGAGCTCTTCCCCATCTGCTTTTTGGAATGAAGTTTGGGCCATACGCAGCTGTGCTCCAGGGCTGTTCCTGGCTCTGTGCTTAGGGGCCATATGAGGTGCTGAGATGGGAACAGGGCTTTCAGTGTGCGAGGCCAGTGTCTGAGCTGTCTTGGCCCCCAATGGCTGGGTAGACAGTCATCCTTGCCCACTCAGTGGTTTTGTTAATGCCACAAGGTTGTACAGGTATAAGACTTATGTCTCAAGTGGGCCTCCAGGAGAATGCTGCCTCCCCAGGACCCTCCAAACCCTGATTGTATCTGGTTACTTGGGGTGTGGGGCGCTCTAAGCAGAGGCCTCTGCCTTGGTCGGTTTGTGAAGGCCTTTTCCCTTGGAAGCACCAAGGACCTTGTTGTGTGACAGTAGTGTTCCCTGCTGCTGTCCAGAGACCCTCCGCAGGCCAGTCTCCTGGCGCCGTTGGTGTGCGTAGCAGTCCGGGCCCATCACTACAGTCTCCAGTCTTGGTCGCTGCTTCTGGATGCTGGGGTGGTGCCCTTCAGGTCTCTCCTTGGCTTTTGCTTTCGGCAGGCTGTTAAGGTACCTTGCCCAGCCCCCTGGTGCCAGTGCCTTGGTCTTTCCAGAGCTGTGGGGTCTTGGTGTCCGTGGGCATGTAGAAGGTTCCAGTCCGACCTCCCGCCGCACCTTGTGGGAAGCCCCAAGCCACGACACCTTGCACCCAGCCTGCCCTCTGCCCAGAGCCACTGGAGATGAGCAGCGCGACCAGTGCTCCATAAAGGGACAAACCTGCCACCATCACCTGCCCCTCAGCCCTCCTCCTGCCACCTGTTTCATGGTGAGCGCTTGTCATTGCTTCTGTCCTGGTCCTACCTGGTCCTGGGTGCAAGTGCCCGACCTTCTGCCTGGTGTTGCGGAGGGAAATGGCATATGCCCAGGTTGGTCCCCATCCCCTGCCCCCTACCACTTGGGCTTGGCTGGGCTTGTTCATGTTGGTCAGACTGGCCATCAGCCTGTGTGTGCTGAGCTACTTGCCAGCTCCTGCGGGCCAAACAGCAGCAGTGGGAGGAGCAGGGGACACCCACTGACCCCTGCCTTCCTCTCTGAAGGATCATTCCCAGATGTGAAGGTTCCTTGCTGGCCGGGCACCACTGTAGTCACACCAACATCTGGGAGCTTGAAGCCCCTAGTTCAGTGGGGCGTTGGCCCACCTGCCTGTGGCCAAGGCTGCCAGGTAGGTCTGGCAGTGGAAGGGATTCATTTACCTGGGGCTCACCTCACCACCACCACCACCACCCCCTGCCCTGGAGGGGACTCACCTATCAGGTTTCCCCTGCAGGTCCCTCGGAGTGACTCAGTGGCCGGTGTGGGTGAGCCCTGCTAGTCCTGACCCCAGCCCCTTGTCTTTACCATCTACACACGTATTTGCCGCTGGACGCCTGGTCTCCCCCCTGCTCACCACCTTGGCCCCCACGACTCCCCAGCTCCAAAATGGCAGCTGAGACCCTCAACTTTGGGCCCGAGTGGTGAGTCTGATGGGCTTTGGGAGCGGGGGCTGCAGGTGGAGTCCTCGAGTGGCGTCTCAGCCTCCCTCGGCACCTTCCTGCAGGCTGCGGGCCCTGTCCGGTGGCAGTGTGGCCTCCCCGCCTCCGTCCCCCGCCATGCCCAAGTATAAGTTGGCCGACTACCGCTATGGCCGGGAGGAGATGCTCGCCCTCTACATCAAGGAGCACAAGGTGGGAGCCCAAGTAGGGAATAGGGGAGTGGCAGGATAGGGGGCCCAGGAGATGTACCTCACCATCCCCTCCTGCCCACCAGATTCCTGAGGAACTACAGGACAAGGAGTTTGCTGCAGTACTGCAAGAGGAACCACTGCAGCCACTGGCACTGGAACCGCTGACCGAGGAGGAGCAAGTGGGCAGCTGCTAGGGGCATGGGACAGGGGGCGTCGGGGAACACATCTGGTTACTCACGCCTCCTGTTCCCTCTGCAGAGGAACTTCTCCCTGTCAGTGAATAGTGTGGCTGTGCTGAGGCTGATGGGGAAAGGGGCTGGGACCCCCCTGACCAGCACATCCCGGGGCAGGGTCAGCGCTCGGAGTCGAGGTAGGATGGGCCTAGTGGGTGGGCGGTTGGATGGGGTCCCGGCCAGGGTCTGGAGGCCCTGGGTGAGGGCCCAGCCAGTCCTTCAAGAGCATCTCCCTTGTCCAGGCCGTGGCCGCGGGGATAGCTGCTTTTACCAAAGAAGCATTGAAGAGGGTGAAGGGGCCTTCGGCAGGAACCCCCGGGAGATCCAGCGCAGCCAGAGTTGGGATGACAGGTGTGGCCAAGGGCGCCGATGGAGCAGACCCCCCTACCTAAGTCCACCCTGGCCCCATTTGTTTCTGGCCCGCCATGCCCCAAGTATCTGTGCAGGCCTGCACTGAGGGGCGGGCTTTGACATGCCATTTTCTTCCTGCAGAGGCGAGAGGAGATTTGAGAAACCAGCACGGAGGGAAGGAGGTAAAGGAACCTGGGAAGGGCCTATGCAGAGTTTGGTTCGTCCAGGGATGGGGTGTGGGTGAGAATTGCTATATGTCTCCCCCGCAGCACGCTCCAGCTTTGAGGAGAGCGGGACTGGCCCACGGAAGGAGCACGCGCGCTCAGACAGCGAGAATTGGCGTTCTCTGCGTGAGGAGCAGGAGGGCGGCGATGAGGGCAGTTGGAGGCTGGGGGCTGCCCCCCGGCGCGATGCTGATCGCTGGCGCTCAGCCAGCCCTGGTGAGCCACTTGGGGGTGCAGGGCAGGTTGCACGGGGCCTGACATTGACCCGAGATCCACTCTTCGTATCCCCTTTTGCATGCCCAGATGGTGGCCCTCGCTCTGCAGGCTGGCGGGAGCATGGAGAACGGCGTCGCAAGTTTGACTTTGACCTGCGAGGGGATCGAGGCGGGTGTGGGGACGAGGAGGGCCGGGCCGGGCCAGGCGGGGCTCCCTCCCGGAGGGGCCCTGGACCTGATGGCTTCGAGGAGGACAAGGATGGGCTCCCTGAGTGGTGCCTGGATGATGAGGATGAGGAGATGGGCACCTTTGATGCCTCGGGGGCCTTCCTGCCCCTCAAGGTACCTGGAGGTTGAGGGGTCACCGTGGGAGGGCCTGTCCCATGGTCCCCTTGCTCTTACCTGTTTGTCCCTTCATCTTTGGACCTGTCCCACCCCTGCAGAAGGGCCCCAAGGAGCCCATTCCTGAGGAGCAGGACCTGGACTTCCAGGGGCTGGAAGAGGAGGAGGAGGAACCCCCGGAAGCACCGGAGCAGGAGGGGCCTGAGGCGGGTGAGCTGCAGGGGGGCTGAGGTGGGCCCTTTCCCGGGCTCCCTGATGCTTTGGCCTGAGTGATGTCAAGAGCCAACCTTGGAACATGCTAGAAGGCAGGCTGGAGCTGTGGTCGTGTGGGGCCAGAGAGAGGGTGTGCACTTGAGGGTATCCCTGTGTTCCAGGGCTGGAACCCATTCTTCACTCCTGTCCTACAGGGGTGAAGGCACCGAGCCCGCTGCCATCACAAGAAGAGCAGCCTGGCCCGACGTCCCCACTACCTGCCTTAGGCCCACTCTGGGGAACCCCCGGGGAAGGCGACAACACTGTGGAGAAGGACCGGCCAGCAGCTGAAGGTGGGGATGGGTCCCGTCCTTGCAGTAAGACAGTATTTCCAGGGTGCTCTGTTCCCCTATCCCAGTCCTTTGTCCTTTGCTCCCTTTAGCGGACGACATGAGGCAGGTACAGCTCAGTCCAGCTGTGGGTTCACCCTCAGGTCCTCCTGGGGATCTGGAGGACGATGAAGGTCTGAAGCGCCTGCAGCAGGTAGTGGGTCGGAGGCACCCAGACTCCCCAGGTGTGGGTGGGGGCCAGGGTGATTCCTCTGCCCCTCTCACCTCTGCCCCATGGCCATGACAATATCTTCCCCCACCCCCTGTCTGGTGCCACAGGAGGCCGAGAAGCTGGTGGCCTCCTTGCAGGACAGCTGCCTGGAGGAGGAGCGCTTCACCGCCGCCATGCAGGCCCCTGGCCTGCGCCACTCAGCGGTTGCCACTGCCCTGCCCCTCAGCCATGGCGCGGCCCGGAAGTGGTTCTACAAGGACCCACAGGGTGAAATCCAAGGTTCGTGTTGGGTGGGTCAGCAGGTGGGGGCGCCAGGCGCACGGACTCCGTTGCTCTGACCGCTGCCCTGTCTCCACCCGGCCAGGCCCCTTCACCACGCAGGAGATGGCCGAATGGTTCCAGGCTGGCTACTTTTCCATGGCACTGCTGGTGAAGCGTGGCTGTGATGAGGGCTTCCAGCCCCTGGGCGAAGTGATCAAGATGTGGGGCCGTGTGCCCTTTGCCCCAGGGCCCTCGCCACCCCCACTGCTGGTGAGCAGCCTGCACCTCCAGTCCTTCTTGATGCAGCGGGGAGGGTTGCTGACAACAGACAGGGCAGGGGATGGGATGTCCAGAACCATGGGCTGCATCTCCACCCAGGGAAATCTGGACCAGGAGCGACTGAAGAAGCAGCAGGAGCTGGCGGCTGCTGCCTTGTACCAGCAGCTGCAGCATCAGCAGTTCCTGCAGCTGGTCAACAGGTAGGAAGCTAGCCTGACGCTGGGAGCATGGTGGGGTCCCGGCTGTACGGCCGGAGCCCCCCAAGTGCCTGTCTCTACAGCCGCCAGCTCCCGCAGTGCGGGATCCGGGAGAAGGCAGTCCTGGGAGACCTGACGCCACCACAGTTGGCCACCTTCCTGCAGCAGCTCCAAGCGCTGAAATCCCCCAGGTGAGTGGGCTGGCCCTGGGAGATGCTGGGGATGGCTGGGGAGCATGGGAAGCCGAGTTGGCTCTGAGCGTGATGGCCCTTGCTCCTCAGAGGTGGGGACCAGAACCTGCTCCCAACCATAAACCGCTCCTTGTCGGTGCCGGATTCCACCCCCCTCTGGGACTTACATACCTCAGCCTCATCGCCATCAGGTGAGTGTCCCCGGCCCGAGAGTTGGGGTCCACAGGGAACCCCTCTTGGAACTGCCTCTGCTCCTACAGGCGGTGAGGCCAGTCTTTGGGACATACCAGTTAACTCTTCGACTCAGGGTCCGATTCTGGAACAGCTCCAGCTGCAACTCAAAGTGAGTGAGTGGAAAGTGAAGGGTGGAGGGGTGTGGGCGGGCAGGGCCTGGTGCCTGGGCATGAGTCCAGCCTGTGGGCAGTTCCAGGAGCGCCGGGAGGTGGAACTCAGGGCGAAGCGGGAGGAGGAGGAGCGCAAGCGGCGGCAGCAGCAACAGCAGCAGCAGGAGGAGGAGGGTTTGTTTCGGCGCAAGCAGGTGGGTGTCCCCCCAGGGGACCAGCCCGTGGGGATCCCAGGCTGGGGTGGGGAATGGCTGCCTCAGTGGGCACCTGTCCTTGTGCAGGTGCGGCACCAGGAGCTGCTGTTGAAGCTGCTGCAGCAACAGGCACCCCCCACACCCCCTACGCCGGGCTCCCCACCACCACTCTGGGCTGGCCTCACCAAGCAGGGCCTGTCCATGAAGGCGCTGCTGGAGCACAAGCCGCCCCCGACCCGTGAGCCCACGCGTACCCAGGCTCCCAACCACCGCGTGGTGAGCAGGCAGACCCTGAAATGGGGTGGGGGGGACTTGGGGGGGGTTCTCCACTGGGCCTGGCTGTTCCTCCTTGGACCAGCGTCTCCAACATAGCAAGCACCCTTTTGTGTGGGGGTGGCCCAGTATGAGCCAGCCTGACCACCGGCCCTTTGCAGCAGCTGGGGAGCTTGAGCACCGCACCACTGAACCAATGGGTGTCTGAGACGGGGCCGCTGTGGGGTGCGCCCGACAAGAGTGGTGGCAGCAGCAGTGGCCTAACACTCTGGGAGGACACGGTCAAGAGCAGTGGCCGGAGCCTGGGCCTGAAGAACAGCCGCAGCAGCCCCTCCCTCAGGTAGGTGCAGGACTCTGTGCGGGTGTGCGGCAGGGGGTGTACAATGGGTGCCTACACCTCGTGTCCCCTTCTAGTGACTCGTACCCACACCTGTCGGGCCGGCCTGTGCGCAGGAAGACGGAGGAGGAGGAGAAGCTGCTGAAGCTACTCCAGGGCATTCCCCGGCCCCAGGACGGCTTCACGCAGTGGTGCGAGCAGATGCTGCACACGCTGAGCGCCACGGGCAGCCTGGATGGTATGGCAGGTGCAGGCTTGCCAAGGGGATGGGGGCGTCTCCCTGGGGGCTCCCCACAGACCCTGACCACACCTGCTGCACCCTGCAGTGCCCATGGCTGTGGCGATCCTAAAGGAGGTAGAATCCCCCTATGACGTCCACGACTATATCCGTTCCTGCCTGGGGGACACGCTGGAAGCCAAAGAATTTGCCAAACAGTTCCTGGAGCGGAGGGCCAAGCAGAAAGCCAGCCAGCAGCGGCAGCAGCAGCAGGTAGGCCCCACCCTGCCTTAGCAGGGGCCCAGGTTCCCCCTTTCTAACACCACCAGCCCCACACCCTCCTGAGCACCTTGTCTGCCTCAGCAGGAGGCGTGGCTGAGTGGGCCCCTGCAGGCTGCCTTCCCTACCAACCACAGCGCCAAACTTGGTCCTGGCCCTGGCCCGGGCCCCGGGGAGGGCAGCAAGGCCAAGAGAAGGGCGCTGATGCTGCACTCGGACCCCAGCATCCTGGGTGAGTGCGGGCGTAGGGGGTGGCAGTGCGGCTCCTTCCAGGGTGGGGGCTTTGCCACAACAGCCCTGCCCTCCCCAGGGTACTCCCTGCATGGACCTTCCGGTGAGATCGAGAGCGTGGATGACTACTGAGCAGCCCGACTACCAGCTGGGCTGTGCGCCCCAGGGCCAGCGCCCGGAGTGTCAGAGAAAGCGGGGGGCCGGGTCCCCAGCACTTGTTACAAACCACAGATGCACCTTAACTCACCCACCACGAGGCACTTTACAGACTGGGGGGAGGGTTTTTCTTTTTTTAAAACAAAAAAACATTGAAGAAATGTTAGGAGAGACAAGAGCTTTCAGACTCGATTCTAAGCCCATCTTCCCCGCTCTGGGGATAGTGGGGCAACCGTGGAAGGTCCACAGAGGGATTTTTTTTTTTTTTTGGTTATTGGTTATTTTTTTGTTTTTATAAGAAAAGAAAAAAGCAAAAAAAAAAAAAGAAAAAAGAAAAAACAAACCAAGTAGGAGATGGAACAGAACGCACTGTCCTGGGGCAGTGGGGCCCCCGGCAGGCCGTTGGGGTAACTGGAAGCTGGGGTGCCAGCAGTTTGCACAGCGAGCCCCCTTCAGCCCATTGGCGGACCCGCTGTGAATGGCCCCTTCTTGCTGTGACTGGCAGGTGTGGAGGCAGGGCCACAGGAGACTCCCGGGCTTTGCTGCTTTGGGGGGGCAGCACAAACGGCTCCCCAGTGGGGCAGGCCAGGCTGGCCTTGCCTGCTGCGGCCACAGAACGTTGTTGTCATTATCCCCCCCACACTGCTGCCACCGGGGGCTGGTCTGGGGTTGACGCTGGTGACAGCCCCCAGCCTTGCCACATGAATGTATCTTTAGGGCTGGCACCCCCTCCCCGCTGCATTCCCCGGTACCCACGGCAGGAGCGGAGCGGACACCCCTCCCCTCCGTACCTTCCTAGACTGGTTCTCCTGTGTGTGTGGGGGTGTTACAGGTGGGGGGCTGTGGGACAGGACCCCCACACACCCACAGCTGCTGGGGGTGCAGGCCATGTGACTCAGACTCTCCATTGACCAAATGGGTACGGGCCATGTGTGGCCCCTGCTGCCCTGCCCCCTGGGGGCTCTGTGCTTAAGTGAGGCAATCTCGTCTTCTAGGGGTTTTTTAACGGTTTCTCTTCTCCCATCAATCTCCTTCCAGTCACCTCATTGCTGAGCGCAGTGCTTGGGCGGCTGCCCTGCCCTGCCCTTGCCCCTCCATGAATGTATTCTCCAGCCCTGGGGAAGTGGGGTGGCCCTCACATTCTCTCCCTTTCATCCCCAGAGAGATCTTTTTTTTTTTTTTTTTGCACCAAAGTGGTACCTGGGTCAGTGTTGGGGGATCAAACTGGCCTGGGGGGCGGAGGGGTCGGTCCCCCACCTGCTTCTCCCTGGTTTCAACAGTGTTAAGAGTCCGTGAAAAGACAATTTTCTCTCTAAAGCAATAAGGGGGTGACGGGCCAGGGGGAAACGTCTTGCTGCTGCTGGCCCCCAGCCCCCCTTCCTCGCACCAGTGTTTGGCGGCATTAGAGGTGGGGGGCTGTTGTGACTGAATGTAACCACCCCCGCCCCTGCCACAGCCAATGCAGGGGAGGGGGAAGCCCAGCTCTCCCTTCCCTCCCCCAGTCACACTTGGAACTTCCGGGGGCCCTTGAGCCTGGAGAGGCCTTAACCCTGTGAGGAAGTGTAGGGGAGCCCTCTCCCACCCCATCCCCTCTGAGAGTGGTTAATGTTTACAAGCCCTGAGTCCCCAGTCCAGGGACTCGGACCCCCTCGCTGTCTGTCCTTCCCAGCCCCCCAGGGCCCAGCTGCCCATCTGCCCCACTGGGTGTGGGGTCTGCAAATCTCCCTTGTACCCTTCATGTGACTCCCAACTCCTGTAAATACTGCCCCCCAATAAAGCTCATTGTGTTCACCCGTCAGATTCAGCCCTCTTTTTTGGGGGGGAAGACACAGCCTGTGCCCACCTGTGCTTTTGGCATCAGAGGTTGGCATATGTGTGTGTGCGGGGGGGGGGGGGGGGGGGAAGGGGGGGAAATACAAGCAAAGGTGGAGACCAGGTACAGAGTTGGAATTGGTTCCTTTATGGAAAAACTGAAAATATAATAAAAATGAAAATAAAACCAGTTTTATAAAAGCCTGGAGTTTTACCTTGTGCCTCCTGCCCTCCTGAGAGGGGTGAGGCCCTGACTGGGGAAACCAAGGATAGGCGATAGCCTCCTCCCCCATCCGACCCCAGACCCCTATCTGGGTCTCCACTGTGGGGCTGCGGGAGGAACCAAACCTGGGGCGGGGAGCAGAACCCAGGGAGGCCGGTCGGGCACCAGCCCCAGCTCCGGCCTGTAGTGTGGCATGGCCGGGCTGGGCCATTAGTTCCAGATCTTGAGGAAGGAGTCCCAGGAGCCTGTGGCCACAGCCATGCCATCATCAGTGACACCAAGGCAGCTCACACGGTTGTCATGGCCAGCGAGGACCCCTGGAGAAGAGGGGAGGGGAGGGGTGTGAGCCACTGGCCCTGACAACCCCCCTAACCCCCAGCTGGCCGGGGCGCACCTGCACGATCGCCCTTCATGGCATCCCAGATGTTGCAGTTAAAGTCGTCGTAGCCAGCAAGCAGCAGCCGGCCACTGCGGGAGAAGGCCACCGAGGTGATGCCGCAGATAATGTTGTCGTGCGAGTACATGAGTAGCTCCTGATCCGCACGCAGGTCGAACAGGCGGCACGTGGCATCGTCCGAGCCCGTGGTGAAGGCATAGCCGTTGGGGAAGAACTGAGGGATGAGATGGGCAGGGGAGCTTAGGAGGGGGCTCAGGACTGGGGATGGGGTGGGGGGCTAAGGGACCAAGAAATGCAGCCAACCAATCACCCAGCCACCACTCACAGCCACGGCGTTGATGTCGGACTCATGGCCAATGAAGGTCTGTCGGCACATGGAATCCCGAACGTCCCATAGCTTAATGGAAGCATCACAGGCGCCAGACACAAAGGTGCGGCCGTCGGGGGCCAGGGAAAGAGACATCACATCCCCGCTGTGTCCAGCAAAGCCCACAGTCTGCTGGCCTGTCTCTATGTCCCACAGGGCGCTGGAATGGGACAAGATGGAGAAGTTAGGGGTGCAGGCTGGAGTCTTTCCATCCACCCAAGACTTGCCAGCTCTGTTCAGCTGCAGAAGTGGACAAGGTGGACTATATTGGCATGTATTGTTTGGAGGCCACACCGGGCAGTGCTCAGGGACCCCTCCTGCTAGAACCACATGGGGTGCTGAGAACTGAATCTGAGGGCCACATGCCAGGGAAGCTCCCTCCCCACTACACTATGGCCCCGCAAGAAGCAGTGAACCCAGACGGCCTGGGCCTGGCAGAGCCTCACCAGGTGGTGTCCCCAGAGCTGGTGATGATCTGGTTGTCATCCAAGAAGCGGCAGCACGACAAATAACCTGGGGGAAGGGGTGGGTCAGCCAGGACTGGGGACCCGATCCTGCCTCACCCCTGCCAAGGCCACCCACCCCACAGTGCCCTCACCGGTGTGTCCAGGCAGCTCTCTGCTGACCCTGACATTGCCTTCACGGGTTTTGAGGCTGTAGATGGAGCAGATGTTGTCCAGCCCTCCACAGGCCACGAAGTTCCCTGAGGGTGCGTAGGCGCAGGTCATGACCCAGGAGGAACGCAACGGGATGGCATGGACCTGCAAGCAGAGTGGTCACCGGGTCAGTGCTGGCTGGACTATCTGCAACCCCCCGCTTCCCTGAACCATTGTGGGCGCTCCCCAGCCCCCTACCTTGTTGGTAGTATAGCTGTCCCAGATGATGAGCTTCCCGTCCTGAGATGCGCTGACCAGCAGCCTGCAAGGAGGGTGAAGCAGGGTCCCATGAGCCATGCTCAGTGGGTGAGTGGCCCAAGACTGCCAGCCTCTGGGACACAGTGACCTGGCACAGCCCCACCAAACACCCACCGTGAGTCTGTGCCCCAGTGCATGGCATAGATCTTGGCCAGGTGCCCACGGAGAGT
This sequence comes from Suncus etruscus, assembly GCF_024139225.1. Classification (NCBI taxonomy): domain Eukaryota; kingdom Metazoa; phylum Chordata; class Mammalia; order Eulipotyphla; family Soricidae; genus Suncus; species Suncus etruscus. Next base: position 75,139,696 of record NC_064862.1, read on the forward strand.
CCGGCGAGTCCTCATTTGGATCCTCCCCACTGGGTCCAGCCCAGCTGTGATCTGGAGGCGGGAGCAGAAAGGGCTGAAGGAGGCTGGGAGAACAAGGGGACATAGCCCCTACCCCAACCCCAAATTGGCACTCACCTGGGTGAGTGTTGAGTCGCCACATGCTTTTCGGGCATCCTGCAGAGCCAGATCAGGGAGGGTTAGAGGGGGGCAGGACAACAGGCCTGAAGAGGCCAGGAAGAGAGGGAGCCCCAGCCCACACCCACTGCTGCCAGCGCCCGCCTGGGGCTCACCCGGATCTGGTTCCGGAGCTGCTCCGCCTCGTGTCTCAGCTGCTCCAGCTCACTCATGGCGCCGGGCCGTGGGGCGGGGTTGGGGGCGGCTGGGGGCCGCGGGAAGGGGGTTGGGGGGCTGCAGCTCCTCACCTCTGGCCCGAGGCCTGGGGGATGAGGGCTGACGTCAGGCCAGAGGCCCCGCACTAGCGCTCGCTCGGGGAAGAGGCGAAGGCGGGGTGGAGGCGCTCCCGGAAGGGGTAAGCACCAGCAGTGGTGGGGAGGAGGAAGGGGTGGCCGCGGGCACCCCGAGGTGCCCCCAGAGATGCCCAGGCGTGCTGACTTCCCCAATCTCCCTCCTGTTCCCCGTCCCCCGGAAACCGAGCGGGGAAGTGCAAGAGGAAGTGCAGGGGAAACCCTCCCAGGGACAGCGCCCGCCCAGCAGGAACTGGGGTGGGTGGGGCGGGGGACCAGGGGGAGGGCGGGAGTCCCTGCGGAGAAGACAGCCCCAGGACCTTAGGCCCAAACCGAGCACCAAGTCCTCAAAAGAGGGGGCACCTCTTTAAATCCCCCCTAGGCCGCACACCCTCCATGCACACACACACCCCCAGTTTCCACAGGGCGGGAGCGGCCCGGAGTGGGGGAAGCAGGGCTGTTCGTGGCGTTGCCGAGGCAACCGTCACCCGGACTGAGAGCACCTCATTGGCGAAGGGCCCCCCACCCCAGCCTCGTTGCTACGGCAACCGCATCCCGGAGAGGAGACCTGTCGGGTGGTGACCCCACCCCTCGCCCCCGCAAGTCCCCCCCACACACCGGGGCGACTTGACAGGATTGGGGCAAAGCCGATTGGGCACTAATAGGTTCGGGCCAGGGCTCACCCTGGATAATCCCCCCGGGGCCGGCTGCGCCCCATTAGCCACAAGGCCGGGAGCCCCGGTGCGCCTCTGCTGTCAAAAGCCCGGGGGAGCCGCTTAGAGTAATTAGGGCTCCGCAGAGAGAGGCCAGGGGGCCCTCAACACCCCAAGAGCCAGCGCCCCGGGACCCCAGCTGGCTCTGCTCCAGGGCGCAGCACACCGGGGACACCTCTGCCATCCTCCTGGACACCCCGCGCTCGCCCAACCCCACTCCGCGTCCCGAGGCCCGGGGCAGACACGTCCCGGAGCTGGGCTCCCAGCACCAGCAACAGCAGCGAGTCCTTCCAAATAAAAAGGGGGTGGGGAGGACACAGACCCCCTTCCCAAAAAAATAACGCCCCTCCCCAGCCCCGGGCACGGTCCTCTCCCTCCAGCTGCTAGCAGCCGGGGCGGCAGGAAGCCCTGCACGGCGGGGCGGGGGCGACGCTCCCCATCACCTAGCACGGCCCCTCTTAGGCAGCCCCCAGATTCTGGGCACGCAGCAATCAGTCGAGGTGGGGGGACCCCGCGGAGGATGGGGGGCGCCTTCGCCTCCGCAGGTCTGGCGGGGCTACGGGGAGGAGGGGCCGAGGGAGGGTCCCCGATCTGGCAGCTGGACGGGGCGGCCAGGCTTAGGCCCCCGCGACGTCCATTTTGCCCCCGAGCAGCCAGCCAGGCAGGCAGGCAGGGCTGGGGGTGGAGGGTGCGCCCCCGAACTGGTGGGAGGGGGTGTCGCTGAGCAAAAGGAAGGGGCTGGAAAACACGAGCAGAGGGGCCGGAGAGATAGCATGGAGGTAGGGCGTTTGCCTTGCATGGAGAAGAAGGACGGTGGTTCGAATCCTGGCATCCCCATATGGTTCCCCCCAGGCCTGCCAGGAGCGATTTCTGAGCGCAGAGCCAGGAGGAACCCCTGGGTGTGACCCCCCAAAAAATGAAACACACAAACAAAAAAAGAAAGAAACCACGAACATAAGGCAGGACCCAGATCCTGGGGGCCTGGGGGTCCAGGGGGGCGCTAGGCGGGACTCGGGGCCTGGCCCAGGCCGGGCAGGATCAGGGGTCCCACCCAGACTGACACGGGTTCGGTTCCCAGCTGTGCGGAAAGGGGCCGGGCCGGGCCTAGAGGAAGCCGGGGTCCAGGCCCCCCAACTTCTCCCCCAGGCCAGCTGGGCGGCGGCGAGGCTGGGCTGGGGGCCGGCGAGAAGCCCCGCGCCCAGAGCTTGCAACGGGGGCGCCTGAGCTTGGGGGCGACCCCACCCCACCCCCAGTTCCCCTTCCCCTTCCGGGTTTGGGAGCGACGGGGCCTGGGAAGGGCAGGGCAGGGCAGCGAGGTGCGCTCGGATCCCCCGGGGAGGCCGGACCCCGCCGACGTAGCCACGACGGGGGCGCGCGGGGCGGCGGCGGCGGACTCGTTGGGCCGGCGGAGGTACCTGTGGCGGCGGCGGCCCAGTGCGAGGGTCGCTCTGGCGCGGCCGGTCCGTCTTCCTCCGCGGCGGCGGCGGCGCGGATGGATCCTCAAGTCGCCCCAGCCCGGGCCAGCGCTGCTCCCCGGGGCGGAGGGATCCCGCCCGCCAGTGACGCGGCACCGCCACCACCAGCTCCACCACCGCCGCCGCCGCCGCCGCCGCCGCGCCCAAGCCGGGCGGGCCGAGACCAAGTGCGCGTCGAGGAAAGGGGGGGGAGCGTGGCTAGCCAAAGCCCGGCTTGATTGAGGCGCCTCAAGCCTGGCCCGTCGCCATCAGACAGCTTCATAAAGCTTCCCTTAGACGTCTGAAATGGATGCAGTGGGTTTTTGGCTGCTGTGAAGGAATTAGACGTCACCCAGGAGAACTTGCCTCCCAACACCCCCCTGGGACTGGTGGCGATGGTAGCGGCGAAGGGTGGGGGTGGGGGGTGGGGAAACCCGCGCGGGTCATGTGACCGGCCCTCCCGGATTGGGCGGCTCCAGGCGGGGCCGGAAAACTCGACGCCCGGTTCGGAGCCTGGCCACGCCCCCTGGAGCCTGGTCACGCCCCTCTTGCCCCGGCCTCCTCCCTCCCCGCGGAAAGAGCAGCAAGCTATTTGGCCCGCGGGTCCCTAGCGGTGGAGCTCGGAGGTTGCGAGCCCTCCCGGGACCCCGGAATGTCCTGATTAGGGACCTCCCCAGGCTCTTTCCCGCGCTGTCCTCTGGGCTTTGCAGAGCTCCCTACTGGATGGAGCGCCAGACGCTGCTTAGACTCTTTATTGTGTTGAGTTCCTATATTCTTATTAGGAGAAGGGATTTGGGGGTCACACCCGGTGATGCTCTGGGCTCACTCCAGGTTCTGCACTCACTGGTGGGCTTCGGGGGACCATATGGGGTGCCAGAAATGGAACTGACGCCTGCAAAGCTAAGTAAGGAAGCATCCTCCCGGCTGTTTAGGTCCCTGAATTCCATATTCCTTAATCCTCAGGACGGAACTATGAAGTTTAGCATGGTTAAACTCACACACATGTTTTGTATTTTGGGGCCACACCAGCTGTGCTCCAGGATCGCTCGCTTGTGGCCGGGTTGGGCCACCTTAGGAGAGGCCAGGGTAAGTGCCTTAAGCCCTGCACTGTCATAATATGGTCCCTATGTTAAAGCAGTGGAAACATTCCCAGGACTACAGAGTTGAGTATGAAATAGTGCAACTTTTCATCACCATCAATCCCACCCCATGAACCCTTGTATGGTCCATGCTGATAAAGGGATGAGCATGTCTAGAGCTCAGTTTCTACCTCTGTCATGTGGGAGTTGACAGGCTCATCACAAATCTCCTTGGATTTGAAAATGCTTCAGAAAGTTTTCTTCCATGACTAGCCTTGAGTCCTCATGACTTAAAATATTGGGACCAAGAGTCAACACTAAAGAATATGCCTGGGCCCGGAGAGATAGCACAGCGGCGTTTGCCTTGCAAGCAGCCGATCCAGGACCTAAGGTGGTTGGTTCGAATCCCAGTGTTCCATATGGTCCCCCGTGCCTGCCAGGAGCTATTTCTGAGCAGATAGCCAGGAGTAACCCCTGAGCACCGCCAGGTGTGGCCCAAAAACCAAAAAAAAAAAAAAAAAAAAAAAAGAATATGCCTTAAAATGCTGAGTTTGATCCCTGGCAATGCAAAAAAGTGACAACACAGACTCTGTTTAGCCTCTGTGAAAGGCATTACAATAGATTTTTAAATTGGGGAGGGTAGGACTCATTTATGCACAAGCTCATTTAACTGGATTTACCAATTTGATATATATCAGCAGGGGCCAGAGAGCTAGTACAGAAGGTAGGGTGCTTGCCTTGCATGTGGCAAACTTGGGTTCGATCCTCAGCATCCCATATATGCCCCCCAAGCAAGGCCAAAAGTGATCCTTGAGCACCTTTGGATGTGGCCTCCCCAAAACACACACATATACATATATGACTATATAAGCAACTGATAAAAAAAAAAAACCTCAAAATGGACATTAGGGGGCCGGGCGGTGGCGCAAAGAGGTAAGGTGCCTGCCTTGCCTGCGCTAGCCTTGGACGGACCACGGTTCGATCCCCCGGCGTCCCATATGGTCCCCCAAGCCAGGAGCGACTTCTGAGCGCATAGCCAGGAGTAACCCCTGAGCGTTACCGGGTGTGGCCCAAAAACCAAAAAAAAAAAAAATGGACATTAGATCTTAGCAAGGAACTTAACCTTTACTTCTATTTTCTCTTAGTTATAGATTGGCAAAACAACTTCCTAAAATCACTTTAAACTAGCCGCCTACTAGAACCCAGTTTTGCAATCTCTCTCCGGTGTCTGTCACTGCTTCCTCTCCTGTTGACCCTTGTGCTAGTATGTGTCCCTGTTTCAGCACATTCAGCAAATATGTATTGTGTCCCAGTGGTGTATCGGGCACTATTGGAACCAATTAAGCTACAACCTTGACTCCTTGAGTGTCCTTCTGCCTTCAGGGAGCTTTCCATGTCCAGAGGAGACAGTCAGCAGAGTGATCACTGAAAGAATAATTAGACTGGTGGCCAGAGGTGCTGTCTACTGTGAATTAAACAGTGAGAGGTGACACAGGAGAGGGGGATAGAAAGCCCAAGAATTTTAAGTTGGGATGGATGCTGAGGAAGAGTACCCAGTCAGAGGTGACCATACAAGCAGGTCTGGGTGTCAGCAGGACAGTCTGTGTTAGATGGAGCCTTAAGAGTCAATGTCATTTTGGAGAAGATGTAATCAAAGCAAGACGCAGGCCAAAGGCAGATGGCCCACGACCAAGACTGGAGGAGCTAGTTCCAACAGTTGGAGGTCAGACAGTGAGCAAGTTGCCAAAAGGGAATCCAGAGAACCAAAAAGGGACCTGGGAGGATGTAGGGCTCTAAAATAGAGAAGAAAAGAAAAGAATGTTCTAAACAGGGAACACTGAAATGTGCAGAGTGGCCACAATGATACAGCACAGCAGGTAAGCATGCCTTACCTGACTGGCTCAGATTCAATCCTCAGCACCCCATATGGGCGAGTGACCCTGAGTTCTGCTGGGTGTGGGCCCATTAAAAAAAAAAAAGGAAAATCACACAAAAGAGCAAGATTGAACTGGGAAGGGTACATAGGATTGAGCAAGCTGGAGGTTCTTGGTGAATTTGCAATGGCTGAGGTTCTGCTTAGTGGGCCAAGGGTGAGACGAGCTGGAGAGTGGGAGAACCAAAGTGGCCAAGGCTGAAGACGTTTGATTTGGAGGGGGTGCAGAAAAGTAGTTTGATGGTGATAGGAGAAGAATGTAGAATCATGATCTCTGGGTTTGGGGTTGGAGCAATAACACAGTTAGGTAGAGCGCTTGCCTTGCATGCAGTAAATCCAGGTTCACATCCCCTGAGCACCACTGAGAGTGATTCCTTAATTCAGAGCTAGAAGTCAGCCCTGAGCACCATTGGGTATGCCCCCCCCCCAAAAAAAAAAAACCTAAAACCAAAAATAAAAGACCTCAGAGTTTGGAGAGGAGCTACTGGGCCTTGTTTAGGAGGTAATGCCACTGTGGACAGGGAGATGGAAAGAGAGACAGGAGTGAAAGCATAGCCACAGGGACCACTATCCCAGTAGCAGGCAGCCCAGAGCACATCTGGAAAGCTGGCTCTGGAGAGCCCAGGGCTAGTTCTTCTTCCCCCTGCTATTTCTCCTTGGAATCTCCTTCTTCCTGATCTCTTTCTCCTCAGGATCCTGTTCCAGCCGGTTGTTTTTCCCCTCCATGTTGTTTATTGCTGATTCAGCCCCATTCTGGCTCCTTACTCTCAGATCTCTGTCCCCAGCCCCTTTGACTCTACCACATACCAGCTAGTGCAGGTCCTTCTCAGCCATGGCTGAGAATCTCTACTGTTCTTGTGGTCATGTAATGAGGTCAGCAATGCCTGTGTGGCTCAGATCCCAATAGTCCAAGCTCATACATCATGTACGAGAGCATTCAGATACATCATGCTCAGAGCAGTAATGAAAGTGTCAAGGTGGGAGTATTTACACCAGGGTAATTGGCAGCTACATCACATAAGGGCTCCCTAGTCCAAAGACTTGTCATCAAAACATTGACTGTTGGGCTGGAGAGATAGCATGGAAGTAAGGCGTTTGCTTTGCATACAGAAGGATGGTGGTTCGAATCCTGGCATCCCATATCACAGCATCCTGAGCCTGCCAGAAACAATTTCTGAGCATAGAGTCAGGAGGGCCGCCGGGTATGACTCAAAAAGACCAAAAAAAAAAAAAAAAAAAAAAGCATTGACTGTTACAGGGCATATACATACATACATACATACATACATACATATATACATACATATATATACATATATATAAGGCACTTGCATATCTCTTATGCAGCCACCTGGGTTTGATCCCAGCACCACATATGTTCCCAAGTCCCGTTAGGAGTCATTTTTTTTAACTTGATTGATTGATTGATTTGGGGCCACACCCAGTGGTGCTCAGGGGTTACTCCTGGCTTTGCACTCAGAAATCACCCCTGGAAGGCTGGGCGACCATATAGGATGCCAGGAATCCAATCGGGTCCCTCCCAGGTCGACTGCATGCAAGGCAAACGCCCTACCACTTTACTATCTCTCCGGGCCCCAGGAGTGATTCTTGAGTACAGAACTAGGAATAAGCTCTGGGCATGACTGGCTGTGGTCCCCAAAACTAACACAAATAAAGAAAATTTGTACTGTTGTGCCAGCATTCACAGATATCTCACACTCAGCATATGCAAAACCAGACAAACCCTCCTGCTTCACTCTACCTCTTCTTGGATCCCCACGGCCCAGCAAACAGCTGCCATCCACCCATTGTCTACTCACTCCTTCATTCCTCACAGTCAAAGGATGGCCAGACGGTTAGGGTATCACCAAAGGCAATGGTTGAGTGATAACTCCCCAGTTATAACTCTGGGACTGCAGGGGCAGCTCTGCCTTTCTCGTCCAGAGGAAAAGACAGAAGAGAGGGTTGAGATGAGTGGTTCAAGCCTGTTTATGAACATCACTGTCATCTATGTAAATGTTGGTCAGATGGAAGGAAAGCTGGAAACATGGTCTTTAGTATGTACCCAGGTGAAACATTAGGAAGGAGGTGGCATTGGTGTCAGGCCAGCAGTTGTTATTGATGGACACTCCTTTTTTTTTTTTTTTTGGTTTTTCGGGCCACACCCATTTGATGCTCTGGGGTTACTCCTGGCTAAGCGCTCAGAAATTGCCCCTGGCTTGGGGGGACCATATGGGACACTGGGGGAATAGAACCACGGTCCTTCCTTGGCTAGCACTTGCAAGGCAGACACCTTACCTCTAGCGCCATCTCACCGGGCCCTGATGGACAGTCCTATGGATGGGCAACCTCTATATTTGATTAGTTTTGTTTTTTGTTTTTGCTTTATTTGTTGGGGGGCCACACCCAGCAGTGCTCCTAGCTTCCTCCTGGCTCTGCTCTCAGTAATTACTCCTGGCAGGCTGGGGAAACATATGGGATGCTGAGTATCCTAGCAAGAAAAGTTAATTGCCTTTATTGTTTGTTTTGTGGTCATACCCAGCAGTGCTTAGGGCTTACTCTTGTGCTCAAGGGTCACTCCCAGTGGCCTCAGGATCATCTGGAATACCAGGGACCGAACCCATGTAGGGCATGTACAAGACAAACATCCTACTCACTGTATTATCTCTCCATCTTCAAAACTACCTTATGTAGAAAAACAAGATTATTCTAGCTATTACTACCTACCATTCTCACCATCTTTATTCTTTCTCATAATATTAACTCTAAGTCTCAAGCCCAGGTCAGCTGCATGCAAGCGCCCTACCCGCTAAACTGTCACTATGGCTGCCTTTTATTAGCATTTTCATTTTTCTGTGGGGAGGGCTGCCTCTAAATCATTTTTGTTTGTATATTTGCTGGCTACCTCTAAATCTTTCTACTGTATGCCAACTGTCTTCACTAGCTTCTCTCTCCTGGCTCTTAGATAATTCTTTTCTAATCAGCCTACCCATTTGCTGGCTGGCACTATCTTTCAATAATGCAAATTGAGTCATAAAACTTTCCAGCTGCAGTTCCACATTGACCCTGCAAGAAGAGGAAGAGTCCAATATGTATGTCCTTCCTCCCTTGACTCTGTGCTACTTCCTTAGAGGCTGGGAAAACTCAGTCCTTTCCTCAGGCTTAAATATTTCCTCCCTGATACCTGCACCACTCTCTCTGTTCTCAAAGCAGTGTTCATGAACTCTTCTCTCTCTTTCTTTCTTTCTTTCTCTCTCTCTCTCTCTGTCTCTCTCTGTCTCTCTCTCTTTCTCTCTTTCTCTCTTTCTCTCTCTCTTTCTCTCTTTCTCTCTTTCTCTCTTTCTCTCTCTCTCTCTCTCTCTCTTCTTTCTTTCTTTCTTTCTTTCTTTCTTTCTTTTTTCTTTCTTCTTTCTTTCTTTCTTTCTTCTTTCTTTCTTTTCTTTTCTTTCTTTCTTTCTTTCTTTCTTTCTTTTTTTCTTTCTTTCTTTCTTTCTTTCTTTCTTTCTTTCTTTTTCTTCCTGCCACACCAAGTGGCATTCAGGGATTACTCTTGGCGGGCTTGGGGAACCATACAAGATGCCGGGTATTGGGGGCGGGAGAGATAGCATGGAGGTAAGGCGTTTGCCTTGCGTGCAGAAGGTCGGTAGTTAGAATCTGGCATCCCATATGGTCCCCCAAGCCTGCCAGGAGCGATTTCTGAGCGTAGAGCCAGGAGTAACCCCTGAGCGCTGCCGGGTGTGACCCAACCCCCCCCAAAAAGATGCCGGGTATTGAACACAGATAGGTGCGTGCAAGCCTTTCCTGCTATGCTGTCACTCAGGTCCTAGACTCTGTTTCTTGGCACTTGCTATCTGCCTATGTCCTGGCCTCCTGTGATGCTAAAGTGCTTCTATGAGGGAGCAGGTTGGATCAGAGCTCAACAAGCTGTGAACACACCTGCGTATGATGCTGTGTTATATACAGGTGTAGGGTCTTCAACATCATACCCATACTTAGATTTGGCTAAACTGAATGTGGGGCCAGAGTGATGGCGCAGTGATAGGGCATTTGTCTTGCATGCAGCCGACCCAGGACTGACCCAGGTTCAATCCCCAGTATCCCATATGGTCTCCCAAGCCTGCCAGGGGTGATTTCTGAGCACAAAGCCAGGAGTAACCCATGAACCCATGAACACAACTGAGTGTAACAACAACAACAACAACAACAACAACAAAACCAACCCACAAACCCAATGTGGGCCGGTGCTGGAGAGATAGTACAGCAGGAGGGGCTCTTTGCTTTGCACACTACAACATGGGTTTGAGTCCACCACGAACCCTCCAGGAGTAAATTCTGGGTCAGGAGTAAGTTCTAGGTGCAGAGCCAGGAGTCAATCTTAAACACTGCCAGTGTGGGGCTGGTGAGGTGGCGCTAGTGGTAAGGTGTCTGCCTTGCAAGCTCTAGCCAAGGAAGGACCGCGGTTCGATCCCCCGGCGTCCCATACGGTCCCCCAAGCCAGGGGCAATTTCTGAGTGCTTAGCCAGGAGTAACCCCTGAGCATCAAATGGGTGTGGCCCCCCCAAAAACCCAAAAAAACAAAAAAAACATTGCAGTATGTCCCCAAAACCAAAAAATAAATAAAATTAACTGAGTATGGGCCTAAAAAATGAGAACCTATCAGTGACTCAATTTAATCAATTGAGCTTGTGGATTAATTCTCCATCTTCCTGAATAGGTTTTCTAATCTCCTTATTTGGGGGGAGTAGAGTTGTAGCCTCATCTGGAGTTGCTCAGGGCTCACTCCAAGTAGTGCTTAAGGAATCATGCAGAGTAACAAAAGCAGCCCTCTGGAGTTAGAGTGATAGTACAGCAAGGAGGGCGCTTGCCTTACACAATGCCAACTTTGGTTCCATGGCATCCCATTTGGTTCCCAGAGCACAGCCAGGAATAATTTCTGAATACCACCAAGTGTGACCCAAAAAAGCAAGCAACAACAAAATGGGCCCAGAGAGATAGCACAGCGGTGCTTGCCTTGCAAGCAGCTGATCCAGAATCTAAGGTGGTTGGTTTGAATCCCGGTGTCCCATATGGTCCCCCGTGCCTGCTAGGAGCTATTTCTGAGCAGACAGCCAGGAGTAACTAACCCCTGAGCACCGCTGGGTATGACCCCCAAAAAAAAAGCAAGCAACAACAAAAAAACAAAAACAAAAAGGGGGCTGGAGAGATAGCATAGAGATAGGGCGTTTGTCTTGCAAGCAGCTGATCCAGGATGGTGGTTCGATTCCCAGCATCCCATATGGTCCTTTGAGCCTGCCAGGAGCGATTTCTGAGCACAGAACCAGGAGAAACCCCTGACTGCCACTGGGTGTGACCCCCCCAAAAAAAAAACAAAACAAAGCACACACACACACACAAACCCACAGGCCTCCTGCAATCAAAATATGTGCTACTCTTTGAACTGTCTCTCTGGCCTGATAGAGTAAATCTTCTGTTATTATTGTTTTGTGGTCACACCCAGCCTGTGCTCAGGGCTTCCTCCTGAAGGTGGCTTTGGTGCTGTTGGGGGAATCATAAATGACATCTTACCTACTACCTTCTATCCAGACTCCCACTTGGAATTTTTTTTTTTGGCCACACCCAATGACGCTCAGGGTTTATACTCCTGGGCTCAAAAATCGCTCCTGGCTTGGGACACCTGCGGATGGAACCACAGTCCGATCTGGGTCAGCCATATGCATGGCAAATGCCCTACTGCTGTGTCATCACTCTGGCCCCTGAAATATCTTTTTTTGTTTTGTTTTGTTTTTGTTTTTGGGCCACACCCGTTTGACGCTCAGAAATCGCTCCTGGCTTGGGGGACCATATGGGATGCCGGGGGATTGGACCTCTGGCCATCCTACGCTAGCGCTTGCAAGGCAGAAACCTTACCTCTAGCGCCACCTTCCCGGCCCCACCTGAAATATCTTTAATTGATGAGAGAAATCGTGTCTTTTTTTTTAAATCCAGCTTTTGGAGGTTTGGTGCTTAAGTCCTGAGCACCACCAGATGGATGTGGCTTTCTTTTTTTGTTTTTGTTTTTGGGTCACACCCGGCAGTGCTCAGGGGTTACTCCTGGCTTTACACTTAGAAATTGCTCCTGGCAGGCTCGGGGGACCATATGGGATGCTGGGATTCGAACCACCGTCCTTCTGCATGGAAGGCAAACACCGTACCTCCATGCTATCTCTCTGGCTCGAGATGTGGCTTTCTTAAAACCAACCAACAATGTCAGCTCGTTCTTCCCACTTGTTCCTGACCCATTGAGACATGTGGCCCCTCTGGCTGCTGGTCTTCCATGTCACCCCTATGCACAACACATCTCAGTCCTGTTCCATCCAGCCTCAAATCTTGGGAGCAGAAGCACATTACAGGCTGCAGTGTTGATGCCTGGGATTCTGTGGGCATAAATGACCTTTGCTGAACCAGTGGATGAGGAAACACATTTTGACCTTTAGCCATTTTCTCCTGTGCCAGTGTCCAATCCCAGGACAGAGGAGAAGCAGTTCTGTCTCATGGGAACCTGTAAAATACAGGGTCACCTCCAACCCAGGATTACAGGGCTCTACCCTATGATAACTAATATTAAAATACTCCCCCCACCCCACCCCACTCCCACACATACTCACTCACTCACTTCTCTGGGACTTTCTTAGGACCCAATGTTCACTATATGCTTATCTGTGCCTGCTTTGTTTCTTGGTCTTGGGGACACATCCAGTGGTGCTCAGGATTGACTCCTGGCTCTGCCCTCAGGAATCACTTCTGGCAGGCTTAGGAGATCATATGAAATGCCGGGAATAAATGCAAAACAAGGGCCCTCCCTACTGTCCTATCACTTCTGTCCCCTGTGTGTGATATTTAGAAGATGCTTGTTAGTGACATCAGCAGGTTTTTCACCACCTGTATCCTGCACAAGGAGACAATGGCCAAAGAGGGACACAGGGGTGATATAAGATGGGATTGCCTGTCACTGTTTGATAAGAGATTTGAGTTCTATTTTGGGGGGGGGCATACCCAGCATCACTCCAGGCTCTGAGCTCAGAAATTACTCCTGGCAGGTGCAGGGGATCTTTTTTGTTTGTTTGTTTGTTTGTTTGTTTCTCTTTTGGGTCACACCCGCCAGCGCTCAGGGGTTACTCCTGGCTCTATGCTCAGAAATTGCTCCTGGTAGCCTCGGGGGACCATATGGGATGCCGGGATTCGAACCAATGACCTTCTGCATGAAAGGCACCTTACCTCCATGCTATCTCTCTGGCCCCTGGTGCAGGGAATCTTATGGGATGCTGGGGATTAAATGTGGATCAGCTGTGTGCAAGTAAGAGCCCAACTGTGCTATCACTTCAGCCCTGAGTTCCCCCCTTTTTCTTTTTGTATATTTGTATTTTTTTTTTTTTTTGGTTTTTGGGCCACACCCGGCGATGCTCAGGGCTTACTCCTGGCTGTCTGCTCAGAAATAGCTCCTGGCAGGCACGGGGGACCATATGGGACACCGGGATTCGAACCAACCACCTTTGGTCCTGGATCGGCTGCTTGCAAGGCAAGCACCTCTGTGCTATTTCTCCGGGCCCGTATATTATTTTTGTATATTTGTATTTTTTTTGTTTTGGGGTCATACCTTGCGGTGCTCAGGACTGACTCCTGCCTCTATACCCAGGACTCATTCCTGGTGGCATTTGGGGGACTATATGGTATTTCGGGGATCGAACCTGGGCCAGGTGCATTCAAGGCACATGCCAACCCTGCTGTACTATCACTCTGGCGCAGAAACATGAGTTCTAGTCCTAGCTCAGTCCTGGTGAGATATGTCACCTGAGATGGGGCCTTGTCTCCATGGGGGAACCTGCAACCAAATTCAGGGACTAAATTACAGATCTCCTGGGTTTCTCCCAGCCCAGACCCACCTAGTATGGGAGGATAGGAGGAGTAGACAAGGTGAACTTACAGTCGAAGTGATTTCTAAATGTGATGAGAAAAAGGAAAGTGGAGAAAGTACTTGCCTTGTACCCTAAGGACCCAGTTCACCGTATATAGTCCCCACCACAACATGAACAGAGCCAGAAATAGCCTGTGAGCAATCTGAACGTGATTTCAACTTCCTCCCTCCAAAATGAGGAGAGAGTTGAAGCCGGGAGCAAAATCAACTGACCCTCAGCATTCTTTCCATCCTCACCTCAGCCTTGCACAAAGAAAGGCAGATGCCCCAAGGCCTGGAGCTCATTCATCCAACTGAGAGAGCCTGGCCTGGCTCCCTGAGGAATGTTTTGATGTTGTGTCTCCTTAACCAACTCTCTTGGCTAGCTGAAGCTGAACCCCTTGAGTTTCAGGAGCCAAGCAAGGACTTGGAATCAACCTTGGGCAGGCAAAGTGGCTCTTTCTTCGCGAGTGACCATAAGCCAGTTTGAACCCTCTGTCCTTGGGCCAGGGACGATCTGAGGGTCTTCCAGGGTGGGCACCCGGGGAGCAGAGGGTCTTGAGTGGTAGTGACCAAGCAGGTGGGAGACACCTGCACAGGTTTCTGCTTGTACGTATATATAGATGAATATGTGACTGAAAGATATACCTGCGCACTCAGCAGTGGGCTGTCAGGAGCTGTCCTTTATTCTGGCTTCAAAACCACTGTGGAGGTAGGGTGGCTGCGTGCCAGGGGTCCTGAGGGATCTTAAGAGCCTATGAATAGAAAACCCGTTTCCCCATCACCTCTTCCGGGAAAGAGAAGATAAAGAGAGGGAATACGTGCTAGGGTCTTAAGGCTCAGGCAGCTGGGCCCAAGGAGAGGCCATTGGGAGGATAAGGGTGGGTAGGAAGGGCAAGAAGATAAAGACAACCCTTTTGCCTACTGCCTTCCTGCTCTCCTTTCCTCCCTCTCCTGTCATTTCCTCTGGTCGGGATGGGCAGAAACCTTGCTCAGGAGCCAGCGATGATGCCTTGATGCCTTCACCTACATCCCCATCTCCATCTGCAGGGTCCTGATGTCCGAGTGCACGGGGTCCCCAATTCTTTGGAGCCCCAGATGTCCTCCACCTCCCAGGCCGGCCCACCGGGGAGCCCCCTCCTGCCTCTAGGACATGAAGTCGCCGGTCCCTTTAACGCCGCGGCCCCCGACTGGGTTATTGTCTCTCCTCATAGCCAATCAGCGGCGCCGTTGGGGGCGGGGATACGGTCCTGTGATTGGCTGCTCACCGCCCCGCCCCGCCCCGCCCGGGATCCCGGGAGCTGTCCGGCCGCGTCGGTGCTGATCCCGCCGCCGCCCTCGGGCCGCGAGCAGCCGCGCCGGAGCACTATGAGCGGGGGCGTCTACGGTGGAGGTGAGCGGGCTTGGGGCTCTGGGTTTCCCTGGCCTGGAGCGATCTCTGCACCCCGAAGCCTCGAGACACAAAGATCGGGGCACCCCGGGCTTGTCACGGACTCCTCGAGAGCTTCGGGCAGATGCCTGTGCCCAGACCCCAATCTTTCACCTCTGGGCCATCAACTCCAGACCCAAGTCACAAGCAGGCCTTGGGCTAGAAGGGTACCTGGACCGACCCGGGGCGCGATCCACCTGCCTGCCTCTGAAAGTGGCACCTCCGGGGAGAGAGTTGGGCAGAGGAGACACCCCCCTCAATCTCCTGGCTCCCCGCACAGATGAGGTGGGGGCGTTGGTCTTTGACATCGGCTCCTTCTCGGTCCGCGCTGGCTATGCTGGGGAAGATTGTCCCAAGGTGAGTAGCATCTCCCGGCTCTTTGGTGCTCCCGGACTTGGGGTGCTCCTAGCCCAAGAGAGCAGCACCTTTATGGGAGGGGACCTCCCTCAAGAGGGGTGCAGGACGTTGATCTCTGCTGCCCCTTCCAAGGCGGACTTCCCCACCACCGTGGGCCTGCTGGCTGCTGAGGAGGGAGGCGGGCTGGAGCTGGAGGGGGAAAAAGAGAAGAAAGGGAAGATCTTCCACATCGACACCAATGCCCTGCACGTGCCCCGGGACGGGGCCGAGGTTATGTCGCCCCTCAAGAATGGCATGAGTAAGGGACCCCTTTTTCACCACCCCACTCCCAGGCACATAGTACCGTACGCCCTGGGATCCTCCTTCATGGCTCCTAGCCCAGGGATTCGTGGGAAGGGGGGATGGCCCCTGAAGGTGGTCTTCCTGCCCCTGCCCTGCACCTGGTCTTTCTACTTGGTCTCCTCCCCGTCTCCTCCTGTGCGCCTGCCCACCCTCATTTCTGCACACTGGACTCCGGGCGATCCTAGTCGAGGACTGGGAGTGCTTCCGGGCCATCCTGGACCATACATACAGCAAACACGTCAAATCCGAGCCGAATCTGCACCCAGTACTCATGTCTGAGGCCCCGGTAAGTGCCTTACTTACCCAGTTCTGGCACAGCTCTGAGTTTGGGCCCCTCCTCTCCCCCAAAACCACTGCCCTCAGTCTCTACCCCTAGTTTTTGCCACTTCGCTGTTACCTCCACCTACCTAGGCTCCCATATTTAATCTCTGTGCTGCCTCACTCCACTAGCTCCCACCATTTCCTCTCATCCATCATCTCTCAAGTCCTTTGTAAACTTTTATTCATCTATTTATTGGTGATTGGAATCTAACCCAGAACTTCATGCATGTAAAGCTCAATAATCAGCCCCTTGACTTCCTAAGTTCATAATTAGATATTATTTATCTTATTTGATTAATTTGCTTTTTGTAAAGTATATAAAGAAAACTAGCATCATACCCCCTCCTTCTTCCATTCTCTCTCTCTCTCTCTCTCTCTCTCTCTCTCTCTCTCTCTCTGTCTGTCTCTCTCTCTCTCCCCCCCCCCCTCTCTCCCTTCCTTCCCTTGCTCTCTCTTGCAGTGCTGGAGACTGACTCAAGATTTCATGTTTACAAGACAAAGGTTCTACCACTGAGCCACACCCCTGGAACACTGCTATTTCTCCTTTAGTGTTTCTTTTTGTCATTTCCTTTCCTACCTCTAAATATCACATTTAGTTTGCCCTTTGTGGAATTTATTTTGTTTACTCTAGGTATTATTTAAAGGTTTTTCAGCAAAAACGAAGAGTGAGCATTTAGTAATAGAAAGATATGAGGAGCTGGAGAGATAGCACAGTGGTAGGGCATTTGCCTTGCATGTGGCCGACCCAGGACAGACGGTAGTTTGAATCCCAGCATACCATATAGTCCCCTGTGGCTGCCAGAAGCGGTTTCTGAGCCCAAGCCAGGAGTAACCCCTGAGCGCTGCTGGGTGTGACCCACCCCCAAAAAAAAGAAGAAGAAAGAAAGAAGAAACTATGTCTTAATATAAGAAACCTAGAAGATGAGTATGTGGATTTTTCCCTCCCTCTCCCACATAACACACATTTCTCTTTTCCCTCATTTATATTTTAGGGTTCTTAAATATTTATATTTAGTGCTTATGTTCATTATTATACTTGTTGATAAGGCCTGAGCCAGGCAATAAATTATGGCTTTTTTTCCTTTCCTGTGCAAATCTTTGTGTTTTCTGAAACTCAAATCAATCTTGGCTTTTATTTTGTTTAATTTTCAATCTACTTAACACTACTCTATATTTTCACCTGTTGATTTATTTGTAATGTCTTTTTCCAAATAATAACTTCTCTTAGCTCTTCTATTATTAATTTTATCATCTTGAAGGAATTTTTAGGAGCCTACTTTAGATTAATGTCTTCTAAAAAAAGACATAACTACATCTAGACGTCAAAGTGTGCCATTTTAGGGAATTCCTTTGCTCCACTCCCTGTTATCTACCTTTATCTCATGATTGCTTTTCTTCATTTATTTCCTTGCTTTAATAAAGCAGATTCTGGGGCCAGAGAGATACCACCGTGGTAGAGTGTTTGCCTTGCACACAGCCAACCCAGGACAGAGGGTGGTTTGAATCCCGGCATTCCAGACGTTCCCCCATGCCTGCCAGGAGTGAGTTCTGAGTGCAGAGCCAGGAGTAACCCCTAAGTGCCACCGGGTGTGGACCCCCCCCAAAAAAAAGTAAAAAAATAAAATAAAATAAAGCATATCCTCCAAATACTGTGTTAAAGGTCATGGAAGGGTCAGAGAGATAGCACAGTGGTTTGGCGTTTGCCTTGCAAGCAGCTGATCCAGGATGGACTGTGATTCAAACACCAGCATCCCCTATGGTCCCTTGTGCCTGCCAGGAGTGATTTCTGAGTGCAGAGCCCAGAATAACCTCTAGGGCCCGGAGAGATACCACAGCAGTGTTTGCCTTGCAAGCAGCCGATCCAGGACCAAAGGTGGTTGGTTCAAATCCTAGTGTCCCATATGGTCCCCCGTGCCTGCCAGGAGCTATTTCTAAGCAGACAGCCAGGAGTAACCCCTGGGCATCGCCGAGTGTGGCCCAAAAGCCAAAAAAAAAAAAAAAAAGAATAATCTCTCAGCGCTGCCAAGTGTGTTCCAAAAACAAGAGAGAGAGAAAGAGAAGGGAAGAGGGAGGGGAGAAGAGAGAGAGAAAGGGAGGGAGAGAGAGAGAAGAAAAGGAAAATAAAAATGTTGATACATGTCATGTCTAACCTTAAATTATAACACTGGCGGTTGGAAATCCTTTATCTTCAAAGTCTTGAAGGCCCTTTTCTATTGCCACCAAGGGATAGAAACCATTTAATTCAGTAATTCAGTAGTTTGATTTGGGTTCCAACAGTGCCCAAAGGCTACTCTCAGCTTGGTTGGTGTTCAGGAAACACTCTCAGTGGTACTTGGAAGACCAAGTGCTGAGGACTGAACCTCAGGCATAGGGTTGGACCAATTTTCTTTTTTTCTTTTTTTTTGTTTTGTTTTGTTTTTGGGTCACACCTGGCAGTGCTCAGGAATTACTCCTGGCTCTACACTCAGAAATCGCTCCCGACAGGCTCAGGGGACCTTATGGGATGCTGGGATTTGAATCACTGTCCTTCTGCATGCAAGACAAACACCTTACCTCCATGCTATCTCTCCAGCCCTGGACCATCTTTCTGACTCTCTGATTACTTAAAGCACTTTTTCTTTTAAGACTTTTCATTTTATCCTCAGTATTCTATAATGTCACATTATATATGTGGGTGTGTGTATATATATATATATATGTACAGATACATATATATGCATATATATGTTTGGAGATCACACCTGACGGTTCTTAGAGGTTACTCCTGACTTGATATTCAGGGGTTGCTTCTGGAAATGTTTTGTGGGCCCATATGGTATCAGAGATTGAACCTGGACCTCAGATCATGCGCTTTAATTTTTTAACCTTCTTTCTATTCTCACAGTATCATATTGGTTTTGTATCACCCATTACTGTTCACACTCAGTAAGTATGTCCCTTCAACTTGCAAAACAAACCTCCTGTCTTTCAATTCAGAAATAAAATGCAGTTACTATTTAATTCAGATAGCTGTGCTCTTTTTTAGGAAAAATCCTTATATGTGAATTTTGTATTTTTTGAACTAATCCTAAATAGGATACACACCTGTAGTGCTCATGGATCATTCCTGGCAGGGCTCAGGGTAGAAGGAACTGTAGGGGATGCTGAGGATTAAACCTGTTGACTATGTGCAAGTCAAGTGTCCTAACCACTGTACTTTCGCCCAGCCCCATAATCTCTTCTCTCTCTCTCTCTCTCTCTCTCTCTCTCTCTCTCTCTCTCTCTCTCTCTCTCTCTCTCTCTCTCTCTCTCTCTCTCTCTCTCTCCTCTTTGTCTTTACTTTTTTTTCTTTAAACTTTATTGATTGATTGGTTTTTGGGCCACACCTGGCAGAGCTCAGGGGTTACTCCTGGCTCTGCACTCAGAAATCGCCCTTGGCAGGCTGGGGGACCATATGGGATGCTGGGAATCAAACTGGGTCCCTCCTGGTTGGCTGCATGCAAGGCAAATGCCCTACTGCCCACCGCTGTGCTATCTCTCCAGCCCCCCCATAATCTTCTTATCTTTTTATGTTTACAATCTCTTTACTTGTCCCCCTCATTTCTAGATACTCCACCAACATTATTTTTCTACCCTTCTATTATATTTCACACCTGTATTTTTCAGGGGGTCCTTGCATCCCATGAATTTTCCTCTTTATTTTATTCTGATATTTTGGTTAGTTGTAGGGCCCAAGTCTTGTGATGTTGGGGCCAGGGGACTGCAGTACAGTGCTATGGCTCACATGTGAACCTCATACACAGGGGCAAGTGCCACCTGAGTCATGACCTTCACCCCCAACTTTTTTAAGTACAAACTAGTCTATTAACTTACAGCCTATTATTAACTTTGGGGGGTTGTCTGTTTTTGTTTTGTTTGGGGGCTAAACCTGGTAGTGCTCAGGACTTACTCCTGGCTCTGAGCTCAGGAGTCATGCCTGGTGGTGCTCTGGGGTCCATTTGAGATGCCTAGATTAAATCCTGGTCCACCACCTCAAAGGCAAGCTCTTTTAACCACTGTACTATCACTCTGGTCCTAACTTTGGTTTTGTTTTTGGAAGTTTTCATATCTCTGAAAATTAGAGTCATCTTTATTCTTACAAGTTGCCTTTTTCTGCCTGCCTCCCTTGGAGGGTCTCTCGTCCTCTCTCATTTTAGATTTCTGCAATCCTTGGATAGCCGCTTGGGAGCTGACAGATAATAGGAAGTTTGCAGGATGATAGCTTGTCGTCCATCTTTATTCTAGGCTGGTCTCCAGATGTTTGTCTGGCATCCTCTGAGAATGGAAGCTTCCAACCTTTTATTTGATCCACAGGAAAGAGCTGGGAGATGGGCCTGGCCACATACATTTGCTCTCGGCTTGAGTGAGGGATCAGGGCTGGTGTCTCAGCCAAAGTCTCCTGTTTAAGCAAGTGTCCTCGCTCCCAGCAGTCTAGCCTCTGCTGGTTCCAAGTCCCTCAAGTCCCTCTCTCCAGAGAATAAACTTCCAGTCTTCTATAGGGACTCAGGGAGGAGCCTGGAACTGGGGGTTTGTGGTGTCTTGAATAACTGTGATCTGCACAGCCTGAACCCCTTCTTGAAGTTTCCCTTCATCTCCATTTCCAGGGATACCAGGAAGGAGCAACTCCTGATTCCTCTGCGGAACCTGCGATCTAACCCAGGTTAATCCACTTCTGCCTTAGGATTCAACATTCTCGCTTGTGTTTCGTCTCTTGACTCCTACTTTTCTAATTTTCAGCCCCCAAAACTTGTTGGCATTTTCTCCTTTCTTCTTCTTCCCAGCCCTTGAGGACTTAATGCGTCTCCTCTTTGCCTCTAAGCAGTCACATAGTATGACATGAACCCCTTTCATGTTAACACTCCAGTGGCATTAGATATATTCTTTTAGGTACAAGACTGACCGCCCCTTCTATTTACTTCCCAATCATCTGCATCATCTCAGATACAAATGCACTTTCTCTAGGCAGTTTTTCTCCTTTCTCCCTGCCTCCAGTCATCCAGTTGTTTTTCTGGCCCTGTAGATAAAACTGTATCTTGCCTATAAGTTAGGTCATACAACATGTGATGTTTTGTATCCATTTCTTTCATTTAGTAAACTGGGTTTTTTTTTTGTTTTTTTTTTTTGGTTTTTGGTTTTTGGGTCACACCCGGCGGTGCTCAAGGGTTACTCCTGGCTGTCTGCTCAGAAATGGTTCCTGGCAGGCACGGGGGACCATATGGGACACCGGGATTCGAACCAACCACCTTTGGTCCTGGATCGGCTGCTTGCAAGGCTAACACCGCTGTGCTATCTCTCCGGGCCCTAGTAAACTGTTTTTAAGATTCATCCATTTTGTGTCATGGTTTGTACTTTATTTTCATGTTAGAGTAATAATCCATTGAATAGGCGTACCACATTCTGTTTTTCTTCTTTCACCCATTGATGGTGCTTTATAATCCTATAAATCCTACAGGGATATTTTAAGATGTCACATTGGGGGGCCGAAGAGATAGCATGGAGGTAAGGCGTTTGCCTCTCATGCAGGAGGTCATCGGTTCGAATCCCGGCGTCCCATATATGGTCCTCCCGTGCCTGCCAGGAGCAATTTCTGAGCCTGGAGCCAGGAATAACCCCTGAGCACTGCCGGGTGTGACCCAAAAACCACAAAAAAAAAAAAAAAAAAAAAAAAAAGATGTCACATTGGCTTATAAAATTTTATCCTTTTGGGGGGGTCACACCTGGCAGTGCTCAGGGGTTACTCCTGGCTCTATGCTCAGAAATCGCTCCTGGCAGGCTCGGGGGGAACATATGGGATGCTGGGATTCAAACTACCGTCCTTCTGCGTCCAAGGCAAACGCCTTACCACTGTGCTATCTCTCTGGCCCTCAGGTATTACTCAGAGGACCAGATAGGATCAAAGGAAAGAACCAAGGGTTCTCCCATGAAAAGCATCTCTCACCCTATTGAGCTGTCTCTCTGGCCCCAAGACTATATATGTTGGGACTATATATGAGAGATAGCATAGTGGGTAGAGTATTTGTCTTGCATGTTGAAGACCTGGATTTGATCCCCGGCATCCCATATGGTCTCATGAGCACTGCCAGGAGTGACTCCTAAGTACAGAGTCAGGAACAAGCCCTGAAAACCCTTGGATGGCCTGAGGGAGAGGGAGAGACAGACAGACAGACAGACAGGCAGGCAGGCAGACAGAGAGACAGAGAACCAAAACAAACAGCAACCACAAAAATCCATATTTTTTTGTTGTTATTGTTCTTGTTTGTTTCCAGGCCACACTGCCACACTGATTCAGGAATCACTCCCAGAGGGCGCAGGGGACCATATGGGGCTCCGAAGACCAAACCTAGGTTGACCATGTGCAAGGCATATGCGCTGCCTGCTATATTATGACTTAAGCCCAAGACTGCATTAGGGGAACAGTTTACATGCTTTTAAAAAATATGTCATCATACAATACCTATCACTAGATTACCACTATCTATCCACCACAATTTCTTGGACTCTGTTCTAAATTATTTCAAGAGAATAACTGGTACACCAGAATGATAGCATAGTATGGAAGGTGTTTTTCATGAGACCAACCTGTGATTATATCCTGGCACCCCATATGGTTCCCTGAGCCTGTCAGGAGTGATCCCCTAATGAAGAGCCAGAAGTCCTGAGCACTGCTGAGTGTGTCCAAAATAAAAAATAAACAAAAACAAGCAGAACAAAACAAGTTTGCACTATTGTTTCAGTCCCCACTTTCATCCAGAAATCCTCTTTCCCAGCTTGTTTAGCTCTGGAATAATCAGGGAAAAAATGATGGTAGGAGGCTGGAAGGTGCCTGTGTTGTCTGAAAAGAGCACTGGGCCAGGAGTCCCAGGCTCGGCTTAGCTCCAGTTGTAGTGAGAGCTGCTAGAGCTATCTCTGGCAGTTCACACTCAGAGTTTTGTTTCCTCCAGCTGTGTTTGGAATGGGATCCTTCACTTTCCTTATCATTTTCACATCCTATGTGGGTCTCCAGGGTCAGTGCTATAGGACAGTGGAGAGGGTGCTTCCCTTGCATGTGGCCACCCCAGATTCAATCCCCTGCATCCCATGGAATCCTCCAGGAGTGATTCCTGAGTGCAGAACCTGGAGTAACCCCTGGGCATCACCAGGTGTGGCCCCAAAACCACCACCACCACCACCAACAACAACAACAGCAACTTTCTAAGTGGTTCTCTGCACGCAGAGAGAAGGGCCCAGCCTCTGTGTGCAATATGCATTACAGATTTGGGATGTGGGTGTGTGATCTGGGCCTCCCCCTTCCTGACTGCTCCCCTCTTGCACTTTCTCCCCAGTGGAACACCCGGGCCAAGCGGGAGAAGCTGACAGAGCTGATGTTCGAGCAGTACAACATTCCTGCCTTCTTCTTGTGCAAGACAGCGGTGCTCACTGCGTATCCTCCCTGTTCAGACCGCTGGGTGGAGAGCCGGGTGGGGTGCCTGGTGTCCTGGACTCGGGCTGGGCCCGATTGGGAGGAGATAAGTCTTTAGGGTGGGGGACAGATGCTTCCCTGATACCAAGGCCCTCTGAGTGTTCTGTCGTGGGGCCCAGGGTGGGGCCCACCATTGCCTTTTCCCAGCCTAGTAATTGGGCTTACAGACAAAGCTGGGCCTGGCAGGAGGCAGACCTGGGGGTTGGGTGTCCAGCACTGAGACTTTTCCTTCCTATCTGCATGGATGGGGCTGAGTGTACTCTCTTCTGGGTGGCCCAAAGGCCTTAGAATGAGAGGAAAGTGGCTCTTGAGAGAGTAGGGTGGGACTTGGACTGGCTGGATGTAACAGCAGGGGGTGACATGGACCAGCCCCTGCTCCCCATGACTCTTTGCTGCTTTCTGCCTCTTTGACCTCTGCCCCTCATGTCAGCTTTGCAAATGGCCGCTCCACAGGCCTGGTACTGGATAGCGGCGCCACACACACCACGGCCATTCCTGTGCATGACGGCTATGTGTTGCAGCAAGGTGGGCTGCGGTGGGGGGGGGAGGAGAAGGGGGTGCTAGTGTGCAGAGCCTGATGGTCACCTCTTTCCAGGCATTGTCAAGTCTCCCCTGGCTGGGGACTTCATCTCCATGCAATGCCGGGAGCTCTTTCAGGAAATGGCCATTGACATCATCCCACCCTACATGATTGCTGCCAAGGTGGGACCCCTCACCCCAGGAGTCTGGGCTCCCCCATTCCCCAAGGGTCACCCACTGAGCCATGGCAGAGAGGCGGTACCAGGGCGCACAGAATGTTGGGTCTGTTTCCTCAATTCACCCTCACGGCATTTGGGCAGACAGACAGAAATGGATGTGGTCAAGGGCATTTAGACTGCTGCTAGTGGATGTGTGAAATGCCAGGGTGAGTTCTGGGGCCCCGAGCTCTGTGACCTGGAGCAGGAGCCAAAAACACCTCTGCTGGGGCCCGGAGAGATAGCATGGAGGTAAGGCGTTTGCCTTTCATGCAGAAGGTCATCGGTTCAAATCCCGGTGTCCCATATGGTCCCCCGTGTCTGCCAGGAGCAATTTCTGAGCATGGAGCCAGGAGTAACCCCTGAGCACTGCCGGGTGTGACCCAAAAACCACACAAAAAAAAAAAAAACCCACCTCTGCTGACCCCTTTGCTCAGAGGATAGATGGCATATGTGTCAAGGTCTGGGGGGGGTCTGTCCCCTGAGGATCCTGACCTCCCACGGTGTCTCCAGCCCTCCATGTTCTTGAATCTGAGCCTCTCAGAGGACCAGCTCCTATCATACACTCCACATATGAATTTGGGGGACTGGAGTGATAGCACAGCGGGAGGGCACTTGCCTTACTTGAGGCCCACCCGGGTTCGATCCCAGGCATCCCATTTGGTCCCCAAGCCTGCCAGGAGTGATCCTTGAGTGTAGTCAAGAGTAACCCCTGGGGGCTGGGTAGGTGGCGCTGGAGGTAAGGTGTCTGCCTTGCAAGCGCTAGCCAAGGAAGGACCGCGGTTCGATCCCCCGGTGTCCCATATGGTCCCTCCAAGCCAGGGGCGATTTCTGAGCACATAGCCAGGAGTAACCCCTGAGCGTCAAACGGGTGTGGCCCAAAAACCAAAAAAAAAAAAAAAAAAAAAAGAGTAACCCCTGAGGGCCCGGAGAGATAGCACAGCGGTGTTTGCCTTGCAAGCAACCGATCCAGGACCAAAGGTGGTTGGTTCGAATCCCAGTGTCCCATATGGTCCCCCGTGCCTGCCAGGAGCTATTTCTGAGCAGACAGCCAGGAATAACCCCTGAGCAACGCCGGGTGTGGCCCAAAAAACGAAAAATAAATAAATAAAGAAAGAAATAAATAAAATAAAAAAAAGAGTAACCCCTGAGTGGGGCTGGCGAGGTGGCGCTAGAGATAAGGTGTCTGCCTTGCAAGCGCTAGCCAAGGAAGGACCGCGGTTCGATCTCCCGGCGTCCCATATGGTCCCCCCAAGCCAGGGGCAATTTCTGAGCACTTAGCCAGGAGTAACCCCTGGCCCCAAAAACCAAAAAAAAAAAAAAAAAGTAACCCCTGAGCATTGCTGGGTGTGGCCCAAAATATAAAACTGAAACTACATGCACATTGGGAAGCAAGCTGAGTCCCCCCCATCTACCTCCAGACCCTGGGAAGGGCAGCAGCATGTGTGTCCCTGAGCCGCAGTGTTGGGTCTTGGGTGGCCCTGGGAAGTTGTTGACATGCTGTGCCCCCCACAGGAGCCCGTACGGGAAGGTGCTCCCCCAAACTGGAAGAAGAAGGAGAAGCTTCCCCAGGTTTCCAAGTCCTGGCACAACTACATGTGCAACGTGAGTCCCTGCCAAGGATTCTCCCAGGCCTGCCCCTACCAGCTCCAGATCCCTTGCCCTGAATAGGGGGTACATTCAGGGTGCTGAGGAGGGAGCCCAGCCCTCACTCCCGACCCGGTTCTCAGGAGGTGATCCAAGATTTCCAGGCATCTGTACTGCAAGTGTCCGACTCGCCCTACGATGAGCAGTGAGTGGGGCTCCTAATGGGGCAGATGGGGGGGGGTTGGGGCCTCATTTCTGGGAGCACCTGGAGTACCCCTTTCCCTTTCCGCCAGGGTAGCCGCACAGATGCCCACAGTCCACTACGAGATGCCCAATGGCTACAACACAGACTATGGTGCCGAGCGCTTGCGCATCCCAGAGGGCCTGTTCGACCCCTCCAATGTCAAGGTCGGCCAGGGCAGGGGGTGCTGGAGTTGTATCCGGTTTGGGGCATGGGGAGGAGCTGGGGATCCCAGGGAAGGGGGCAGAGCACCCCAAGTCCAACCTCTGCGTCCACAGGGCCTGTCCGGGAACACTATGCTCGGTGTGGGCCATGTGGTGACCACCAGCATTGGCATGTGCGACATTGACATCCGCCCGGTGAGAGCCGCCACCAACCTCCCCACTGGGCTGTGGGCAACGGTTCCCATGGCTCACGCCTCTCCCTGCCTTGCCACAGGGCCTGTATGGCAGTGTCATTGTCACTGGTGGGAACACACTGCTCCAGGGCTTCACCGATAGGCTTAATCGGGAGCTGTCGCAGAAGACACCACCGGTACAAGCCCACCGCCCAAGACCAAGCCCATCCACCTCTCAAATGTCCACTTCCTGCCCACCTAGCCTTGCCTGTTCTCAGGACCCCTGTGCACTGCTCTGTTCCCCAAAGCATGCCCAGGACCCAGAGTCCCAGAAACCAAGCTTGTTCTCATCCCAAATCGCCCACCCCCGCCAGTCCTGAGGACTCATGTGTCCCCTTCTACCCCCCAGAGCATGCGGCTGAAGCTGATCGCCAGCAACAGCACGATGGAGCGCAAGTTCAGCCCTTGGATCGGGGGCTCCATCCTGGCCTCGCTGGTGAGGGGTGGGGCCACCCCACAGGCATACGCCAGGGAGCTAGAGAGGTTTCAGGGGAAGAGAAGGCTGGGCAGGACTGGCATGAGTGGCCACACTGTACCCAGCAGAGGGAGACAGTAAGGTATGGTGTATAGGCTGGTCCCAGGTGTGCTGGACACTGGACAGCAGGTCACTGAGCATGAAGAGGGTGTAGGGACCCTGAGAGAGCAGGTGGGGTGAATGGAGCCTGGTTCCAGAGTCCCCAAAGGCCTGCAAGAGAACAGATACCCAACATGGCCTGGCCTTCATATGCAAGGGATAGTCCAGAGATGGCTCAGCACAGTATTGGGATTCCTTTAAGGGAGAACACATCTAATGGAAGGGGCTTGGCAGGTGGAAACAGGAGGACAATTTGGGGACAGAGCAAAGGGAACACCAGACGACGGGCAGTGAGCAGGTCTTGGGTATGAGTTGAGGGGCTGCAGAGGGGACCATGGCTGGGAAGGATGATGCCTAGGTTATAGCTTCTGATCACGGTCCAGGCAGCTCTGTCTAAGAGAACAGAGGTCTGTGTTTAATTTCTAATGTTCCAATCACTTAAAAAAAGTCGGGGCCGGAGAGATAGCATGGAGGTAAGGCGTTTGCCTTTCATGCAGAAGGTCATCCGTTCAAATCCCGGCGTCCCATATGGTCCCCCGTGCCTGCCAGGAGCAATTTCTGAGCATGAAGCCAGGAGTAACCCCTGAGCACTGCCGGGTGTGACCCAAAAACCACAAAAAAAAAAAAAAAAAAAAAAAAAAAAAAAAAAAAAAAAAAAAAAAAAAAAAAAAAAAAAAAAAGATGGGGCCGGGTAGGTGGCGCTGGAGGTAAGGTGTCTGCCTTGCAAGCGCTAGCCAAGGAAGGACCGCGGTTCGATCCCCCGGCGTCCCATATGGTCCCCCCCAAGCCAGGGGCGATTTCTGAGCACATAGCCAGGAGTAACCCCTGAGCATCAACCGGGTGTGGCCCAAAAACCAAAAAAAAAAAAAAAAAAAAAAAAAAAAAAAGTCCAAGACAGGGACTGGAGTGATAGCACAGTGGTAAGGCGTTTACCTTGCACATGACCAATACAGGACAGACCCTGTTTCAAATCCTGGCATCCTATATGGTCCTTCCAGGAGTCCTCCAGTAGCGACTTCTGAGCGCAAAGCCAGGAGTAACTCCTGAGCGCCACGAGGTGTGACCCAATCCCCCCCTCAAAAAAAAAGGGGGGGGGCCGGAGAGATAGCACAGTGGTGTTTGCCTTGCAAGCAGCCGATCCAGGACCAAAGGTGGTTCGAATCCCGGTGTCCCATATGGTCCCCCGAGCCTGCTAGGAGCTATTTCTGAGCAGAGAGACAGGAGTAACCCCTGAGCACTGCCGGGTGTGGCCCAAAAACCAAACCAAACCAAACAAAACAAAACAAAAACAGAGCAATAGCATGATGGGGAGGGTGCTGACCTTGCACACAGCCACCCTGGGTTAAATCCCCAATATCCCTGAGCCTGCCAGAGTGATTCCTGAGTGAAGAGTAAGGAGTAACACCTGAGCACCACTGGTATGGCTCCAAAACATCCAAAGAAACAAGGAGATGGAGTTTGAAGAGTATATATCTAGGGTATATATTCTGAGTTTATATTCAGAAGTTGTTGAACTGGGGTCAGCCACATGCACAGCAAGTGCCTTAACCCACTTGTTCCAGTATGACTACATATTAGCCCTCCCTGTGACCTATGTAACAATTGACTTTTTCTTTTTTTCTTTCTTTTTTTTTTTTTTTTTTTTTTTTGGTTTTTGGGCCACACCCAGCGGTGCTCAGGGGTTACTCCTGGCTGTCTGCTCAGAAATAGCTCCTGGCAGGCACGGGGGACCATATGGGACACTGGGATTCGAACCAACCACCTTTGGTCCTGGATCGGCTGCTTGCAAGGCAAATGCCGCTGTGCTATCTCTCCGGGCCCAACAATTGACTTTTTCTTGGAGGAGGGGCACACCCGATTATGCTTAGGGCTTAATCTAAGCTCAAGTGTCACTGCTGGTGATACTTGGGAGGGGCTATATGGTGCCCTAGATTGACCTCGGTTTGGCCGCATGGCAAGGCAGGCACTTACCTGCTCTCCTCTCACTCTGGGACCACATTGACCTTCTATTTGCTGGCCTGGGCCTTCAGTTTCACGTGCAAACACATTTCTATGCACATCTCATTTAATATTAGGCCAAGACCCGTGTGTGGGTGGTGTCATTGAGTTTGGGCCCATTTGGACCAGGTTTCCTTCCTGGGCAAGAAGGTGAATGCACTTGTGGGCAGACTGAACAGAAAGTCCCTAGGGTCCCCACTAAGAGCTGTCAGTAAGATGAGAGTGTCTGGATCCAGAACTCCCAGAGATCTAGACAGAAAATGGAGATCGAGGCAGGGAGCTGGTACCAGTGCCGAAGTCCCCCACTGGACGTGACCACTGTGCAGAGCACAGACACTGGGGACAGGGGCATCACGGAGAGCAGAAGGGCAGGACCCAAAACCTATAGGATCATCTGTCCACCCAGAACTAGTGAGTGTGTGGTGAGGGGGGAGGTATGTCGCAAAGGTATCAGGGGTAAGAACCGTGAGATGGTGGTAGGTGGATAGGACCCCGCGGGACAGAAGATCCTACCCTAACCAGGACCCCGGTTTAGCACCAGAGTCTAGCCAGCTGGTCCTCAACACAGCACTGGAGTGGGGTGGGGCCTGAAACAGGTTGGGGTGCATGGAGAAAAGCACTGAGCTCCAGAGCAGACTCTGCACTCACCTCTGAAATAAAAGCGGGGTGTGACTGCAACAGGGAGCAGGAGGGTAGTGAGGAGAGAGTCTGCAAGGATGCATGGGTGGGGCCCCCTGACCCTGATGTTTTCGCCAACAGGGCACCTTCCAACAGATGTGGATCTCCAAGCAGGAGTATGAAGAGGGTGGAAAGCAATGCGTAGAGCGGAAATGCCCCTGAGGGCGCCCCTGAACCCCTGCAGCCCGAACCCCCCTGCCCTGTCCCTCCTCCTCTCTCTCTCCTACCCGGCGCTTCCTTCTTTATTGATTTGTTTGCTTGTCAGTTTGAGGCCCACGCCTGGCGGTGCTCAGGGCTGACTCCTGGGGGGCTCAGGAGACCCTGGGGGGGCGCGGGGACCGAACCCGGGTCTGCAGCGCGTAGCTCCCCGCCGACCGATGGCTCTGAGCCACTTTGTGTGTAATAAGCCCCTTCGGCGCGTCCTCTCAGACTCAGAGGTTTCTGGGTTGAAAAGAGTAAAAATGTTTTGAGAAATTGTCAGTTTGGCCTCTTGGAAAGTGGGGAGGGAGTTCGGGGAGTCCAGGGAAGGTCAGGCCGATGCGGTGACTCCATGGTAAAAGGTGTAGCCGGAGCCTGGTTTTTGTTGTTTTTTGTTTTTTGGGTCACACCTGGCAGAGCTCAGGGGTTACTCCTGGTTCTACGCTCAGAAATCGCTCCTGGCAGGCTCGGGGACCATATGGGATGCCGGGATTCGAACACCCGACCTTCTGCATGCAAAGCAAACACCCTACCTCCATGCTATCTCAAGCCTTTATTTATTTTTTTTGGGGGGGGGGTCACACCTGGCAGCGTTCAGTGGTTACTCCGGGCTCTACGCTCAGAAATCGCTCCTGGCAGGCTCTGGGAACCATAGGGGATGTCGGGATTCGACCCACTGACCTCCTGCATGCAAGGCAAACGCTGCCTCCATTCATCTCTCTGGCCCCATGCTGGGCCACTTGAGTCTCAGACCTGAAGGCTCACAAGTGTGGCCCTGGCAGGACCAGGCCAGGGCGTGGCTGCGGGCGTGGTTTATGGGAATGGGCAGTGCTGTCCGGACAGGGCAGTGGTTTCTGGGGCAGGGGCGGAGAGAGGCATCCAGAACCTTGGACCTCCCCAGAGGCATTGGTTAGGCACCCCCAGGACCTGCCACTCAGGTGAGCCAGGGTTGGGGCTCTCTGTGGAGGCAGAAATGGGGGCGAACTGGGGTCTCCCAGTCTCATCAATTCAGAATGTTCTCCTGCTTCGGTAGGAGTTGAGCTTTCCTGGGGGAGACATCTGGTAGGGTGCGAGAGTCCGGGCCCAGCCCCACCAGCCCCTCTCTACTGCAAAGCTACAGGCCTCCTGGGCTCTTGACAGGGCCTAGGTGCCTGTGGCCCTGCCTAAAATGATGGGCAATACATAGTTGTCCGTGCCGGATGTGTTCCTGGGGTCCACCTCCAGTTTCTGGCCACCCTCTAAGCGGGTGCCCAAGGGAGAGACCTCATGTCCAAGGTTACCCCACTCTGCATTCGCCTTGCACAGAATTTTCCAGCAATGTCTCCTGCGTCAGGACCCACCACCATGCTCCCCACCCTCTGACTCTAAGGCAGACACTAGGCCCCTAACTAGGCACAACCCTGAACCCCTAACTCCTGTGTGGCCCCCCCTAGAGGCCTGAGACCCACCTTTCAGCTCAAGTCTCCTGTAACAAACTCTGTCCCCCAGTCACACCACAGTTCCTTTGGGTCCCCTTGGGACACACATGGAGAGGGGCTAGAGCTGTTTTGGGGGCTGACAGAGGAGAAGGCAGGGGCCTCTTCTTGGTGGGGAGTTCAGGGAGGGGTCCCCAAGGCCACTGTAAGTGGCGGAAGCAGGAGAGGAGGGGGACTGAGATCTCTCGTTCCACCCCCACCCCACCTAGTCACCAGGAGGTCAAAGTCTGCTCCAAAGTCAAAAAAATTGATTATTTTGCCCAAAGCAGGCCGGAGTGGCCGGAAGGGGCAGGCAGGGAAGGTGAGCCCCTCACCCACTTTCTGGGGCCAAGGACACGGCAACAGGAAGGTGGGATCGAGGCCAGGACTGTGCCCTCCCCATAAGAGGGGGGACTACAAATGAGCCTGGGCTCAGGCTGTCTGCTGGGGCTGATAAGGGGCCTCTGGGGCTCCCACAAACGGTTTTATCACTGCAGGAGGGGGGGCAGCCTGCAGGGCTTAGAGGACGTGGCCATGGAGCGGCTTCGGGGTCTGCACCAGAGAGCGGTAAGACCTAGTGGGGCCCCCGCTCCTCCCCAGCCGCCTCCACCTCCTGCCCTGGGTACCAGCTCCCCACCTCCCCCCTGCCCTGGGTACCAGCTCCCCAAAGCCCCAAGCCCATTCCCCATCCCTGAGCTTCTGTGGTCCTCCAGCAAAGGTTACCCCTTCCCTAGACCATCTATAGGCCTGTGGAGGAACCGCAGCCAGGCCCCCTGGAAGAGGAAGAGGAAGACGGGGAGGAGGGGGGGCCCGAGCTACGGAACTGCTTCCGGCCCATGGAACTGAAGACCTCCGAGTCAGGGCTGCAGCAGAGGGGTGTCTGGGTGTCTGCAGGGCGAAGGGCTGCACCCTACTTGGTCCTGACTGCCCTGCTCATCTTCACTGGTGGTAAGTCTTCCCCCTACTCCATCCCCAGGGGATGAATTTTAGGGTGCCCAGGGGTGGGGGGGGTTACAAGAACAAGCTGCATCTTGCCCCCACCAGCCTTCCTTCTGGGCTACGTGGCCTTCCGGGGGTCCTGCCAGGCATGTGGGGACGACGTACTAGTGATGAGTGAGGACATCAGCTACGAGCCCGACTCTCGACAGGGACCCCTGTACTGGAGTGACCTGCAGGCCATGTTCCTGCGCCTGCTAGGGGAGGGCTGCCTGGAGGAGGCCATCAGGTAAGGCCCTGCCCTCCCAGCACTCTCAGGCCATCCAGCAGTTATCTTGGCCAGTAGCCTTGGGGAGAGGGGAGGGGAACACTCAGATTGAAGTGGGGGGGGGGGGGCAAAGCAATAGTACAGTGGTAGGATGTTTGCCTTGCATGTGGTCAACACAGGACAGACCCTGGTTTGGGATTCCTGGCATCCCATATGGTCCCCCAAGGCTGCCAGGAGCGATTTCTTTTTTTTTTTGGTTTTTGGGCCACACCCATCGGTGCTCAGGGGTTACTCCTGGCTGTCTGCTCAGAAATAGCTCCTGGCAGGCACGGGGGACCATATGGGACACCGGGATTTGAACCAACCACCTTTGGTCCTAGATCGGCTGCTTGCAAGGCTTGCAAGGCAAACACCGCTGTGCTATCTCCGGGCCCACCAGGAGCGATTTCTAAGCGCAAAGCCAGGAGTGATCCCTGAGCGCCACTGGGTGTGACACAAAAACAAACCAAAATAATTTGAAAGGAGGGAGGAGACCCCAGAGACTCTGACTTGGGGTGATGCCTTTGGCACTGGTAGGAGGAGAAGCCCCTGTACCTCAAAGTAGATGGAACAAACCACCCCAGCTTGCAGTGTCACCGCAAGGAGTCTGAATTACAAATTGTTGCTGAAAGGAGCCTTTTATTCTTCTTTTGGGTTTTGGGTTTTGGGTCATACTCAGGGGTGCTCAGAGGTTACTCCAGGCTTTGCACTCGGGAATCACTCCTGGCAGGCTTGGGGAACCATATAGGATGCTGAGGATCAAACCTGGATTAGCCACTGGCAAAGCAAGCACCCTATCCACTGTGCTATCACTCTAGATCCTGATAACAGGCATTTTTAAGGGAATTAGAAAAGCCACAAGCATGCAAAAAAGTTCCTGTGGCTGCTCCTGTTTTTTTCTGACAATAATCAATAATCTATAGGTCCATGGGGCAACCAGGTTCCTGAACTGGGACTCCTGACTTCTGTGTGCAGGAGGGGACACAATGGAGCAGTGAAATTTTTTTTTTTGTTTGTTTTTTGTTTTTTGGGCCACACCCGTTTGATGCTCAGGGGTTACTCCTGGCTAAGCCCTCAGAAATTGTCCCTGGCTTGGGGGGACTATATGGGATGTGGGGGGGGGGGAGGGAATCAAACCGAGGTCCTTCCTTGGCTAGCGCTTGCAAGGCAGATACCTTACCTCTAGTGCCACCTCTCTGGCCCCGAAATATTAGCTATCTGTTCTTTTCTTTTTTTGGGGGGTTTGATTTTTTGGGTCACACCCGGCAGTGCTCAGGGGTTACTCCTAGCTCTACACTCAGAAATCGCTCCTGGTAGGCTCGGGAGACCATATGGGATGCTGGGATTCAAACCACCGTCCTTCTGCATGCAAGGCAAATGCTTTACCTCCATGCTATCTCTCCGGCCCTCTTTTCTTTTTTCTATGTTTTTTTTTTTTTTTTTTAGGGGGACCTCTTTGAACCACACCTTGTGGTGCTCAGGGCTTACTCTTGAGTTTTTCTATGAGTCACTCCTGGCACTGGCTGGAGGACTATATGGAGTGCTGGGGATCAGGCTGTATGCAAGGCAAGCTCCTTGACCTCTGAACTCTCTCTGGCCCTATTCTTTATCTTTAATTCAGTAATTTCATAATACTTAGTCATTGAGTATTTGTCATAATACTTTTTGCTGCAGTTTCTTTTTTGTTTTGTTTTGTTTTGTTTTTGGGCCACACCCGACGGTGCTCAGGGGTTACTCCTGGCTGTCTGCTCAGAAATAGCTCCTGGCAGGCACGGGGGACCAAATGGGACACCGGGATTCGAACCAACCACCTTTGGTCCTGAATCGGCTGCTTGCAAGGCAAACACCGCTGTGCTATCTCTCCGGGCCCCTGCTGCAGTTTCTAAAAAGACTTTTTTTTTTGGTTTTTGGGCCACACCCTGTGATGCTCAGGGGTTACTCCTGGCTATGCGCTCAGAAGTTGCTCCTGACTTCTTGGGGGACCATATGGGACGCCGGGGGATCGAACCGTGGTCCGTCCTAGGCTAGCGCAGGCACCTTACCTCCAGCGCCACCGCCCGGCCCCAAGACTTTTTTTTTTGTTTGTTTGTTTTTTGGGCCACACCCGGTGACGCTCAGGGGTTACTTTTGGCTATGCACTCAGAAGTCGCTCCTGGCTTGGGGGACCATATGGGACACCGGGGGATCGAACCGCGGTCCGTCCTAGGCTAGCGCTAGCAAGGCAGACACCTTACCTCTAGCGCCACCGCCCGGCCCCTCTAAAAAGACTTTTAACTTTATTTTGGGTTTCTTTCTTTCTTCCTCCCTTCTTCTCGCCTTTCTTTTTCTCTTTCTTTCTCTCTCTCTCTCTTTCTTTCTTTCTTTCTGTCTGTCTTTCTTTCTTTCTTTCCCTTCCTTCCTTCCTTCCTTCCTTCCTTCCTTTTTTCCTTCCTTCCTTCCTTCCTTCCTTCCTTCCTTCCTTCCTTCCTTCCTTCTTTCTTTCCTTCCTTCCTTCCTTTCGTTCTTTCTTTCCTTCTTTCTTCCTTTCTTCTTTCTTTCCCCATAACTGGCACTGCTTAGGGGACCATGTATAGAAATGGAGATTTGAACCAGTGTTGGCTCCATGACATAATCCCTGTACTATCTCTCTGTACCCCTCCCTTAACATTTGTTTTGTTTTAATTTGGAGGGTTGTTGGGTCACATCGGACCGTGGTCAGGGCTTACTCCCACCTCTATGCTCAGGGACTACTCCAGGTGGTACTCTGAAGACCATATGGGGTGCTGATGATTGAACCCAAGTTAGCCACGGGTAAAGCAAGCACTCTGCCTGCTGTACCCTCTCTCCAGTCTCTACTTAAGAGACTTATAAGGGGGTGTTCTTTGTTTGTTTTGTTTTTTGGGTCACACCCGGCAGTGCTCAGGGGTCACTCCTGGCTCTATGCTCAGAAATCGCTCTTGGCAGGTTCAGGTGACCATATGGGATGCTGGGATTAGAACCACCATCCTTCTGCATGCAAGGCAAATGCTCTACCTCCATGCTATCTCTCCAGAAGGGAGGTCTTCTTTTTATGACTGAACCCAACTACAAATATGTTTGTAATCATGGTGCTTAAGGGGCCGGCGCAGTGGCACTAGAGGTAAGATGTCTGCCTTGCAAGCGCTAGCCTAGGACGGACCACGGTTCGATCTCCTGGCGTCTCATATGGTCCCCCAAGCCAGGAGCAACTTCTGAGCGCATAGCCAGGAGTAACCCCTGAGTGTCAACGGGTGTGGTCCAAAAACCAAAAAAAAGAAAAAATCATGGTGCTTAAATAAAGATATTAGGGGCCGGGAAGGTGGCGCTAGAGGTAAGGTGTCTGCCTTGCAAGCGCTAGCCTAGGACGGACCGCAGTTCGATCCCCGGCGTCCCATATGGTCCCCCCAAGCCAGGAGCGACTTCTGAGTGCATAGCCAGGAGTAACCCCTGAGCATCAAACGGGTGTGGCCCAAAACCCAAAATAAATAAATAAATAAATAAATAAATAAATAAATAAATAAATAAATAAAGATATTATTGAGAGAGAGAGAGAGAGAGAGAGAGAGAAAAGAGATTTATAAGGGAAAAACAAGGGTGTTTGTCTTTATCCTTAGCTAATATATAAAAAAATTAATTTGGGGGCCAGAGTGATAGCACAGCAGTAGGACAATTGCCTTGCATGTGGCCAACCCGGAACAGACCTGGGTTCAATCCCCAGCATTCCATAAGGCCCTCCATGCTTGCCAGGAGCAATTTCTGAGTGCAGAGCCAGGAATAAATAACTCCTAAGCACCACCAAGTGTGGCCCCCAAAACAAAATAAAATAATAATAATTAAAAAATTAATTTACTGGGGCCGGAGAGATAGCATGGAGGTAAGGCATTTGCCTTTCATGCAGGAGGTCGTCGGTTCGAATCCCGGCGCCCCATATGGTCCCCCGTGCCTGCCAGGAGCAATTTCTGAGCCTGGAGCCAGGAATAACCCCTGAGCACTGCCGGGTGTGACCCAAAAACCACAAAAAAAAATTAATTTACTAATCTCTGTGTCATTCTCAACTCCTGGTACAGTGCTCAGGAGTTACTTTCCTCCATGTTCAGGGAACCTTGAGATACTGGAACCTGAATCCAGCAGTGCATTCGCTCTGCCCATTACACCATCTCCCTGGCTCTAATTTTATCTTTTATTCTTTTTTTTTTTTTTTTTTTTTTTTTTGGTTTTTCAGGTCATACCCATTTGATGCTCAGGGGTTACTCCTGGTTAAGTGCTCAGAAATTGCCCCTGGCTTGGGGGGACCATATGGGACGCTGGGGGGATCGAACTGCGATCCTTCCTTGGCTAGCGCTTGCAAGGCAGACACTTTACCTTTAGTGCCACCTCACTGGGCCCCTTTTATTCTTTTTTAAATTGCTTTATTTGGTGGGCCACACACCCAGAGTCTACTTCTGGATCTGTGCTCAACAGTCACTTCTGGTAGGCTTTGGGGGGACCATATGTAGTGC
Organism: Suncus etruscus; assembly: GCF_024139225.1. NCBI lineage: Eukaryota > Metazoa > Chordata > Mammalia > Eulipotyphla > Soricidae > Suncus > Suncus etruscus. The sequence goes on from NC_064862.1 coordinate 75,176,795, forward strand.
TGGGGATTGAACCCTGATCAGCCATGTGCAAAGAAAGCATTTTACATACTACACTGTTTTTCCAGATCCCTGCTTATATTATTCACAGTAAATTGAAAAACAATTTTTCTATTTTTGTTGTTGTTGTTATTTTTTGGGGGCCACACCCGGTGATGCTCAGGGATTACTCCTGGATAGGTGCTCAGAAATTGCTCCTGGGGGCGCCCAGAGAGATAGCTTGAGGTAGGGCATTTGCCTTGCATGCAGAAGGACAGTGGTTTGAATCCCGGCATCCCATATGGTCCCCCAAGCCTGCCAGTAGCGATTTTGAACATAGAGCCAGGAGTAACCCCTGAGCACTACCGGGTGTGACCAAAACACACACACAAAAAAACATAAATTGCTCCTTTTGAGGGACGTGGAGTGGGGGGATCGAACCACTGTCTGTCCTAGGACAGTCGTGTGCAAGGCAAATGCTCTACAGCTTACAACATCACTCCAGCCCCAATTTTTTTATTTTTTTATTTAAATACCATGATTTATAAAGTTGAAGTTGTTTATAAGACAGTTGTTTCTGGGGCCGGAGAGAGAGCATGAGGTAAGGCATTTGCCTTGCGTTAGGACGGTGGTTCGAATCCCAGCATTCCATATGATTCCCCATGCCTGTCACCCACCACCAGTTTAATATTCCTTCCACCACCCAGTTTCCCACCTACCCCCAAGGCTGCCTAAGCCTTGGCAGGCACAAAATAATTTATTTTATATTGCTTGTTACAACAAAATGGTTCATGGAATTATCAAAAAACATTTCAGTGAAAGAAAATTTGTCAAGACTTTCATATCTTACAATGGGATCATCATACAATGAGGATTTACTAAGCTGTTTGTTGCTAGTTGAATCTTCTGTGGTGTTTTTATTTGTTGGGATTTGTTTGCTTCTTTGCTACTTTCTCGTCTAATTTGGTGTGTTCCAACTGGGGTGACAGAACTGAACAGTTTAGAGGTATGTTCCAGGAACCCTGGGGTCTTTGGAACTAGCTGCTTTGTTTACATAGCAGCAGCTGTGGAATGTTGGTATGTGGATGTAGCTGCTAGGGCTTCTGGAAGTGGAGGGGGGAGCCTTCACATCCCCACTCTGAGAGGACCCCGAGTTTTTAGCACAAAACCTGGTGTACCTGAAATTTTTCTCAATTTGTCAAATTGTACCACTAAAATAGTGGGTGATTGTGGGGTGTGGATATGGCTGCCAGGATTTTGGCAGGGCAGCCCTCCTCCCAAGGATGCTCCAGTGTTCACTCAGAAAACCAGTGTAGGGGCCGGAAAGATAGCATGGAGGTAAGGTGTTTGCCTTTCATGCAGAAGGAATCCCGGCATCCCATATAGTCCCACATGCCTGCCAGGGGCGATTTCTGAGTGTGGAGCCAGGAATGACCCCTGAGTACTGCCGGGTGTGACCCCCCCCAAAAAAAAAAAAAAAGAAAAAAGAAAACCAGTGTACCCATGAATTTTAGCTTCTTGGTTTGCATCTCTTCCAAGATTAATTGCAAATCTGATGGCCAGGAGGGGTGAGGCACCTGGGACATTAAAAAATAATATCTTTTTTTTTTTTTTTTTTTTTTGGTTTGTGTATAACACTTGATGGTGTTCAGTGGCTACTCCCAGCTCTTTGCTCTGGGGTTATTCCTAGAAATGTTCAATGGACCATGCAGTGCTAGGACTCGAACCCAGGCCTCCCGCATACATAGCTGACTTTGGTTTAATCCCTGGCACCACAAAGGCTCCCCTGAGCCTCCTGGTGAGTGATCCCTGAGCAGAGAGGCAGAAGCAAGCCTTGATTTACAAAACTCAAAAAGCAAAGCTTGTGGGGAATGAGTCTAAGTCTAGAGATCTGACTGTGTTTGGTGCACAGAAAAGGAGGCTGAGACTGTAGCTGTGAGTCACTGAGAAGTCAGGGTAGATGCAAAATCAGGTTCACCTAAGTCAGTGGTTGGCAACCTGTGGCTCTCGAGCCACATGTGGCTCTTTACACTTTTAATTTGGCTCTTCTGTGTGCCGGGCGGCTGCTCCAGGAATCAGGACTCTGCTCCTAGCCTCTGTCAGTGCGCGCCCTGTGTGGTTCTCAAAATAAATTTCAATCGTGGTTTTGGTGAGATTTGGCTCAGTTGAAAAAAAGGTTGCTGACCACTGACCTAAGTGAAGAGACTGGTGTGGGAGGAAGGTAGCCTCTTGGAGTGAGTGAGACAAAGTCCCCAGGGCTCTCCAGCTGGGGGATGGCAAGGGTCCTACAGGCCTTGCCTTGCAGGCAACATGAGCTGTTTGGGATTATTTTAAGAAGAAAGGGGAGGGCCGGCGAGGTGGCGCTAGAGGCAAGGTGTCTGCCTTGCAAGCGCTAGCCAAGGAAAGGACCACGGTTCGATCCCCCGGCATTCCATATGGTCCCCCCAAGCCAGGGGCAATTTCTGAGCGTTTAGCCAGGAATAACCCCTGAGCATCAAACGGGTGTGGCCCGAAAAACCAAAAAAAAAAAAAAAAAAAAAAAAAAAAAGAAGAAAGGGGAGATGGACTGGAGTGATAGCATTTGCTTTGCACTCAGCTGATAGGGAACAGACCTGGGTTTGATTCCTGGCATCTCATATGGTCCCTGGAGCCTTCCAGGAGTTATTTCTGAGTGCAGAGCCAGGAGTAACCCCTGAGAGCTGCCAGGTATGACCCCCCCCCAAAAAAAATAAAATTAAAAAAATAGGAAGAAGAAGAAGAAAGAAAAAAGAAAAAGACAGGGGAGAGGGTGCAAGCAGTGGGGCATTTGCCTTGCACATGCTAACCTAGGAGAAACCGCAGTTTGATCCCCCGGCATCCCATATGGTCCCCCAAGCCAGGAGTGATTTCTGAGCACATAGCCAAGAGTAATTCCAGAGTGTCATCAGGTATGACCCAAAAAAGAAAAAAAGAAAGTGGGGGGGTGTGGAGAATGGATGCATTTCACACTTTGGGGCTCAGGCTGAGACAGGATGGGGTTTGAATCCAGGGGACACTGAGATACGAGTTGGGAAGGCCTTGCACACAGTTGACCAGGGTTCAGTCCCCAGCACCCCAGAGAGTCCCCAAGCGTGCCAGGAATGATTCTTGCGTGCAGAGCCAGAAGTAAGCCCTGAGCACAACCAGATGTGGCCCCAAACTGAAAATTAAATAAATACACATCATGTTCAAGCTGGAGAGATGATCATAGGGCTGGAGCATGGGCTGGCTTTGCATGCATGGGGCCAGGTTTGACCCTTGGCACCACATAGTCCACTGAGCATTCAGCCATAAGTAGTCCCTAAGCACTGCTGGGTGTAGTCCCAAAATAACAAATCAATAGAGAGGTTTTCATTAAAATAAAGGAGTGCAGGGCCGAAGCAATAGTACAGTGGGGACAGTCCTCGCTGACCCAGGTTTAGCACATGGCTGACCCAGGTTTGATCCTCGGCACTGCCAGGAGTAATGCCTGAGTGTAGAGCCAGGAGTAACCCCTGAGCATTGTCGAATGTGACCCCTCCACCCCCAAAAAGTAAAGCTATGTGAAAAATATAAGGAGATTAAAAGAAAAATCAGTCCAGGACTGAAGTGATCCATGTTGCCAGGGATCGAACTCCGTGCTCATGCTTGTAGGCATGTGCTCAAGCAAAAATGCTTTTCCCTGAGCACTGTGGCTGGGTCCATCATTGAGCACTGTGTTCTGCCATTGCAGCTACACTGGGTCACAGAGGGCTTGCTCTCTAAGTTATGTCCTGGGCAGCTCTCAGGTCGGGGGATGGCTCATGAATGGAACCAAGAGGACACAGTCACTTCAGACTTTGGCACAATATTTATGGCCCTTGAAGTGACCCAGTGACACCCCCGGCACCAGGAGGTGGGCACGCCCTGCCTTGGCTTCAACTCACAGAGGAGACGGGCTGGGCCCGTGGGACTGGGCAGGATCCATATCAAACCAGGGAATCCTATAGTTCCCAGGGAGACCTATCCTTGCTAGGAGTTCCCCTTACCTGCCCAGGGAATAATGGGGAGGGGCGAGTGATGTTGGGGAGAGGTATCATGGGGGCCAGAACGATAGCAGAGTGGGAAGGGCACTGCCTTGTATGTGGGTTTAATCTCCATCACCTCATATGACCCCCTGAGCACTGCCAGGAGGGATTCCTGAGTACAGAGCCAGGAATAACCCCTGAATACTGCTGGGAGGGCCCGGAGAGATAGCACAGTGGCGTTTGCCTTGCAAGCAGCCGATCCAGGACCAAAGGTGGTTGGTTTGAATCCCGGTGTCCCATATGGTCCCCCGTGCTTGCCAGGAGCTATTTCTGAGCAGACAGCCAGGAGTAACCCCTGAGCACTGCCGGGTGTGACCCAAAAAACAAACAAAAAAATTACTGCTGGGAGTAACCCCCCCAAAAAATAAAGCAAAACCAGGAGAGAGGATAGATGGTCCCAGATAAAGGAGGAGCAGGGGATGATCTGTCGGCCAGTCAGAGGGGCCTTGGGAGGAGAGAGGGTCCCAGGAGAAGATTGATTGCAAAGGGGACCCTCGGTGGCTGGAGAGGACCGGGGCATTTGGTGGGGGGGGAGGGACGGCTGTGCTGCTTAGGAAGAAATGACTGGGCAGGGTCAGCATAGGTGAGAAAGGTGCCCCACAGCCTGGTCCCCCACATCCCAGGCAGACCAGCCAGCGTTCCCGGGTAGCCGGCTCGGCAGGGATGGCAGCCTTGGCCCACGACATCCGCGAGGAGCTCTCTCGGCACAAGCTCGACCATGTGTGGACCGACACACACTACGTGGGCCTGCAGTTCCCAGACCCGTGAGTGCAGGGGTGCGGGGCCCGGGCCCGGGCCTTCCCGAGAAAGGTTCTCATCACCCACCCTCACTCTTCAGGGCTCACCCCAATACCCTGCATTGGCTTGATGCCACCGGGGCACCTGGGGAGCCGTTGCCGCTGGAGGACCCCGACGTGTACTGTCCCTACAGCGCCCCAGGGAATGCCACGGTGAGGGGGAGCAAGTGGAGGCGCGGGGTGGGGTGCAGTCCAGGGCCTGGGAGGGGCGGGCTGGGATTTGGGGTGCACCCAGCTTAAGCCCCCTCCTGCAGGGAGAGGTGGTGTTCGCGCACCTCGGAAGGCCAGAGGACCTGCAGCAACTGCGGGCTCAGGGTGTGGAGCCGGCTGGCCGCCTCCTGCTGGTGCGACTGGGGGCCATCAGCTTTGCCCAAAAGGTAAGGGGTTCTTGAAGACGGGATTGACTGACAGGGTTGGGGACACCTATATCTGCTGGGGAGGAAGAAAGAAAATTAAGCTGGGGTGGGGAGAGTGGGGCATGTGTAGGAGAAAGGTGAGGCCCCATCTTGTCTCCCTTTGGAAAGCACAGGGTGGGTGCTTCTTGGGTGCTGGCCCTGTGGGGGTCCCTGGAACATCACTGCTTGTGCATGTGTGCCTGTGGGATACACCCCACAATCGAGGGCTCTCCTAAGGGCTGAATCCCAGCCGAACACTGAGAATCTGCCCCAGCCTGTCTCCAGGGACCTCAGGTCATTTCTCTCTGGGATAAGAGTTCCTTCGGATCCCGCTTTCCTCAGGTGGCCACTGCACAGGAGTTTGGGGCTCGTGGCGTGCTCATCTACCCGGACCCAGCAGACTTCTCTCCTGACCCCCACAAACCTGGCCTGTCGAGCCACCGGGCCGTGTATGGACATGTGAGTTGTGGTAAGCAGCCGGGCTTTCCTGGGGAGCTGGCACGCCCTTCCCAGGAGCCTGACTGCTGTGGGGGGGTCCCACTGTCTCTGCAGGTGCACCTAGGAGCCGGGGACCCTTACACACCAGGTTTCCCTTCCTTCAATCAAACCCAGTTTCCGCCCGTTCGCTCGTCTGGCCTCCCCCGAATCCCTGCCCAGCCCATCAGCGCCCATGTGGCCTCCCTTCTGCTGGGGTGAGGTGTGGGGCAGCCCCCAAAACATGGCCTTTCTTCTAGGAGGGTACCCAGGGCTCCCCCTTCAGCTCACACTCACATCCCCTACCCCTTGGCCATCTGGGGTACAGAGACAGGGGTGGGCGATATGGGTTCTTCTTCCACCTAGGTCTCTGCTACTCTTTCTGCTACCTTTCCAGGAAGCTCAAAGGCCCGGTGGCCCCCCAGGAATGGCAGGGCCACCTCCCCAACTCCCCTTATCGCCTGGGTCCTGGGCCAGGCCTGCAGCTCAGGGTCAACAACCGGCGGGTCTCCACCCCTATCAGCAACATCTTCGGCTGTATTGAGGGTCGCTCTGAGCCAGGTGCACTGATGGTGGGGGTGGGGGTGGGCTGCAGGGTAAGGTCCAGAGTTATGGTTGAAGCTGGAGATCCAGGATAAGGCCAAGCCAGTGGGCACTGCTGAGTGTTGCCCAAACACCAAAAGAAAAGAAAAAGGCAAATAGGTCAGAGGGACTAGAGCGGTAACGCAGCAGGGTGGGTACATGCCTTACACACAGTTAACCTGGGTTTCATCCCTGGCACTCCCTGAGCTCATCTGGAATGACTCCTGAGTGCAAAGCCAGGAGTCAACCCGGAGCATTTGCGGGGATGGCGCCAATACCAAAAGACAATACCAGGTGTGTGTGTGTGTGGGTGGGTGTGTGTGGGTGTGGGTGTAGGTGTGGGTGTGGGTGTGGGTGTGTGTGGTGTGACTCTGTGGTGAGCGATTGCCTGTCATAGTGAGACCCTGGGTTCAATCCCCAGCACCATGAAGCAAATAAAGACAACAGGGAAAGCCAGTCAGGATGTCACAGGGTCCAGCATGATCCTGGCTGTTTCGGCCGAGGAGGCTAAGGGTCACCCTGAAAGTCCCCAAGAGAGTCAGGGCTGGGAAGCAGAATTCAGGAGTCCAGGTGGCACTGGTGGGAGGGTCTGGGAGAAATGGTATGGCATGTGGCTCAACACGGACATGAAAGACATGAATCCCAATATCTGCTCCCCAGACCACTATGTTGTCATTGGGGCACAGAGGGATGCCTGGGGCCCTGGTGCGGCCCAGTCAGCAGTGGGCACTGCCATCCTGCTAGAATTGGTGCGGACCTTCTCCTCCATGGTGAGCAACGGTAAGGCCAGGGCTAGCCACAGGGATAGGGGTCAGCGGGATGGGGTGAAGCTGTGAGGAAGGGCCCCTTGTGGACCCTGTAGGGTGTCAGTTCATCCAAGGTGGGAGCACAAAGGCTTGGAGTACCAGCTCTGCAAGCATGACATCTGGGTTTGTTCCTTGGCACCCCATATGGTCCCCTGAACCCTACCAGAAGTGATACTTGAGCACAGAACCAGGAGTTAGCCCTGAGCACTGCCAGGTGGGACCCCAAAACACAAATAAATAAACTTAAACATGAACATACCACTTGGGCCAAGGAAGCTGCAGGCTCAGAGGCTGCTACAGGGCTGGGCTGAGATGGGAAGGAGAAAGAAGAGGGGTGTCTCCCCTCGGTCCCCAGCACAGCCCATTCTCTCCCCGTGGCCCTAGGCTTCCGGCCCCGCAGAAGTCTCCTCTTCATCAGCTGGGATGGCGGCGAATTTGGGAGTGTGGGCTCCACCGAGTGGCTGGAGGTAATGGGGGTGCAGGTGCTCCCACAGTGGGCGTGGGGGACAGGTCTCATGCCTCACCTTTGCTGCAGGGCTACCTCAGCGTGCTGCACCTCAGAGCTGTGGTCTACGTGAGCCTGGACAATGCAGTGCTGGGTGAGCCGGGCAGGACCACCGCCAGGTCCTCTAAACTTGTGCAGCCCCTCATCCCCACCCCCACCCCTCAAACTCCAGCACCCTGGAGCCCGGAGCTCAGTCTTCCTCCCTGCAGGGGATGACAAGTTCCACGCCAAGACCAGCCCCCTTCTGATCAGCCTCATCGAGAACATTCTGAAGCAGGTACATAAGTAGGGACTAGGATGGGGCTGGGGAAAAAGCTGTGGGGAGGGACGGGGGATAGAACCCGACTGCCCCCCAATCCATTCTAGGTGGACTCCCCCAACCGCAGTGGGCAGACCCTGTATGACCAGGTGGTGGTTGGCAATCAGAGCTGGGATGAAGAGGTGTAAGTCGAGGCAACAGAGGGGAGCTGGAGCTTGGTGGGTAGGGGGACCCTAAACTGATCTGCCTGCCCCCCAGGGTCCAGCCGCTGCCCATGGACAGTAGTGCCTACTCTTTCACGGCTTTTGCAGGGGTCCCTGCTGTTGAGTTCTCCTTCCTCGAGGTGAGCCCCCCCTGCCCTGGCCTTCGCAGCCAGCCCCCTAGTCCCATCCACCAGCCTAGCCCTATTTCCCCCTACTCCCCCCAGGATGGTCCGGCCTACCCATTCCTGCACACCAAGGACGACACCTATGAAAACCTGCATCAGCGGCTGCAGGGTCGTCTACCTGCCGTGGCCCAGGCCGTAGCTCAGCTCGCAGGGCAGCTGCTCATCCGGCTCAGCCACGACCACCTCCTACAGCTAGACTTTGGCCGCTATGGGGATGTGGTGCTGCGGCACATCGGCCGCCTCAACGAGTTCTCGGGGGAGCTCAAGGTTCAAGATGCTCCCTAAAGCACGTCTGTTCAGGCGTGGGGCCCCCCCAGTTCCCTTAGGCCACTTTGATCTGCCTGGGTTTCCCCCAAACCAGATCCTCTCTCCTTGTATTAAGTTCCCCAGCATTGCATCCCTCATCTCTGCCAGGCCCACTGCAGCCAGGCTAAGGGCCCCAGCCCATGCACCCAAGGCCCTGGCCCCAGCCTGCCCTCTGTCCACCCGCAGGCCCGCGGGCTGACCCTGCAGTGGGTGTACTCAGCGCGGGGAGACTACATCCGAGCTGCTGAGAAACTGAAGAAGGAGATCTACAGCTCGGAGGAGAGCGACGAGCGCCTTATGCGCATGTACAACGTGCGCATCATGAGGGTGAGGCCCCAACAAGTGTGTCCCTGCCATCTGGGGACCCGAGGGACAGGTTGCTTGGGCTAGCATATAGGTCCTGTTGGGGTGAGGGGGCGGGGTGAAACCACACAGCGAAGGAACAACCAAAACTACCCACATGTGGGTAGAAAGGGGTGAGTCCCTCCCTTGGTGCTCCTCTTCGGAAAAGGGAACGTTCCAGGGTGTTCAATGGCTGTTCAAGTGGTTCCAGGTTGTTTTGGCCCTGCAGAGGCAAAAGGCTTACTGAATTCAGCATGAGGAGCAAGCAATCCCTTCTGAGATGCAGGGTAGTTCAGACAGGCTGCCTGGAGGTGTGAGGTGAAAGTTCAGAGATCTTTTTTGTTTTGTTTTGTTTGGGGTCATACTCGGCAGCACTCAGGGGTTACTCCTGGCTCTATACTCAGAATCGCTCCTGACAAGCTCAGGGATTCGAACCACCATCCCTCTGCATGCAAGGCAAATGCCCTGCCTCCATGCTATCTCTCTGGCCCCTCAAAGTAGATCTTATTCTCTATGCATTCCCTCCTGTCTTAGCTCTGATGATTTTGCTTCCTGAACCTCAACTCCAGTTCTAACCCTTATTTATAACAGGCTTATTTCCTGTTCTTCATTGAAAAAAAAAAAAAACCCAGCCCTGTAAGCCTTTGATCTCAGGAAAGACACTGGGTTGGGTCTGTGGGTGTGTGGGCAAAGGGCAAACTCGGGAGCTGGACCACCCTCATAGAGTGTGAGTGAATCTCAGACCTCAGTGTGCTGCCATTGGGGTTTTAGGAAAACCGTTCTAGTCCAAACCCAGGTTTCTTTCCTCCTCCCATTTCTTCCCTGAGTGGGTCTTAGCTCTTTCTCCAGGGATGGCTCCTCTGGATTTTCCCATCTTTTTCTTTTGGCTTTTGTGTCACACCCAGCTGTGCTCAGGGGTTACTCCTGGCTATCTGCTCAGAAATAGCTCCTGGCAGGCACGGGGGACCATATGGGATGCCGGGATTTGAACAAACCACCTTAGGTCCTGGATCTGCTGCTTGCAAGGCAAACTTACCGCTGTGCTATCTCTCCGGCCCCTATTTTTTTTTTTATTTTGACCAAAGTAGATTACAAATCTTTCACAGTAATTTTTTTAGGTACATAGTGATATTGAATCAGGGACACTTCCACCACCAAAGTTGTCCTCCCTCCACCCCTGTTCCCAGCATGCATCCCACACCCCCCTCCTTTACCACCCGGGTTGCTAGTATAAGTGGGCCCCTCTGTGTGTAACATGTCTGATCATTTTTTATTTCTACTTAATGTTCATATGACTGCCTGGTCTTGGTACCCTCAATTATTTCCCCCTCAATTTGTGAGGCAAGATAAGATGGTTCAAATTATGTGGTTCTGTTTGAAGAAAAGAAAAATAAATAAATAAAATGGGGCAAAAATTAAACAAGCAAAAAATGGGAGGAGTCCTAGAGGCTATAAATATCATTTTAAGAGAAGAAAGGGAAAAGGGGAGAAAGCTAACAGCCCCCTTTCTTTTTCTTAAATTTTATTTATTTATTTTGGTTTTGGGGGGTCAGACTCAGTGGCACTCAGAGCTTGGTGCTCAGAAATCGTTCCTGGCATGCTCAGAGGACTATATGGGATGCCAGGAACCACACCTGATCTGTCCTGAGTCGGCTGCTTTCGAGGCAAACATCCTGTCACTGTGCTATCCTATCGTTCTGACCCCACCAAAGATCTTTCTTTAACCCTTTCCTATGGGACTCCATTAGCCCCTACCACCATCCTTATAAGGGCCATGATTCAGACCCAGGACCTACGGACACAGGCAGGGCCAGACCCAGGTAATAGTCACCTAATACCCAAGGTTGGCAAACGGACTAGCAGACCGACTTTGTCCTGTTGTCAGTTCTGTGAATAGTTTTGTTTGAGTCTTATTTTGGGACCACACCTGGCGGCGCTCAGGGGCTTATTTCTGGCTCTATGCTCAGGAATCACTCCTGGCAGGATTGGGGGACCGTGTGGGATGCTAAAGATCAAACCCCATGTTAGTTGCGTGCAAGGTAGATACCCTCTCCGCTGTGAGTAAAGTTTTTTTTTTTGTTTTTTGTTTTTTTTTTGGGCCACACCCGGTGATGCTCAGGGGTTACTCCTGGCTATGCGCTCAGAAGTCGCTCCTGGCTTGGGGGACCATATGGGATGCCGGGGGATCGAACCTCGGTCCTTCCAAGGCTAGCGCAGGTAAGGCAGGCACCTTACCTCCAGCGCCACCGCCCGGCCCCGTGAGTAAAGTTTTATTGCAGCCCAGCTATGTTCATTGGACGCCTTTGGTCTCTGACTGCTTTTACCAAGGCAACACTTAGTATTTGTAGCCAGATGATGTGCAGAGCCTGAAATGTTTACTCTTGTCTTTTTTTTTGGGGGGGGCCCACAGTTGGTGGTGCTCAGGGGTTACTCCTACTCTGTGTCAGACGGGAACCATATGGGATGCTGGGGACTGAACATAGTTGGCCGTGTGCAAGGCAAGCACTCTACCCACTGTGCTATCGCTCTGGCACCATACTATTGGCTTTTTTTTTTTTTTTTGCAGAAAATGTTTGCCAATCTCTGCTTTAGACTCTGACGTGGGCCTTAAAGAATAGACAGGGCGTGGGCCAGTGCAGAGAAAGAGGCTTCAGTGTAGAGACCCAGGATGAAGTGTGGCCATAAAGTTTTGTTTTTTTTTCTTGCTTCTTTTTTTTGGGAGGGGGGCACACCCAGTGACACTTAGGGGTTACTCCTGGCTATGTGCTCAGAAATAGCTCCTGGCTTGGGGGATCATATGGGACACTGGGGGAACAAACCACGGTCTGTCCTAGGTTAGATGTATGCAAGGCAAAGTGGCTATGCCACTGCTCCGGCCCCATGGCTGTAAAGTTTTTGCCTGGTTCTCTCTGAGAATAGGATGTGGACATACTAGGCTCTATAAGAGGAGGGGAAATTGAGAGGACAGGGACACCCGTGATGAGGTTAGATCCTTTAAAGGGTCCTTAAGGGTCCCAATAACAGGAAGAGGAACCAGGCAGGCTGGGAGAGAGGAGGATGTGGCTAGGTGTGAGGGCATCTCAGCAAAGACACAGTGGCACCCTAATCTGGTATTTCCTGAGGACTGAGCTGCCTGCTTCCCTTTGACTCTGTGGACATTGGTGGTGGGGAGTATGACTCAGCTGTGGAGAGGTTTTTGTCAGGCAGAGCAGCAACATAAAAAGTCTTTGCAAACTTATATTTAGTTTGGAGCCCCAAGCCGGCAGGAGTATTTGTTCTACCCAGTGACTAGTGACGTCACGAAACCAGCTGGCCATTCTGATTGGACAGGAAAAGGGAGGCGGGGCCCTCGGTCCCACACCCTGGGACTTGCTGTCCAGGTTCGCACCCTACCTGATCCCCTTTTCTCTGTGCAGGTGGAGTATTACTTCCTGTCTCAATACGTGTCCCCGGCTGACTCCCCGTTCCGACACATCTTCCTGGGCCATGGGGACCACACGCTGGGCGCCCTGCTCGACCATGTGCGGCTGCTGCGCTGGCCAAGCGCTGGGAACCCCAAGGCTGCCTCCTCCAACGTGGCACCGGGCTTCCAGGAGAGCCTCTTCCGGCGTCAGCTGGCCCTACTCACCTGGACGCTGCAGGGAGCAGCCAATGCGCTTAGTGGAGATGTCTGGAACATTGACAACAGCTTCTGAGGCCTCCGTTGGGGCCTCCAACGTAGGGATTTCTGGGTGAGGGAAGTCCACACTCTCGCACTACCCATGGGATTCTCCTAGGGTCATTGCTGGTCTCCTAGGCTTCCTGCACCCCCCCAAAACCAGCAGACACCCTCACACCTCTAGCCCTGTGTGGTGAGTGCAGAGCCTTCTGACGGAAGGATCTGTGCCCTTCAGTGGGCAGCCCCTTTCCCAGCCCACTCTGCAAGTTTCCTGGGCCCAGTGCCTTGGGGGAGAGGATAAGACCATTGCCTGTTCCTAAAACCCAATAGCACCTATGGCTTATAGGTACCTGCCTGCTTCTTCTTCATTCTTCCTCCTCACAAGGCTTTTGCCCAGAAAAAGTTGCAGAAAGCCTGGGCAGAGGGGCCTGAGAGGATGCAGTGGGGAGAATTTCTGCAGACAAATTGAGCTGTAATGGTTACTAAGGAAGGGAACTAACTGCTAATGGGCAGGGAGATAGCCCAAACCCCCTTCAGTACGACCCAGATGTGGCCCCAAAAGCAAAAAGAAACTGAGATTTCTTTTTCCAAAGACCTTTGTGAGGTCAGGACTAGCTCTTCCCATCACCTGGGACCAGGGATGCCAGGAAAAACTGAAAAATGAGATGGGCCTTTGATTTGAAAAGCAATAAAGCTCCCCCCCCCCCCCCCCCCGCCCCAGCTCTCTTCCACTGCTTCTTGATCTGGCTGGGTGGCTTTTATTTGGTATGCGACAATCCAGGTGCCTGGACCAGGGAGAGATGGCAATAGGCTGAGTGTATGTTATGCATGTAGAGACCTGATTTGATCCTCAGCACCACATGGGTCTCTGAGCACCACAGGGCGTGCCCCAGAACAGAGCTGGGAGTAGCTTCAGAGCATCACCAGGTGTGATCTTCCTGCTATTCTCCAGAGAAAAATAAACTCAAAAGCAGCTCTTTAAATCCAGGAAGAGTTCACTGGAGGGATGCAGGGGCATGTAATCAAAACCTGCCCCTCCCCAATATTCTGATCCTCCCAGAGCTCTGGGCCCCTACTGGGGAGTCAGTTGTTGGATGGGGGTAAAAGCTGGTAAAAACCTGGAGAGGCAACACCACACCCAGGCACCATGGCCTGGTCACACCCACTTCTAGAACGCTAAGCCAAAACTATTCGCTGAGCCCACAGCTCTGTCTGGGTGGGCCCCAGTACCACCAGGAGTGGCCCAAGAGATAGTACATTGCCAGCTGAGCTTAGAACTGGAAATGTTAAGAAAGAAAAAATAACTGGAAATGTTCTTTTTTTTTTTGGGCCACACCCGGTAACGCTCAGGGGTTACTCCTGGCTATGTGCTCAGAAGTTGCTCCTGGCTTGGGGGGACCATATGGGACACCGGGGGATCGAACCGAGGTCCGTCCAAGGCTAGCGCAGGCAAGGCAGGCACCTTACCTTTAGCGCCACCGCCCGGCCCCCCTGGAAATGTTCTTGCCAGGAGTGGCTTGGGGACTCCAGGATACTTAAAAAGGTGTCTGCCTTGCAAGCGCTAGCCAAAGAAGGACCACGGTTCGATCCACCCGGCATCCCATATGGTCCCCCCAAGCCAGGGGCAATTTCTGAGCGCTTAGCCAGGAGTAACCCCTGAGCATCAAACAGGTGTGGCCCCAAAAACTAAAAAAAAAAAAAAAAAAAAAAAGTTTGGGGGGCCGGCGAGGTGGCGCTAGAGGTAAGGTGTCTGGTTCAATCCCCTGGCGTCCCATATGGTCCCCCCAAGCCAGGGGCAATTTCTGAGCGCTTAGCCAGGAATAACCCCTAAGCATCAAATGGGTGTGGCCCAAAAAAAACAAAAAAAATTAAAAACAAACAAACAAACTTTGGCCAGAGCGGTGGCACAAGCCATAAGGTGTCTGTCTGCCTTGCACGTGCTAGCCTAGGACAGACCACAGTTTGATCCCCGGCATCCCATATGGTCCCCCAGCCAGGAGCGATTTCTGAGTGTATGCCAGGAATAACCCCTGAGCATCACCAGGTGTGGCCAAAAAAAAACAAAATAAAAGAAATAAACTTGGGGCCAGAGCCTTAGCACAGCTGTAGGGCATTTTCCTTGGATGCGTCCAACCCCAGATGGACCCCAGTTTGATTCCTGGCATCCCATATGGTCCGCTGAGCCTGCCAGGAGCAATTTCTTTTCTTTTTGTTTGTTTGTTTTTTAGGTCACACCCAATGGCGTTCAGGGTTTACTCCTGGCTCTGCACTCAGAAAAATCCTCCTATGCTATCTCTCCAGGCTATTTCTGACCACAGAGCCAGGAGCAACCACTGGGTGTGGCCTCAAAACCCAAACAAACAAACTCAACTTGCTTTGGCTTCTTGGCCTTTTGGCTATGATCAAGTGAAGAATCAATTTGCTGATTCTCTCATTTAACAGGTATAAGCTGAAAAAGGACTTGCTCTGCGGCCAGAGTGATAACACAGAGGTAGGGCTCTTTTGCCTTTCACGTGGCTGATCCCAGGAACCCAGGCATCCCATATGGTCCCTCAGCCTGCCAGAAGTGATTTCTGAGCACAGAGCCAGGAGTAACCCCTGAGTGCTACTGGGTGTGGCACAAAAACAAAAGCAATAAAGACTTGCCAAAGGTCCCAGGGTTTCTGGGCAGCCCTAGAAATCTAACCCTAAATGCTCACCGGGCCACCTCACTACCTGGGCTTCCCAGGAACAGAAGGAGAAACTTAGAGAAAAAGACGTGGGGAGAAATTAGGTGTTTCTTGCACTTGCCTTGCATGTAGCCAACCAAGGTTGAATCCCCAGCACCCAACTGTGTCCACCAAGTCCACAATGAGTCATTCCTGACTGCAGAGCCAGGAATTACGCCTAAACATGGCTTGGGTGTGGCCACCAAACCACACAAAAATAGACAGAGGGTATCTCCTTACGTATGTCCATTTCCTTACAAAATTTGGAGTTTATTCAACGTGGAAAATAAATACAAATCCCTGGGTCTTTAGGGAAGGGCAGGAAGAAGGGGGGCTGGCGTTGAGGGCTTGACGTCACAGTGCTCTCTCAGCCCTGTGTGGCTGCAGGATTGGAGGGTGAGTGGGATGCTCAGTTCCGCAGGAACACCATGGTAAGGAGGCCTGAGGAGATGGGGGTATCAGAGAGGGCAGGATGAGATGGACACCAGCCCCCCTCCCTACTCAGCCCACCTCTGCTCACCCAACACATAGGCTGCCACCAGCTTCTGTCCCAGGGTGACATGTAGGATTCGGGGCAGGGCGCTGCCCAGCTCATCCTGGAGCGGAAGCAGCAGGAAGACCACGCAGATGGTGCCGGTCAGCAGGAGGAGGACGAATGAGCTGGTGGCCAGTTGCGGATGGGCGCGGTGGGGGGCTGGAGAACAAGGCTTGTCAGACATGTCAATCCCCCACCCTCCAGGGGACATGAGCATTACTTCTCCCTGCAATCTCTACTGCTGCACCCCAAAACCCCACTCTCCTCTGCCCCCAGCATCCTTTTACCCTGGAGCTTCAAGTTTGCTCTGACTCCCAACACAAGGTTCACTGTCTCCCATCCCCAGGCCAAGAGCATGACCTGGGGCCACTGACACGCTTGCTGCCACCCAGGTTTCGGTTAGCTCTGTTGTGTTTTGGTGTTTGGGGCCACACCCAGCGGTACTCAGGGCTTACTCCTGGCTCTGTGCACAAGGGAGCACAGGGGACTGGATGGGGTGCTAGGGCTCTAACTTGGGCTAGTTTCGTGCAAGGCAAGTGCCCTCCCTGCTATGCTATGGTTCTGGCCCCCTCAGTTCAGGTTTCTGACAGAACAGAAGTGAGCTGGCTCAGGACCGGATGTTCTGGAGTCAACATCAAGGAAAGGCTTTGCCTGTAAATAGAAGCCATTAAAAAAAAAAAAAAAGACCTAGGAACCTGCAAGTCTGGTCTCTCCTAACCTCAGAGAAAACCACACCTACCAGTCGAGTTTCCACAGAAAAGCAAAACCCACTTCAAGCTCCAGGTGAGCGCATGGCTGGGAAAATATCTGGTTTAATTCCTGACAAACTCCAGAATTCTTTTTTTTTTTTTTTTTTTTTTTTTGGTTTTTGGGCCACACCCGGTGGTGCTCAGTGGTTACTCCTGGCTATCTGCTCAGAAATAGCTCCTGGCAGGCACGGGGGACCATATGGGACACCGGGATTCGAACCAACCACCTTAGGTCCTGGATGGGCTGCTTGCAAGGCAAACGCCGCTGTGCTATCTCTCCGGGCCCCAGAATTCTTTTTTTTTTTTTTAATTTATTTATTTATTTTTAAACTCCAGAATTCTTATCAGGGCTACAGAGAGGCCTTCGTGGGCTGGAGCACAGGTTTTGCAGGCAGAAGGCCTGGGTTTTATCACCAGCACCACATAGTCTCCTGAGCACAGAGCCAGGAGGAGCTCCTGAGAAGAGTAGAATGTGCTACCTCAAACTTAAAAAAAAAAAAAAAAGAACAAAATACAAACCACCTTCTCCCAACTTACCCTCTGGGAAGCACCTGGCCATGGCAGGGGCTGCTGTCCAGGCAGGAGGTCCAGGCCGGGGTGCTGGGTCAACCTGTCCCTGAAGCTCAAGGGAGTGAGCTGGGCCCCGCAGGACCGAAGTGATGTCCTTGCGTCCCACCAGGCGGCCCTCGGCTCCCTCTTCGGATAGTTCAATTCGGAAGCGGTCCTGGACATCATAGTGGCTAGGAATGGGGGCCACATGGCGAATAACACTGGACCCAAGAGAAGAAGAGCAGTAAGACCAAGAGATCCTGGGCCTACCCACCCTTGGTCTCTCTCTGATGGAGGCAGGCAGGATGTGGGGCCTGTACCCTAAAGCAACAGCACAATCCCCCAGAGAAAGAGGCACCCCCTCTGGCTTCTGCATCCCAGTGTCTGACTCACATGTCAATGCAGGACTGCGCCTTTACGTAGCCCTCGGCGTCGAACACTGTATATTTGGCAGGCGCTGTGCACAAGACTGAGGGCAGAGGCACACACAGACAAGGGGATGAGACCTTCCACCAGCGTCCCCCTGCACCCCAAGCGCTGCCCCAAGGACCTCAAAGTTCTCCGAAACCTGCTACTCCCAGGGGAGGACTCCAGCCCGCTCCCAAATGACTTCTGATCCCCGCCCACAAAGTCCACCCCCGCTGTGTCCCGCCATCAGCCCTAGGATCCCTTAAGCACCCCAAAACTTCACCTCGGAAGCGAAGCGCAGCTCCCGTGGGGTTATAGAGCGTGAGTAGCTGCCGGTGTCCGCTCCGCTGGTCGGCCCTGAACACTAGATCCGGGGGAAAGACGAGCACCGGGACCACGGGGCGCGAGGCAGGAGGGGGGCCCCGGGTTTCCCGCCCACCAGGAGCCGCTGGACCCACCAGCTCCTGGTCCTGGAGCGCCCTACGGCGCATGCAGGCTCCGAGCGCTGGGACATCCGAGAGCTGAGCTCGGGGACGGGGCCCGGGGTTCAGAGCTGGGGGGCCAAAGGGACACGAATGGGAACGGGCTGCAAATCCTGGGGCCGGGCCTGCACCGATGCTGCTGCTGCTGCTGCTGCAGCCGATGCCTCTGCACCCCGTTAGGAGAATTCCGGTCTACCAGGCCCCCCAAAAATCTTTCCAGCTCGCCTCCAATTCTCTGGGCCCCGCCCCCAAGGCCCCACCTCTACGGCTACGCCCACCCCTATATCCCCAAAACCCGGCCCCTCTGGGGGCTCAACCCGGGCCTGGTCTTCCGACTAGACTTCCGGTCTCCCTAAGCTCCGCCCAGTTTCCTCGAAAAGCCACGCCTCTTCCGGTCCTCCAACTTCCGCTGGCTCCAGAGGCCTCCTCTAGAAGAACCTGAAGAGCCCGATTCATATCTCTCGGAACCTCCGAACCGGACCTTCATTAGTTCTCCTTAGGCTTTCTAATTGAACAGGGTCAATTTCTGTGACTCTCACCTTCTGGTCGAAGCTTCTATCCGTCCATTTGTGGCCCCCCATTAAGGCAGCCATCTTCCCTGGAGGCTGAGTCTGCACTTCTGCCGTACAGCTGCTTCTATTGGTCGAGGTGGCCAAGTTCCCGCCCCCTAGGTTTGCGCCGCAGGACGTGATTGGCTCCAGCTGTAACACTTGGCCTGGCCTGGCTCTGACGCTAACTAGTTGAGTCCCAGAGGTTGAGTTTTGTGCCTCACGTAGACCTTCTTTCAGAGCAAATATCCAAGAAACTATCTCAGTTCTTTAGAGGTTTCTCGTTTTCTGTTGAAGTTGCTCTCAGCTGGTCTGAGATCTAAGCCCAAAAGCTTCTCAGCTGAGCCTCTCCTTCCTGACTGGGACTTGGAAAGTTTATTTGTCCAAAGAATTAAGACAGATCAATCATGTCATTTCAACTCCTGCAGATAGTTTGTTTTCGGGATGGTGAAAAGCCTCACCCAAGTCACTTAGGGAGCGAAAACTATTATGATCTGGGCTGGAGCATAATACAGAAGAAAGGACGCTTGCATTGGATGTGGCTGACCCCGGGTTCAGTTCCCGATATCCCATATAATCCTCCCATCCCTGAGCACAGAGCCAAGACTAAGCCCTGAGCACCGCCGGGTGTGGTCCCAAAACAAAACACTAAGTTGATCTTATCCAAAATCACTGCCTTATCAAATGTCTTCTTCCTAGCAATTGGAATAAACAAATGAGTGACTAGGGTGAACTTTGAGCTGGTAGGATGGACAATTAGAAGTTGGCCGTGATATCTATGGAAGAGAAATGCAAAACCAGAAGAGCAAAGCTGAAGTTCTGGGAAGGAAGTGTTAGTTTTTCTTGACCACAGGAATGGTCTAGAAGGGTGGCAGTGGTCTAGAAGTATGCAGTGGGTAGGGTGATTGCCTAATATGAGGCCAACTGGGTACAATACTATTTCCTCTCCCTCCCCCATCTCCAGGAGTAATCCCTAAGCAGCACCAGATTGGCCTTGAAAGCAAAACCCAATCGATTCTTGGCCTTTTGGCTAAGATCAAGTGAAAGCAAAACAAACAAACAAACAAACAAAAAACAAGAAGAAAGAAAGGGTTTAGAGTGGGAACTCAAGAGACATGGGTGGGACCAGCAGGTGGGGCATTTTGCCTTGCATGCAACTGACCTGGGTTTGATTCCCAGCTCTCATATGGTTCCCCAAGTCTGCCAGGAATAATTTGAGTCCAGATCCAGGAGGAAACCCTGAGCGCTGCCAGGTGTGGGCCCCCTCAAAACCAACCAACCAAACAGACAAACAAAAAAAGAGCCCAAGTTGGATTCCCCAGCATCATATGGTCTCCTGAGAGACCCTTAGCATGAAGCCAGTATCCCCTGGCACAAAAGATGTGGGTGTGAGGAGCCGGAGCATAGCACAACGATGGGGCATTTGTTTTGCTTGCGGCAGCTGACCCAAGATAGACCCAGGTTCACCTGGCATCCCATATGTTCCCCCAAGCCTGCCAGGAGCGATTTCTGAATGCAGAGCCAGAAGTAACCCCTGAGCGCTGCTGGGTGTGGCCCCTGCCCCAAAAAAGTGGGTGTGACTGGCACAGAGGCAGCAAAAGAGATGAGAGATGAGGAGAAGCCTAGAGCCCACTAACATGCTAATCTTTTTTTTTTTTTTTTTTGGTTTTTGGGCCACACCCGTTTGACGCTCAGGGGTTACTCCTGGCTATGCGCTCAGAAATCGTCCCTGGCTTGGGGGGACCATATGGGACACCGGGGGATCGAACCGAGGTCCTTCCTTGGCTAGCGCTTGCAAGGCAGACACCTTACCTCTAGCGCCACCTTCCCGGCCCCGACATGCTAATCTTTAGATTCATTCTAAGAAACTAAGAATTGGGGCCCGGAGAGATAGCACAGCGGCATTTGCCTTGCAAGCAGACGATCCAGGACCAAAGGTGGTTGGTTCGAATCCCGGTGTCCCATATGGTCCCCCGTGCCTGCCAGGAGCTATTTCTGAGCAGACAGCCAGGAGTAACCCTTGAGCACCGCCGAGTGTGGCCCAAAAACCAAAAAGAAAAAAAAAGAAAAAGAAAAGAAACTAAGAATTGGCCAAGTTTCTGAAAACAGCTTTATTGTGATACCTTTGATATATAAAAATATATCTAAGGTGTACATCTTAACATTCTGATAAATGCACTCACTGTGAAAAGACCCCCAGCAAGTCAGTAAATGAACAGGGTGAATGAATTCTCACCTCTCAAGAATTACCAGGCATGAGTGGAAGAGAATATGGGAAAGACTTGAGCAAAGGGGTATTGAGTTTCTACTTGCCTTCTGAAGAGATGATTCTGTATGGGAAAGATCTACTGAATGAATGAATCAAAATTCCTAAGCTGAGTTCCCAAACCCTTGAACGGGAGAGGTGACCCCCTTTTCAGTCAAGGCACATTTCTTGGCATCATAGAGGCTGGTCTTGGGTCTCAGCCTTGGGAGCGCATGACCCGAGCAGGCTGGGGCGGACACTTCCTCTTGCTGAGATTGGTGAGAATTGTGTTCTGGTTGTCTCGGTAGAGAACCACAAAACTCTGGGGTGGAAGCACTGGCTGGTTCTCTTCTACCTGGCCCATTATCAGGTAACTGGCTCCTGGGGATATAGGGGAACTGGTTAGTGACCCTCCAGTGACAGGAGCAGGGGCACTTCCAACATTTTTTTGGCCACACCCTGATGTGCTCAGGGGCTACTCCAGGCTCTGCACTCAGAAATCACCCCTGGCAGGCTCAGGGAACCATATAGGATGCCAGAAATCAAACCTGGGTATGTCCTGGGTCAGCAGAGTGCAAGGCAAATGCTTTACCACTGAGCTATCTCTCTGGCCCCTCACCTCCACCATTTTCAGGCTAAGGACCTCCCTCTCTCCCCTTTTTCACTTTTTTTTTTTTTTTTCAGTTTTAGGGCCACACCTGGTAGTGCTCAGAGCTTCCTCCTGGCTTTGTGTTCAGAGAGCACTCCTTGTGGGCTTTGGGGGACTATAGCCCCTATCCTCTCTCCCCAGCCACCCCTCTTCTGCCTCTTATCCATCTCACCTTTCTTCATAACGGGGCACTGCTTGCAGGGCACATTAAACTTCAGGAGGGCATCGGTGGGTGGAGAGGGCAGCTCCAGGCCTCCGTTTTTGTAAACGCCAATGAGACTGACGGTGACAGTGAGTCCATCTCCAGGGCCCCGGACCATGGACTTCACGGTGGCTGTCACCACTGTAGGAAAGGGAGCAAAGATGAGGCGTCAGAGCAGAGAAGGAGTCTGGCAGGGGTCTCGGGAAGGGGAGAGGGGGGCACTGCTTACCCAGGCTGCTGCTACAGAAGTTGCTCTGAAGGGTGCCTGTCCGCCGGCACTGCTTCGGGCAGGGAACACTGGGTGTACCTAGGAGGGTGGGGGCTGTTTGTAGACAGGACCCATCACAGGTCAGCTTGGACTCATTCACAGTGCATTGGGCACTGGTGAGGCAGAGGAATGAAGAGACTGCCCAGGAGGGTTCTGGGGAACCGCACCACAGTTTTTGCTCCTATTCTCCCCTTCCCCACACTCACTGGGGTTCACAGGTCTGGCGGCAGCAACCTCAGGTGAGGCGTTGGGTTTCCCAGCAGGGTTGGGTTTGGCTTTGGGAGGCTTGGGGCCAGGGCGGACTGGAGCCCTGGACAGGGTGTCCTCTCTGGGTTTCTCAGCTGGCACTTCGGCAGCAGCCCGGGGCAGCGTCCGGTAAGAAGCAGAGAAGCCATCGGCCGTGACGCTAAGGTCTGAGACGAACTGAACCAGGAGCTCATTTCCTTGGGAGGAGATGGTCCTGTGGATGGCAGAGCGTGGGTGGGCATCAGGTGGGCATCAGATTCAGAGCCCTGTGCTCTGAATCTCCAAGAGACAGCCCCTTCAACCTGCACCCCAACTCGTGATCTGGGAGCTCCCCAGGGCTTCAGGCCCACCCCTCACCCTGGGGCAGTATCGCCGCAGAACTTCCCCAGCCTCTTGGCATCATCAGTCACAGCCCCGTTGAAGACGCTGACAGAGTCGTAGCGGCAATAAGTGTCGGGCTCCAGGTCAAACTTCCCGAAGGTCAGAGAGATCACCTGGGGATGGGCAGGTGCAGTGGCTGCAGGTGGGACCCCAACACCTGCCCATTCTCCTCCCACGGGCCCCTGTAGAAAGTGCACTCAAGGGACAAACTCATTCTCATTCTCCAGGGGCAATCCTTGCCCACCTCTGTCTCCCCCTAGCCCTCTAAGATTCATTTCACTTGTGACTTTATTTTGGGGGGTGAGGGGCAAGTGTTTTTCTGGTTTGTTTTTCTTGTTCGCTACATCCTGTGGTGCTCAGGGATTATTCCTGGCAGACAGAGAGACCATATGGGATGCCAGGGATCAAACCCGAGTCTGACCCTACTGGCTGGGTGGGGCTGGTGGGGGTGGTGGGGGTGGTGGCACAGTTTTGGTGCTCAGGGATTACTCCTAGCTGTGTGCTCAGGGATCCCTCCTGAGGGAACCTAGGGATCGAAGGAGTTGTGTGCCAGGGCATCTGGGCTACCCGCAATCATCCCGAGCTGGACGCACCGCTGGCTGAGGCTGGTACCTGGTCCTTGGGAGCCAAGATGTGCCAGGAACAGCTGATGCCCGGGGGATAATCGGACTCCGGCCAGTTGGGTGTGGTTAGGGTTCCCTGGGCCTTCTCCAGTCGCCCCCCGCAGAACTGGTGCTCTGGGGAGGGGAGAGAGGAATGGGGGTAGAGGGCGGTGGAAACCCTCAGTGGGGACCCCGCGCAGGAAGCTCAGAGGTCTGAGATCCAGGACAAGACGAGACAGCGGGGTGGACAGGGAGACAGGGAGACAGACAGGGGGTGAGGGTGGCAGCCTCCTCCCCCGGGGGCCCACTCCGCCCCCTTCCCCTGGGCAGATCCCATCTCCCCGACCGGGTTGCAGAGGCCCCTTCACGCTGGAGCAGCCTGTAGGGCTCCTTTGGGGAGGTCCCCAAACTTAAAATATTTAGGGGAGACTTCTGCCTCCGGGAGGAGATGATGGGACCGCAATCGGGAGTCCAAGGATGGGTGGAGGGGGCTCCGGCAGGGGGGAACCGAGTCCTCTCCAGCCCGGGGTGCACCCTCGCGCCCTTCTGAGGAAGCCCGATTGCGGACGGGGGCGGGCAGTTACTCACCGTCCCAGTAACCCCAGGCCGCCCATTCCACCCGCGGGTCCATGACCCATTTACGCCTCGCGCCTGGGCGGGGGCCTGGAAGAGGGGGGTGGGTGGGAGCGGGAGGAGGGAGAGAAGACGGGGAGGAGGGACTGGAGGGGCAGTTAGTGCAGAAAACGGGTCTGGGACGGGGTGGGGGGCCCGGTGCGATCGTACCGCGGAGGCCCTAGGGCGTTTGCCTTGCCCGTGGCCCACCAGGGTCGATTCCTGGCATCCCATAAGGGAGAGCACTGGCTCTGCACTCAGGAATAACCCCTGAGTATTGCCGGGTGTGGCCCGGATACACACCCCCTTTCCCCCCCATAAAGGATGAGAATGTGTCTGGAAGGAGGGTCCTGGTCCACGCGTAGGGCGTGGCGAAGGCGTGACAGGGGCGGGGTCTGCAGGATGGGGCGGATCCTGGGCGTGGCCTGAAGGGATGGGACATGCTGGGCGAGGCCTAAAGGGGTGGAGTCTTCTGGACGGGGCAGGTCGTGGGCGTGGCCCCGCGCGAGTGGAGCAGTCTGAAGGGGCGTGGCCTGAAGTGTGGGCAGGTCCTGGGCGGGGCCTGCGGGTACGGGGCGGGGCCAAGATGCTCGAGGTCTCACCAGTGCCCGAGGTGGCCCGCCCGCTGTACCAGAGCAGGAAGCCTCGTCCTCCAGTGCCCTCATCTGCAGTCATCCTCAGGGTCACCTGGTTGCCGGGGGCGACGACAGGAGCAGGCCGAAATGTCCCACAGAAACGTCCGAGCCGCTGGCCCTCGGTTCCTGCCCCAGCAAAGACCTCCAGGGCATCATACCGGCATGCCGGGTGCTGCTCCAAGTCAAAGACTCGAAAGGACAGAGATACCTTCTGGCCCTCGGGGACCTGGTGGCAGGGGATAGGGGGACAAGGAGCCCACCCATAAAGTCAGGCCATATCCCTGCCCCTGGGGCACCTTCAGATGGGCATGAGGAGGAAGACCCAGGTCAGGGTGCAGAGTGGCTGCCTGCCCTCGATGACATTATTGTGCGGGCAGGAATGAAGGAGAGTTCATTTGTTTGGGGGCCACACCCAGCAGTGCTCAGGGGTTACTCCTGGCCCTGACTCAGGCATCACTCCTGGCAGTGCTTGGGAACCATAAAGGATGCTGGGGATTGAACCCGGATCATCTGCATGCAAGGCAAATGCCCTCCCCTATGGCTCCAGGCCCTGAAGGAGAGTCTTGACTTCCTGAGTGAGGCCATCAGTCACTATCAGTCACTATCCAGCCAGGTGGGGGCTGGACAGTCCCAGACTGATGAGGGGGCCAGGGCAGGGGACAAGGGGGTCCCTTAGCAAGGCCTCTGGCTGCCTGTCCTCAGGCCTCAGACCTGGATGAGCAAATCGTGTGGGGAGTTGGGGCTTCTCACCGTCACTGTCCAGACGCATTCCTTATTGGGAGGATAGAGGTTGGGAAAGCCCTCACTTGCCACGTACCCCGACTCCCCAGTCACCTGGCCTCCACACAGGAACACGGGCCTGTGGAACACAGAGGGTGGGGACTGTGGAGTGACACCCTGAGCCCGGGAGGCCAGCACTGGGGGTCCTCAGCCAAAGGCCGCAGCACAGCATTGGGTTGGAAAAGACTCCAGGAAACAAAGTTCAGGAAAGATCTAGAAACAGGAGAGGGGGAGCCACTTAACTGTCCCTCCAACCCCACCCACCCCAACAGGAATTCCCGGAATCCTCCTCAGGGGGCCCCCCTTCCTTTCTCCCCTCCTCGTCCCGCCTGGCAGTAGGGGGACAGGAGGCGTCTAACTACTTCCAGATGTGGACACAGCCACGAGGCGGAGCGGGGGGGGGGGGGGGGAAGGGGGGGCGTTCTGGGCCATGATGGCTTCAGCTAAACCTGGACACCCCAACTGCCAACCTCTGCCCCACTTCTGTTCCAACCCCCCAAAAACAGCTGCCTGCCCCTACCCTGCTCCCCATCAGTGCCTCTCATTCCCTCTTGGAAACCAGATGTCCAGTTTCCAGGCAAGTTCGAGCTCCATGAATATTCCCAGTTCCATGGAGGTTTGGGGGCAGGGATCGGGGGAGCTGGGGGATACTAAGGTGTCGAGTATGGGGGAATAGCACAGTGGTGACTACAGGAGACCTCAGTCTCCAATGCAGGCCAGAGAAGGGAATGGGCTGGGGGAGACCTGGTGGGAGGGAATTAGAGGTGGGAGGGTTATTGGGAGTGGGGTGCATGTAAGCCAAAGAAATCCACAAGATCACAGGCCCAACTGCTGGGAATGGGGGACTCTGAAAGCCACTCGGGGTCCTGAGACTGTGTTGAGAGACCTACCTGGTGTAGTTGGGAGACTGGCCCTGGACGAGAGGCAGCAGGAGGCTGGCAGTGAGGAGCCCCCCCAAGAGTGAGGCTGTGGGTACAGGCAGCATGGTGGGGGAAGGTGCAAGGGTCCCGGAGACCAGCGGCTGCAGAGTCTGCAGGGGCAGCAGCAGCACGGGGCGATGATAATGTGTTGGATTCTGCAGCCGGATGTGGCAGCCGGGGCGTGGGCGTGGGGATGGCCTGAGGGGCGGGCAGCAGGGAGGCCAGCAGGAGGGGCCAGGGGGTCAGTGTGACAAGTCCAGCCCAGGTCTCTTGGGGCCCCACATACATGTAAAAGATGCTTTGAGTAGGGAGTAGAGCCATGAGGGGCACAGGAAGTACTTAGCCATCATCTTCAAGACTCACTTTCCCAATTTTTACTCACTACCCCAAGTCCGCATCCTTGCTCCTATTACTTTCCACCTCAATCTGCCCTACCCAGAAGTGGCCTTTTCTCTCCCCACAATCTGGAGGTACAGGAGTGGGTCAGGGAGTCTCCCCCAACTGAAGAAAGGAAGAAGGGGTAGAAGGTCAGGGTGAGAATAGAGACCATACAGGAGAGAGCTACTAGATACAGGGTTTGAGGGAAGTTTAGGGTGACATCCTAAGCCGTAGGGTAAGGAGACCCAAAGCAGTTTCCTCAAGTGGAAAGTGTTCTCTTGATGGGAGACAAGATCTAGTGGGTTGACCCAGGGTTCCCGCTGACTGTGCTGTTGGTCCAGAAGGTGAGCTTCCCCATCAAGATGGGGGTGGGAGGATGGGGCCAGAGCAGTGGCACAGTGGTAAAGAGTTTGCCTTGCACACATCTGACCTAGGATGGACCGCAGTTTGATCTCCTGGTGTCCCATATGGTACCCCAAGCCAGAAGCGATTTCTGAGCACATAGCCAGGAGTAACCCCTGAGCATCACAGGGTGTGGCCCAAAAACCAGAAAATAAAAAGATTGGGGGGGCAGAGTAATAGTACAGCACTTGCCTTGCATATGGCCAACTCGGGTTAGATCCCCAGCATCCCATATAGTTCACTGAGTACTGCCAGGAGTGATCCCTGAGCACAGAGCCTGGAGAAACCTGCGTATCACTAGGTATGGCCCCAAATAGCACCTTCAAAGTGTCCTCAGTTCTGCAGCTGCTGAAAGTTGAACCCTGGCCCCTTCTGAGTTCCAGGCCTGCTTCACCCCCAAACCAGACACTGACCCACCCCAGCTCTGCTCCAGGCTTGTCCCAGACCCCAGAGATACAAGTGGAATCTCATTTCACCCTTTTATTCTATTTGTCCATCAAATCTTGGATCATGATAGTCAGGTTGGGGTTCCCTCCTGGGCAGCCCCTTAAAAGTTCTACGAAAGTTTCCCTGCCCTCCCCTGGCATATCAAGAGCCCCGCCCCCTCCTCATGTACAGTGTTCATTGCTGCCCCTCCAGTTTCCTGGGCCAGGGCCCAAGGGGGAGGCCGAAGGGAGCAGTCAGCTCTCGGGGGCCGTAGGCTCGGGGCCTGCACCATCAGGCGTCCTCTGCAGCATCTCCAGGGCCTCCCAGAAGAAATCCTTCTGCGCAGCCATCAGCGGCATCCAGCCCACAATCTCCTTCATCTTTTCCATGCGGTCCTGCAGCGTTGGGCAGTTGTGCATCTGGCTGAGATATTCCTCACAGGCCTGTGCTGTCCCCCCAGGGTCCTGGGTAGCTTCTGCACCCAGACTGGGCTCAGCAGTTCCCAGCACCCTGCTGGCTGGCAGGTCACGGTAGGTGGGATGTTGTTCGATATCGTGGCTAGACAGCAAGTAGAGGCAGTCTCGGCTCGAGCAGAGGGCGCAGGCACAGAAGGGCACCTAGGGAGACGAGTGTCGTTGACTGAGTGGGGCCAGGGCACAAGGGGGTTCTAGGATGTTCCACTGTGGTGCTCTCCCCCCAACCACCACCCTCTGGGACTAGCCCAAAGCTGGCAGGGCTGCTGGGTTGGAGAAGCTAAGAGGAGGACCCTGGGCTTGTCTTGGTCTTGGGACTGCTGGTTCTCCTGGCCCTGCTCTGACCTTGACCTGGAGCTTGACAAAGGAAGCACTGCCCTTGGGCCACCCAGGAAGGCGGCCACCAGCACCGCAGCCACAGCCAAGCAGCTCCTTGCTGAAGTCCGAGCCTTGACTCAGCACCAGCGAGTGGTTGAGGCCGCACCACAAGGCAATGGGGCGCTGCAGATAATGGACCTGAGGACACAGGACCAGGTCCTTCAGCGTGAGACACCCAGGGACCGCAGCCTGGCTGGTTCATGACAGAGAAATCTGGGGCCCATTCTGATTTCCCCCCTCCACCTCCAGAAAGCCCGCCCTGAGTGCTGCCCCAAAGTCTCCTCCTCGCCTGGCACTAGTAGCTCCCACATCTTTGCAGTCATCTGGCTACTTGCTGAGGCCAGGCCTGCTAGATTCGGGGCCAGTCTGGCCTGAGCAGAGGAAGGCCCTCCCTACTGCCCAAGGCTTCCGGCCTTTCTTGGGTGCAATTCCAGAGAAACCCAAGGAATTATTCTTGCTTTTACTCTCAGCTCAGTGGTTCTCAGCATTTCTATACCTCTCATCCAAATCCCAAGCCCAGTGTGGAACCAGATATGGAACTTCTGTTCTAGAATGTTCACTTGGGGGGATGGAGAAATAACATAGCACAGCAGGTCGGACATTTTACTTGCACTTGGCCAACAGGGTTCGATTTCTAGCATCCCATGTAGTCCCCCAAGCCTACCAGAAGTGATTCTTGAGAGCACAGTCAGATGTGGTCCCAAAGCAAAACAAAACAAAACCCTCAAATAACCAACTAGGGGCCAGAGAGTAACGGGACTAAGACCCTTGCCTTGTCCGTGGCTGACCTGGCTTCAAACCTCTGTATAACATAGGGTCCTGCAGGAGTAATCCCTGAGCAGTTAGGAGTAAGTCCCAAACACCCCCAGATGTATCCTAAGACAAAAACAAAAACCTGGAAAGCAGTACAATAAGACAGTACCGTGTTTGCCTTAAGGCCCACCTGGGTTCAACCGCTGACATCCCATATAGTGCCTGAACCCTCCCAGCTGCCATGTCCTGGAGCTTCTCCTGCATGCTGGCCCCCATCCCCACCCTGAGACTGGGAGTGCTTTAATTTTGAAGACACATCTAAGTAATCTTTGGTTAGGAGAGATATTATCTGAACCCAGACAAGTACAAATTAACTTAGAAATGACTGGGAAGCATGACTTGCTGAATATTCTTTTTCTTTTTTGGTTTTTGGACCACACCTGGTGATAATCAGTGGTTTACTTCTGGCTCTGCACTCAGGAATCACTCTGGGTGGTGCTCAGGGGACCATGTGGGATGACGGAGCTCAAACCTAAGTTGACTGCGTGCAAGACAAGCACCTACCCCCTGTACTATCCAGCTCCCTTGCCAAATATTCCTATATCCACAGGCCTTGTATTATATTCAGTAAAACAGTTGTGGTTCCAAAGCAATAGTATGACAGGGAGGGTGTTTGCTTGCACACAGCTAACCTGGGTTTGATCCTAGGCTCTCCATAGGGTCCCACTCTACTAAAAGTGATCTCTGAACACTATACAATGTGACCCCCCAAACACACACGAAGATATAAAACCAAAAACAAAATCTTGAAAATCACTGAGTGTAACCCAGAACATAAAATGACCACTAAAAAAGTGGGTGCACACTATGTAAGCCAGATGTTTATTTTCTCCTAAAAATGTATCCCGCATAGCCTTCTGTGACAGTCAGCAAAAGTCTAGTTCTCTCCACGACTCTATCTGCAAAAGCCCCTGGCTCTGATTTTAGTGTTTGTCAGGGGGCAGCTCCACTTTTAGAATGTGCTTTAATGCCCTCTGCCAAAAGGCCAGTGACCACTTAGGGGGACGTTCCTTCCTTTTAGCTTCATTTCTGCCGACTGAGTTCTAACTTGGCATTTTATACCCAGCCAGAGAGTCCTCTGTCAGAGATTGAGTGGCCCAATAAGAGTCTAAAGTCACACTCAGTTGCTGCCTCAAGCCAGCACCTGTCCTGCTCACAGGCAGAAATGGCTGGTGCTACTATCTTTGTCCATGGGGAGGTCCAGCCCCCACCATGCCTCACTGCCATGCTACCCCTTCTGCTCAACCCCAATCCATTTCCAGAGTCTGTTCACTTTCTCATCAAACCTCTCACTCGTCTGTTCTCCCCTTCCTGGCAGGTACAAAGCCCGAGTCAAGTGTTGTCATTACTCCTGTGGTGCTCACCATGACCCTGGGGACACTGTGGTCTGTGGACCAAGTCCACTTACCCAGAGGGCCACTCTCTCCTGTCCCAGAGCTGTGACCATGCTTTGCTTTTTTTGGGGGGGGGGAGGAGGGAGGGTCACACCCAGTGGTGCTCAGGGGTTACTCGCGCTCAGAAGCCACAATATGGGATGCCGGGATTCGAACTGGGGTCCATCATGTATTAGCCGCATGCAAGGCAAAAGCCCTACTGCTGTGCTATCGCCCCAGCCCTGACCATGCTCTATGAATCTGATTTTTTGTTTTTTGGGCCACACCCAATGGTGCTCATAGGTTACTCCTGGCTCTCTCCTCAGAAATTGCTCCTGGCAGGCACAGGAGACCATATGAGAAGCTGGGATCTGAACCTGGGTCGGCTGCTTGCAAGGCGAACACCCTACCACTGTGCTATCCCTCCGGCCCCTGAATCTGATTCTTTTTCATTTTTTTTTAAAGCCACACCCAGCCATGCTCAGGTGTTACTGGGGTCCTGGCTCTGCACTCAGGTATCACTCCTGCTGGGGATCGGGGGAATGTCAAGGACTAAATCTAGGTTGGCCTAGTGCAAGGCAAGTGCCCTCCCCACTGTATTCTTTCCTAATCCCCCAAACCTAATTCTCCAGCATGGCACCTTCCTCTCCCCCTCACCTCTCCTGAACATTCCAAACACCTGCTCTGTTCTGCTCTGTGTCTCTTTGGATGGCCCAGACCACGGCTGCACGCTAGGGGCAGAATCCCCATT
Organism: Suncus etruscus; assembly: GCF_024139225.1. Taxonomy (NCBI): domain Eukaryota; kingdom Metazoa; phylum Chordata; class Mammalia; order Eulipotyphla; family Soricidae; genus Suncus; species Suncus etruscus. The sequence goes on from NC_064862.1 coordinate 75,207,860, forward strand.
ACCTAGCATGCCTTGCTTTCTTCCCACCTGAGGCCTAGCTGGTCCACCAGGTGCTGTTCCCCTCCCTGCTCTTCCAGCTTCTGCCCCATCGATGCCTCGGCTTTCCCAACATTCCTATCGCACGTGCCACCATGCACAGAAGGGACTTCCTCATGCCACCTCTGAGAAAGACCAGGGCATGGCCCAGATTCCCATGGGGGCCAGAACTGGGCTCTGAGCCAATTGAAAATAGAGAGAGCCAGGATGTGAAGGGAGGGAGGCAGGGAGGGAATGGCTGGGTAGTGGTCAAACCTGAGTGGGTTCCCCTCGGTCCATTTTGTCCCCTGTCCCCAGCTGTCCATATCTATTATTTCCCTGCATAAAGATTCGGCCAAATTCATCCACTAGGCCAAGGTGATTGTAGCCAAGTGCACAGAAGAGGACCTAGGAGATGAGATTAAAATGGGGAAATAGACTATCTTCTGCAAAGGAGCTCAGAGATCCCATGTCTCCCAGCTCCTCACCTGCCACCCCATGTCTTGCCCTCCCTTGTGCCCCTTTCCCCTGTCCCTCTCAGCTCACTCCTGAGTCCTGTACATCCGGTACCTCTCCATCCACCCCCTGGCTCCTCCCCTCTTGCCTGCACAGTGACCTACCTTGGCTGGCAGTGAGAGGGCAAGCGGCATCTGCTGGTCCAGGGGATCAAAGGCTTGCAGCGTCCCGAAGAGATCACGATATACCCCTGGGGTATGCACCTCAAAATACACTCCCCCCTGGTCTGGGGGGTCGGGAGCCCTCAGTCTGGCATCTTTGGGCACACACTTCCTTGGAAGTAGGTGCTATATGGGATGAAAGCTGCAGGGTTGAGGGGCTGGGGTCTCACATCCAGGGGCCCCAAGAGCTGGAAGTGAGGTGGGGCAAGGCAAGGCATTACCTGTGATGTACAAAGTGCTGCTCTGATTTGAGGCCATACAGGACACACGGAGATGAGGAAGGCAGTGTGACACCTTCCTCAGGGCCAGCTGCACTGTGTATGAGCGGGGCTGGTCCAGCTGTGTCTCATTCACCACCAGAGAGTAGATCTTCCCTTCCTCTAGGGGAGGGCACAGTTAAGGGGCTGCGAGGTCTGCCCACAGTACCTCTATTCACTTCTCTAGGAAACCCCTCAGCTTGGGCTGGAGCAATGGTACAGCAGGGAGGGTGGGTGTTTGCCAAGTACTGGGCCAATCCAGGTTCAAAATCTGGTATCTCATAGGGTCTCCTGAACCCACCAGGAGTCAGCCCTGAGCACTTCTGGGTGTGTCCAAACAAACAAAAAGGATGGGGGGGGACGAAAAGAAAATGGGGGGACGGAGTGGTGGCACAAGTGGTAAGGCGTCTGCCTTTGCCCACACTAGCCTAGGACGAACTGCGGTTCGATCCCCTGGTGTCCCATATGGTCCCCCAAGCCAGGAGTGATTTCTGAGCACCACCGGGTGTGGCCCAAAAACAAAAGAAAAAGAAAAGAGGGGCCTGAGTGATAGCACAGTGGGGAGGGCATTTTGCTTTGCATGTGGCCCACTGCCAATGCAGGTTCGGTCAATCCCCTGCATTCCATATGGTTCCCGGAGCGTGCCAGGAGTAACCCCAGAGCATTGCTGGGTGTGGCCCAAAAACAAATAAACAAAAGAAAAATAAAAGAAAATCTCTAAACTTGGAGGCTAGAGAAATGAAAAACAGAGAAACAGGGGAAATGGCACTTGCCTTGCATGGAGTCAAGGTCCCTGCCACCAGATACACTTTCCTGAACTCCATCAGGAGTGATAGCCAAGTTGCAGAGTCAGATGTTGGCCCTGAGCAAAACTGGGCATGCCCCCAAAACTAAAAAAGAAAGAAATCCCCTGAACTATACAGATGAAATTACTGGCCTGGAGTGGGTGCAAGAAGAACCCCGGCTCCCAACTCGAGTCCCTTACCACCAAGAAAAATGTAAGCAGTCCTTCCACCTGATGGGTGGAGAGAAAAGCTAGTGGTGTGGACTCGACGAAATCAAATCAAAGTGTTGGGAATGGGGGTATTTGGGAGTCAGGGCCCTCGCCTGGCATGAAGAAGCCCAGAATGAGGGCTAGAGAGATAGTCCAGTGGGAGGGCACTCGCCTTGCATGTAGTCCTGAGCCCCACCAGCAGTGATCCCTGAGTGCAGAGCCAACAGTAAACCCAAGGATAAAAAAGAAGCCTGGGCCTCTCAGACAGGCAGTCAGGTGCAGGGAAAAAGTATAAAAAGCCCGAGAAAGTGGAGGTGTAGGGGCAGCTTGGGGTATAAAGTGATGTGCAAGGCTAGGGAGAATTGAACTTGAAAACTCAGCTATTAGGGGCTGGAGCAGTGGCACAAGTAGTAGGGCATTTGCCTTGCATGTGCTGACCTAGGACTTGATCCCCCAGTTCGATCCCCCAGCATCCCATATGGTCCCCCAAGCCAGGAGCAATTTCTGAGTGCATAGCCTAGAGTAACCCCTGAGCGTCACTTGGTGTGACCCAAAAGTCAACAAAACAAAACAGCTATTAGATCAGTGGATTTCATTTATCTTTCCCACCGTGGCCCTTGAATTTGGGCAGGGGAAGGGAGCGTCACACCTCTAGTGGTGCTCAGGGGTTGGTTACTCCTAGTGCAGTGTAGCAGGGGATGGAAGCCAAGACCAAGCAAGTGGCCGGGCAACTTTTTGTTTGCTTTTGTTTTTTTTTTTTGGGGGGGGGGCACTCTCAGTGCTGCTCAAGAGTTATTCCTGGCTCTGTGCTCAGAAATCACTCCACACAGATTCAGGGAATCCATAGAATGCCAGGGATCCAACCCAGTTCAGCTGCTTGCAAGGCAAAAGCCCTACTCTCTGTGCTTGGGCCCTTTAAAGGCCATCTCCAGCCCAAGGGATTTGATGAACTGAAATACTTAAGAGCCCCAGACTAGGAGGCGGCCAAAGGCAGTTACTTGGCCTGAATAGCTGGTGAGGTGATGCGGGGGAGACTGGAGAGAGTGGGTCCCCGCCCCAGGTTCCAGGAAGCTGCAGGCAGCAATTTGCAAACCACTGTGGCAGGCCCCACCTGTGAGGAGCAGCAGGGCCCGCTGTGCCTCCTGCCCCACCAGCACGATCTGTTTGAAGCTCATGGAGTGGTGAAAAGTCATCTTGAAGACCCGCTGGCCAGTCGACTGCAGATAAACCTCCACGCAATCACACAGGCGGCTGCTGGTCGCGCCTACCATTCCCGATTGCTCCCGGGTGGCCAATACGTAGAGGTACTTTCGGTACACAGTGTCACACCGTGGATCTGAGGCAAACTGGGAAGATGGGAAGGTGGTTGGGGCCTCAGAGGGGAAGGTGGTTGGAGATGTGGTTGCAACCACGTGTGCCTGCCTGGGCTGGGAGGGAAGACTCTTGTGCCTGTGGCTGAGAAAAATAAAATCTTGTTTTCTGGAGCTGAAGTGGTAGGATAGCGGGGAGCAAGGCTGTTTGTCCACTTCAGTCTCTGGCATCCCAGCACCATCAGGAGTAATTCATGAGTTCAGAGCCAGGAGTAAGCCTTCTGAGCCCCACCAGGTATGGTTCCCAAATAAACAAACAAACTAGGGCTGGAGCGACAGCATAGGAGATAGGGCATTTGCCTTGCACACGGCTGACCCAGATTCGATCCCTAGCCTCCCATATGGTCCACCTAGCTAGGAGTAGAGCAGAGCCAGGAGTAACCCCTGAGCATTGCCAGGTGTGGTCCAAAACCCCCCAAAAAGCAAACAAGCAGGCATACAAATGAACAAAACAAACAAAAGACAGAGAACTGTTTTCTGGGCCAGAGAGTACAAAGGGAATAGCATTTGCTTTGCATATGGCAAACCCCAGATTGATCTCTGGTACCACATATGATTCCTGATTATTGCTAAGGGTAACTGGTGAGCACAGAGCCTGGAATGGCCCATGAGTCTGTCTAGATAAGGCCCAACAATCATCATGCCCCTTTTCTCAAAAATAAATAAATAAATAAATAATTAAATAAAATAAACAGCACTTGTCTTATGGGGGCTGGAGACAGAGTGCTGAGTTAAGGCACTGGCCTCACATACACACTATGGTTGATCTTGGTTTGGTTCCCAGCACTGTGTAGGGTCCCCTGAGCGCTGTCAGGAATTACTCTAATGCCCCTGGTGGGACCCTGAGACTAGATAACTCCTGGCTCCTGTTAAGGGAGGCAGGACTTGAGGGCCAGGGGTACAGGGAAGGGAGATTCACACCAGCTGAGATCCTGTTGCTACTCACATCCTTGGCTCCACGACATAGCACCACATAGCGGCAGGCGCGCTTCCACTGGATCTGGCCCAGGGTGGAAGAGACCAGGGCGTTCTTGAGGAAGAAGAGGGTGCCGGCATAGTCAAGAATGAAGACATGGTCCTTGGTAGGCAAGAAACGTCGGTAGCCATGGGCTAGCAGGGGGGCTACACTCTTGCTCAGACAGCGCCGGCGGCCCCCAAATGCCTGAAAGTACAGGCCCTTTGTGTCTGCAGAAGAGAAGGAGATGGAGGTTGGAGGGGTCTGGTGAACTCAGCAAGTAGTAATCAGAGTTTGCATAAACAAGGAGGATGTCACCCAACAGTACCCAGGAGTCAGTCCTGCAGTGCTCAGGGGACCATGCGGCACCAGGGATTGAACTTGGGCTCTCGTGTGCAAAGCAAGTGCTCGAGCCCTGTGGGCCACCTCTCTGGCCTCCATCTCCTGGTGTTTCACTCTTCCCCACTCCTAGGACTTGTCCTTCTAAAGGACCTCTGGGAAGCTTAGGAGGCACTCCCAATTGTACGAACTCCCCTGGCCTAAAGGGAAAGTTGGAATATCATCACAGGTGATGGGATGCTGGGGAGGTTAGCAGCCGCCTGCACCCCAGCTCTGGTATCCTTATCTGGATCCCATCAGTCTAGGCCCTAGACTCTAGGGGCTAGAAAAGGGCCAAGGGCCGGGGTTCAATTTCTGTTTCTCAGCCCAGAGTGTGTGAGATAATTGGTTGGTTGTCCCCAAGTGAAGGACATGTTTCTGGCATTAAATGGGTAGAGGCCAGGGAAGCTACCTATATCCTCCATCATCCCACCAGTGCCACTTCCAAGAGTGATTCATCAGTCACTGGTGCTCACTCAGCTGAGCAGCCCCACAGGAGAGGGTGTGTTCTGGGATTCTGACTAGAAGCGATTCTGGGGAATTTGGCAGGGATGTTAGGCTCGGGCTAGTAGGTCTAGCTGTGGAGCAAGGCAGCGTCTTTCCCCAGAGGAAGGTCCTGGGAAGGGTGCAGGGGAGAGGGGTGTAAGATGTACAGTTTAGGGGCCAGAGAGATAGCATGGAGGTAAGGCATTTGCCTTTCATGCAGAAGGTCGGTGGTTCGAATCCCGGCATCCCATATGGTCCCCTGAGCCTGCCAGGTGCGATTTCTGAGCATAGAGCCAGGAGTAACCCCTGAGCCTGCCAGGTGCGATTTCTGAGCATAGAGCCAGGAGTAACCCCTGAGCGCTGCCAGGTGTGACCCAAAAACCAAAAAAAAAAAAAAAAAAAAAAACCAAAAACAAAAAAAACAACCCCCCCCCAAAAAAAAAACAAAAAAAAAGATGTACAGTTTAGAATGGCTGCTCGCTTCCAAGGCCGCAGCCCTGTCGCCTGCTCTCGGAGCCGGGGGCTGAGCTTGCGGCAGATGCGCCTCCACACGCCTTCGGTGTCACACACTTCGTGGAAGTAGTGGCACGTCTGTCCCAGCGCGACCACGTCTCTGACGGGCAGGAAGGAGATGATGTGCTCCACCTGAGAAGGCAGGAGGAAGTGGGGGGTCATTTGAGGTCCCCCTTAATCCTTTCCACTTCATACCTCCCTTTCACTGGGACTCACCAGCTCTGGGGGGAACAACTGGACCGAAATAGGGGTCCCTCTCCCCCGCTTCTCTTCACCCCCAGTTTCTGGGCTGCAGGAAGGGCAGCTCCGCTTGACCTACCCAAGGAAAAGGGGGCGCACTGGGTTTCAATGATGGGGGGGGGTGTCACGCTTCCTTTCTCTCAGATTGTCTTGCACTCACTGCAATCTAGGGGGCAGGAAGCTCAGAATTCTGACTTCTAGCTGTCAGATCCTCCTTATCTAGTGTCCTAGCTCACCCCTCAATACCTGCCTGCCTGCCTCCTGGGTCCACCAGCCTCTCCAAGAACCCCATCTTCCATCTGGCTACCATCTCACTGCCCTTCCCTTCTCAGTCCCCCTCACCCTTAGCCCTTCCTCTCCTCTGCACCGCCCGGTGAATTTTGATAGCTTCCGCCTCTGGCTTCTCCTTACCATCCCGCCTGCCCCCGTCCTGCCCCTGCCCTCATCTCCCTGGGCCCCGGGGCCCCCTGCACTCAGCTCCCCAGCTTCTGGCCTGTAGCCTCTCCCACACCATGGTCCCTGCCTGGTCTGAGGAACCTCCTGGGGCCCCTCCCTGATGGAGTCTGGGGCTCACAAACCTCTCTGTGACCTCATTGTTCAGCCACTGTGACCTATTTTCCCCCAGCTGGCCTGGGATTTTCCAGGATGCAAGTGACTGGAGAGATAAAGGGGGATCTGCAGGGGCCTTGGGGATGTCCCTACTGGGAGGACCTGGTAGCTCATAGCTTGCTAGGAAATTCCGGTAAATTCTTGGAATCTGGTAACCCGGGGCGGGGGAGGGGACACTTGCAAAAAGTCCACACACTCCTGGACTCTTGACTGGATGGGGCCTTGCTAATGACCCACAGCTGGGCACCAAAGCTTGCACTGAGTGAAGGGGAACACTTCAGAGTAAACTCGGGGAAACCCCTTATTTGCAGGCTCACTCCAAGTTCATTGTATAAGTCGGGGGCCAGAGAGATAGCACAGCAATAGGGCGTTTGCCCTGCATGCAGCCGATCCAGAAGTTACTTGCCTAAGTCAGAGGTACCCAGTCAACTAAGAAAAGGGGGGGCAAGTGTACCCTGAGGACTCAGGCAATTGCGCTGCCTTAGCTATTGACCTGGGCCTGTGGGTAAGAGGACCAGCTGAGCTGGGGTTATCTGGGCTCCCAAGGGGGCCAGAACTCAGGCCCCAGGAGCTGCTCAGCTTTGTGTCCTCCCAGGCAAGTCCCCTGTACCCCCTAGGGTTCGCCTACCCACCCAATCCCCTTGACTCTTAAGCACTGGAAAATGGCTAGCTGGAGCTGGGTGGACCTGAGGCACAATGTACTAATTCAAGGCAGGTCTGGAAAACAACGTCTAGGCTGGGACTAGGGAGGAAGCCCCTTTGGAGGTACAGAAATAACCCTCCTCTGATTTGGGGGTCACCTGTATTTGGGGGGAGGTGTGTGAAGGAAAAGATCCCCGGAAGAATTGGGAGCATGGCTGGACCATGCCCCGCAGTCAAGGGCCGCTATCACCACTGCGGCCAGCTGGGTGCCTCCTTGGGGCTAGCGGGTCCTTCCAGAGGCCAGGATTCGGGGAACCTGCCCTTTGGGAGGGGACCGAGGTCCATCAGACCTCCAGGCCTCCGACTTAGAAAAGTGCCCAAAGGGTCCCCCACGATCCCCAGTGCGCGCTGGTGTGACGACAGGCGTGGCCTCGCTCCCTCCGACCTCTCTCACGCCCTCTAAGCCATTGCTCCCCAAGGCAGCCAGCTCGAGATGCAGCCCAGGGCCTAGCTCGGTTCCAGCCCGCACGAAGCGCTGGCGCTCCTCCCTTAATAGTCTCAAAGTTCTAACGGACCCGCCTCCTCCCAACTAAGGGCCCGCCTTCCTGCCCACGTTATTGGTTGATAGAACTGTCCATCAGAGAGGAGGCCGAGCCAAATCCCCTCTGGAGGATCTAAGAGGCCTTCTGAACTGTCACTCTCATTACTGGCTTCTGATTGGTCGCTGTGAGAAAAGGTTCGACCTCCTAGAGGAGCGCCTGAGCCCCCGCCTTCTGGTGGGGAATCTGATTGGCTCCCGCTCCAGCTTTTAAAGCATTATGATTGGACGCCAGGGCGAGGAGGGGGCCGACCTGGAGCGCCGGCCGGCCGTTGGAGAACGCTCGTTTCTGGTGCCCCTCCCTTCTCGCGCCTCTGCCCTCAGCGCCGGAGGCTCCGCCTCCTCCCTCCCTCAGCGGCTTCTGATTCGCCACTTCCGACACGTCCGGGAGCTCCGATTGGTCGGCGAGCGCTTCCTTGCCCGGTCCCGCCCCCTCGGAGAGACTACGGCGGCTCCGAGGAGGGGGAGGGGCGGGAGGGACGGCCGGTCCCCGTCAGTCAGGCAACGGGAGCCGCCGGGAGCGGATGGCGGCCGTGGTAGCGGCCCCACTCGCCGCCGGGAGTGAGGACTCGGCGCCCACAACTTCCTTTCCCGGGACTCTGGGTCTGCCGGGGAGCCGCAGTGCCGAGCGAGCCCTAGAGGAGGCCGTAGCCACCGGGACCCTGAACCTGTCCAACCGGCGCTTGAAGCACTTCCCCCGGGGCGCGGCCCGCAGCTACGACCTGTCAGACATCACCCAGGCCGGTGAGTGAGCGAGTGCGCCTGGCCCTGAGCCTCATTTGCATGACCACGCCCCCGCGGGCTTGGGCCCGCCCCCTTCACCTGGCCGTCGGGGTTCTTTCTGGACCTCTCTGATCTGTATCGCGTTCGAATCCCGGCAGCCCATAGGGTCCCCCGAGCCTGCCAGGAGCGATTTCTGAGCGCAGAGCCAGGAGGAACCCCTGAGCGCCGCCGGGTGTGACCCCAAAACCCAAAATAAAATGAAATAAAGAAACCTATGCTGACCCCCAAGATCCCCCCCCTCCTTTTTAGGAAATGTCTAGACAAGGAGCATTGAACGCTCAAGACTGCCTGGCCAAGCTCTCTTTGGCTCTCCCACCTTGTCATCCTGACACCCCGCGTCTGTTTATTTGCATAGAGGCGCACCTGTCGGGTGGCCCCGCCCCTCACCTGGGTGGCTCATTTGCATAATTTTCACCACCCACTTCCGATCGCCCCCCACGATCGCCTCGACTTAACGCCATTTCTCTTGCTCTGCTTGGTCTCTGCCATGAGAAACCCAAGCGCTCCTCCCCACCTCTACCCGGGTTCGCCCGGATTCACCCTGTGTTTCTGTTCACTTGGCTCCTCCTAGCCCTGTCCCCCGAGATTGCTCGCTGGCCCAGTTACTCCCTTTACTCCGCCGTCGATTATCCCTAACAGCACCCCGACTCTATACCATAACACCTTGTACCCCTTCTCCGAGGCCCGTGTGTGTGTGTGTGTGTGTGTGTGTGTGTGTGTGTGTGTGTGTGTGTGTGTGTGTATGTGTGTTTGTATGGTCACTGGGGACCTACCTATCTACCTGTGACCTCAGGGGGACTGAGAATGCCCGATTCAGAGTGTGTTGGTCCCCTCGCAGGGGGAGGCTGGCCTGAAAGGAAGGAAATCTTATCTGCTCTGGGCCAGGCCAGCTCCCGCCACTCTTGGGGTATCTGATGACTTGGGGTGGGGGCGCGCGCGCTCGCCTGTCACAGGTGAGTCAAGACTCAGCAACCCAGGAGGCAGCCTATGTGACCTTGGGCAGGCAGCTGAGGCAGAAGACTGCATTCCGGAGTCCCACCCAGGTCCCACCCTGGCCCTGCCCAGGGTGGATGTGAGCCTGGGGACAGCGTGAGGAAGGGGGTTGCAGGGGTGTGTCCCCTCGCAGGTGCCAGCTCCCCTCCAGACACAAGGGCACAGAGCTAGCCAGCCGGGGAGCTCCTGGCTGGACCTCACAGCTCCCTCCAGCAGGGATTGACCTCAGCAGCTGGGGAACACTTGCCTTCTGTTCCTTTCCCCTCCCCCCCCACTTGTTTTCTGACAAAGACCAAATGTTATTCTTGACTTCCGTAGGCCTCTGTCTCTCGGGGCGCCTGGGGAAATCTCCCCACGCCGGCGCTCCCAGGCCTCCCCTCCCCCGCTGCATTCCGGTCAGCCTAGGGTGCAGCTGGCCCCTTAGGGCCTGGGCCTTGGTTAGGTGGACTGGATCTTGGCCCCCTGAACCGATCAACCTCTTCCAGTCCCCTCTTCCCTAGACCAGCGGAAAGGGGAAGTGGAGGAGGCGCAGTTGGTGTGGTCTGGACACCCCAGCCCAGACTGCAGCATTCCCCACGGCCCAGGGTACTGAGGCTGCTTGCTCCCCTGTCCAGGCCGATCCTGCCCAGGGGCGCTCTGTGGCCCAGGTCCCCTCTTCTTGCACCCTGGTCCTGACCCAAGGTAGCTGAGTGGGGGTGGGGGGATGACAACAGGCTGCCTCACAAAGGAGAAGTTCTCACAAACCACATCCTGTTCCTCCTGAGCCTCCTCCCAGTGGGGTGCCTTTGCCCCCCCCCTCATGGGTCCCCCTCCACACTGCCCTCACAAGCTAGGTCTGCAGAGATGGGGTAGAGGGCACAGTTTGCCACCCCCCAGGGCCTTTACCTAGGAGCGTGGGATGGGACCAGAGAAGCATGGGGTCCCACCAGAATCTCACCAATTATTTCTGCTGCATTTCCTGTCACAAGACTCATTTCCTTGGGGGACAGACCCCAGTTTCCTGCCCCTCCAATGGTGCTTATCTTCCCTGGGGAGGCCTGTGAAGACACTCCCCATGTTTGGACCCCAGGGCTGGTCTCTCAGTGCAGGTGAACTGAAGCAGCAGAGGACCGGGGTTTAAGGAGTTCAACCTGACCCCCTTCACCCCTCTTTTTCTTTTATTTTTGGGTGGCATTCGGTGGCACTCAGGTTCTTCCTGGCTCTGTGCTCAGAAATTACTCCGGGCAGGCTCAGGGGATCATATGGGATGCTGGGGATTGAACCTGGGTCAGCTGTATGAAAGCAGATGCCATCTCCTCTGCTAACCGGTTCTCTGCACCCCTCTTCTCCCAGCCCCTCCTTTGCCTATGCAAAGGTGCTGCAGCCCTGAAATTTGGGCTCATCGAGAGGGAGACTGGGGGCCATATCTCACTGTGTGATCGCTTGTCCTGGCTGGCTGTGCGTGGTTGGTGTCATATAGTCAGGGCTAGAATAATAGTGGCGGTCTGTGAGACTCAAAGCTAGGCCGCTGGGCCCGTTGGCCTCCTCTGTGCTGAGAACAGGCTAAGGGCTGTCGAGGTGGAAGGTCCATGGGCATCAGAGGAGGGTTAGCAGGCGTTAGAGGTGCCCAGTGGGTGCCAGATGGCTCAGTGGGCTGAGCAGGAGATTGGGGTTCCATCCAGGCACTGGTGGTCTGCTGGGTTCCACCAAGAGTGACCCCCCCAAGCACCAAACTGGGAATAGCCTCAGCACTACCAGGTGTGGCCCCAAACCTCATGGGATCAAACAGAAGCAGAGACTGAGGGTGGAGGTTGGAGGTTGGGCCTCAGGAAACTCATATTCCTGCTTCATCCTCCCTCTCTCCTCACCCTTCCTCTCCCTTCACTCCTCTCCCCTCACCCTTCCCTCTTGCCTTACCCTCTCACCTCACTCCTCTCCTTTCCCTCTCCATCACTCCAGCTCCAACATCACTCTCCATCACTCCAGCTCCAACCTTTTCTGGTGAGCTCTGCCTTCCGCCTCTCCTGGCATCTCAGAATGACCCAAGTAAAAGAATCCTGTCCTTTCCTTTCCCTCTTCCCTTTATTTGGGTTTGAGGATAGTGTTCTGGTCTAGTCCCACTCTAGAATGTGTTGAGTCAGAGCACTCCCTATGGAGAGCTCAGGGTTAATGGGCCTGATGCTTTTTGTTTGTTTGTTTGTTTGTTTGTTAATGGCCATATCTAGCAGTGCTCAGGGTTACTCCTAGCTCTGTATGCAGGGATTACTCCTGGGAGACCATATGGGATTCTGGGGATCGAATCCATATTGGCCACATGCAAAGCAAGTCCCCTCCGTACTGTGCTATGGTTCTGGCCTTAGTCTTTTTTTTTTTTTTTTTTTTTGGCCACACAGCATCGCTCAGGGGTTCCTCTTGGTGCTGTGCTCAGGGATCACTTCTGGAGGTACTCAGAAGAGCATATGGGATGCCAGAGATGGAGCCCTGGTCGGCTATCGGCTGTATGCAAGGCAAAGGTCCTGCCTGCTGTGCTATGACTGAGACCCAGGGGCCGGCTCCATTTTCCTGGCCGAAGGCTCCTGCCCAGCTGACTCCCTCCTCCATCTTTCTTGTCCCTAGACCTGTCCCGGAACCGGTTCCCCGAGGTGCCCGAGGCTGCGTGCCAGCTGGTGTCGCTGGAGGGCCTGAGCCTCTACCACAACTGTCTGCGGTGCCTGAACCCAGCCTTGGGGAACCTCACGGCCCTCACCTACCTCAACCTCAGGTAGGAGACGGGGTGGGGCCGGGGGAGAAAGGGAGGGCACCTCGCTGACCCTGCAGGACCCACTCGACCTTTCTCCCCCCAGCCGAAACCAGCTGTCGACGTTGCCCCCCTACATCTGCCAGCTGCCCCTGCGTGTGCTCATCATCAGCAACAACAGGCTGGCTGTCCTGCCCCCTGACATCAGCGCCTTGGGGAGCCTTCGGCAGCTTGTGAGGAGGGTGGTGGGCGGGCAGGCGGAGGAAACAGGGTGGCTGGGGGGGTGCAGGGAGGGTCAGGTCAGGCTCTGAGGTGCCCCATTCCCGACCAGGACGTGAGCAGCAATGAGCTGCAGGCTCTCCCAACAGAACTGTGTAGCCTCCCGGGGCTTCGGGACCTCAATGTGCGCCGGAACCAGCTGGGAGCCCTGCCCGATGGTGAGGCCAAGGGGAAGCGGGGAGCAAAGGGGTGCAGAGGAGAGCCTTCTCTCTCCTCTCACGAGTGCGATGTTGGCTGGGTAATGGGGGCCAGGTAGACTGTGACATCACTCAATAGGGCATCAGGGAGACTGCCTGGGGTGTCCGTGGAACTGGGAGCTGGACTGCCCCAGGGTTCATGAGGCAGAGGGGCCCACCATGAGGTTGCTGGTCCATGTTATCTTGGGGCTCCCACTCTTTCCTCTGTTGGAAGAGCACACAGTCAGGCTGTCTCTGGGTCATCCAAGATCTCTGGGGTGCCCTGGAGTCCGTAGAAAGGTGGAGGAGGAGCCAGAGTGATGGGATGCTTGCCTTATGTGGCCGACCAGGTTCGATCCCTGGCATCCCATTATGGACTCCTGAACGCCGGCCGCCAAGAGTAATTCAATTTCCGAGCGCAGAGCCAGGAGTAATGAGCTGAGCATGGCCAGGTGTGGCCCAAAAACCAACAACCAAAAAAGAAAGGTGGAGGAATTATATTTCTGAAAGACTTGCAGGAGGAAGCCCCACTAGGCTGAGCGTTGAAGGGGTGTGGATAAAGAAGGGGCTCCCAGCTGGGCAGGCAGCATAGGCCATGATCTTGAAACCAGGGGAATCTGTGGGTGCTGAGGTGAGAGGGAGGGCAGCGAGCAGGCTGTGGGATCAGATGGGTCGGCCCAGGGCCCTGCACTGATGTTGTGTGTTGGGGCATACTCCCCCCCCCCCACACACTGCCAGGAGAGCAGCAGACAGGCCCATTTCCTGTGGGGGTGTTGCAGCTGGTGCAGAGTTGGGTGGAGATGCAGCAGGGCTTCCGCTGGAGTACCCAGGGAGGGTGGGCACAAAAGGAGCCACTGGCAGGTGGGGGCAGAGGATACCTCCCTTGACTTTCCCTCCCCCACAGAGCTGGGGGGCCTCCCTCTGGTCCGCCTGGATTTCTCCTGTAACCGCGTGTCCCGCCTTCCACTCTCCTTCTGCCGCCTCCGCCACCTGCAGGTCCTCCTCCTGGACAGCAACCCCCTGCAGAGTCCCCCTGCCCAGGTAGGGCACAGGCCAGTGGGTGGGATGGGGGGTCAGCAGCCAATGCTACCCTAACGTTGTACTCCCCCCCCCCCCCAGGTCTGTCTGAAGGGGAAGCTCCACATCTTCAAGTACCTGACCACAGAGGCAGGCCGGCGTGGGGGCGCGGCTCTGGGAGACCTGGTCCCTTCCCGCCCCCCAAGTTTCAGCCCCTGGTAAGCAGGGAGGGCAGAAGGCAGGGTTTGGGATGGTGGAGGGGTGTGGCGCTGACTCACTGCCCGAATGCCCGCCACAGCCCTGCCGAGGAGCTGTTTCCGGGCCGGCAGCACGACTCGGGGCTGGACTCCGGCTTCCATAGTGTAGACAGTGGCAGCAAGAGATGGTCTGGGAATGAGGTAACGTGTGCTTGACCCTGGACTCAGGGTCCCTCAGGGCAGGGAGGGGCTGGCACTACAATGAACCCCAACCCTGAGCCCCCAGAACACCCTAGAAAGTGTGTGAGATGGCTCCGTTTCTGCTGCAGTCGGCTGATGACTTCTCCGAGCTCTCCTTCCGGATCTCTGAGCTGGCCCGTGAGCCCCGGGGTCCCAGAGAGCGAAGGGAGGACGGCGCTGGTGAGTGCTGGAGTTGGGGCCGGGTGGAAGGGTGCTAGTGCACATCCTCTCTGACACTTCTGATGTGTCCAGCTGACGGAGACCCTGAGCAGGCGGACTTCAGTGACAGCCGCAGTACCACAGAGGTCGAGGAGCCAGAGGCCAACACTGCGGAGGTGAGGCCGAGGGAGGGGTAGCCCCAGCAGGGTTGGGAGGTGCAGACAGGCACCTCTCAGCCCCTCCACTTTTCTGCAGGAGCAGCAGTCCCCCAAATCCAGACCTGCCACAGGGGATGGGGAGAGGGTCCCAAGCAGCAGGTATTCCTCTGCCCTGTGCTGCCCCTTGCCCTGTCCCCTCTCCCTGCACTGACTCCCCCACCTGCCCTGTCCCTCTCTGCCCTGAGTCCCCCACCTTGCCCCGTAGGAGGGAGGAGCCTGCGGGGGAGGAGCGGCGTCGCCCCGACACCCTGCAGCTGTGGCAGGAGCGGGAGCGGCGGCAACAGCAGCAGCAGCAGAGTGGATTGTGGGGGGCTCCCAAGAAGGACAGGTGCGTGGGCTGCCGCCAGTCCGAGCCACTCTGCCCTGGCATGGACCTGCCCCCCGCTGACCTTCATCTTTGCTTTCTAGTTTTCTGAAGTCCGGGACCAGACCTGTGGGTGGGGGCATACCCACCTCGTGCACCCAGGCCACTTACAAGTACGTGTCCCTGCTTGCCTGAGCACCCCACCCAGCTACCCCCTGACCTGCCTCTTACTCCTCTTTCTGTCTTTCCTCAGTGGCACAACCAAGTCTCATGCCACCCACCTGGGAGGTTCCGGGGTGCAGGGAAGCCCCGGTCCCACTCACGCCCCCCAGGAGCCCTCTCCTCCAGCTGGGCCAGGTGGGTGGGGCTTTGAGTTGGGGGTGGGGAGCGGTGGGGTGGCTGGGCCAGTGAGACATGGACCCTAAGGGGCTGCCTCTTCCCGGTCCCCAGCTGCTGCGCCTGTTCCCCAGCCGCTGGGCTCCATTCAGAGACCAAGCAGCTTTCTCTTCCGGTCCAGCTCCCAGAGCAGCTCAGGTGTGTCCCCTACAGGTTCACAGTGACCCCCACTCACCTTGCAAAATTAACCCACTATCACCCTGCAATCAGCCCCACTCACCCTACAATGACCCTCACTCACCCTAAGATCTCCCCCTCTCTCCCTGTGGTTACTCGTGCTCCTATGGCCCGTTTGGCCGGGACTTCTCTGGGTAGTTGTTCCTTTATGTGGAGAATCTGCCGACACAGAGGCAGGAGACGTGGGGGTCAGAGCCCACAAATACCACGCACCCTTTCTCCAGGTCCTTCCTCTCCAGATGCGGCCCTGAGGACTCGGCGGGCCCCCCAGCTGGTAGACAACAGGGAGCTCATGGCTCAGCTGCGTCAGGTGAGCGGCCGAAGGACTTTGAGTGCACCTGTGATGGCCCATCACCCCCTTTGACCGCTCTCCCCTTGCCCTCAGGTTCTCGAGTCTCGGCTGCAGCGGCCCCTGCCTGAGGACCTGGCTGAGGCACTGGCCAGCGGGGTGGTGCTGTGCCAACTGGCCAACCAGCTCCGGCCGCGCTCTGTGCCCTTCATCCACGTGCCCTCACCTGCTGTGGTCAGTGGGGCTGGGATAGAGCATGGGGGCATTTCTGAGGGCAGGTCTCAACACTCTCCCACTCATCCCTGTTTCCCCTCCATACCCCAGCCAAAACTCAGCGCCCTCAAGTCCCGGAAAAATGTGGAGAGTTTCTTGGAAGCCTGTCGAAAGATGGGGGTGCCTGAGGTATGGAGGGGTGTCTGGAGCTGGCCTCTGAGAGGGTTGTGCATGAGGGTGGGCACTCCCAGGTTCTCCCTCCCCCCCACGCATGCTGTCCCCTTCCTGCCCTCTGCATGTTGGTGTGTGGCGGAGGACTTATGTCACTGCTGCTGACGCTGTCTTTGGCCTTGTCCATCTGTCCCACTCCAACCCCCAGGCCGACCTGTGCTCACCCTCAGATCTCCTCCAGGGCACCGCCCAGGGGCTGTGGACCACCCTGGAGGCTGTGAGGCGGGCAGGGGCCAGGGCGCCCTCACCCCTCCGGGCCCCTTCTGGTCTGGGCGGCTTCATCTTCTTCTACACGGCCCTCATGCTGCTGCTGTATGTCGTCTACACTCGACTCCTGGGTCCCTAGGACATAGCCTCCCCGCCCTGGCCCGTGCCCCCTTTCTATTTATAAGGTTCCAGGCCAGCCCCTTCCCAACTCCACCCGTGGTGCCTTCAGCCCCGACCAAAGACACTAGTGAGGCCCCACACACACTGACCTCAGAGGCCCCACTTGGTGCCCCCCAGCCTCTACCCCTTCCTGTTTAGCCTCCACGCCCACCTCTCAGTGCTGAGGTGCCTTCACGCTCCTGCCAGCTCCCTGCTCCCATGTTCCCCGAGCAGGGCCTTAACCTTCCCCTTGCTCCCTCCCCCACTCTCGGGGGCTAAATTATCTATATTTTGTAGAGAGACTCTATATTTGTAGGGGATTCAGGGCTCAGGCCCTCTGCTGACTTGTATAAATTGTACAGCCCGTGAACCGTCTTGAGTGTCTGCGTGTATCTGCATGTCTGTTTGCGTGTCAGTGTCTGTGTGCAACCGTGTGTCTGCATTTCCATGCTTGTCTGCGTGTGTGTCTGCTGATCTGCTCCGTCTGCTCCTGCCATGGCTGGAGCCTCCAACCTGCCAGGCTGTGCCCCTGCCTGCTAGGCCTGTGCCTCCTGTGGAAATGACAGGTTTCCCGACAGCCCCAGTTGTTACCTGCTGCCTCTCGCTCCCCTGACGCTGTGTGCGTGTCTGACTTGCGGCCACCCTGGCTGCATCCACCTTGAAGAGCTGTCCAAGGGCAGGGAAACGGGGTGCAGATCGGGGCCCCCCGGGAACTTAACCCGGCCCCTCCCCCCAGGAGTCCCTCTGCCAGCCCCACCACATCCTGGAGGAGGAGGGGGCCCCAGGAAGGGGCCTCCCCTACATCGCTGCTATGGTCCAGGCGCTGCTGGAACGGCCTTAGGGGCGAGGTAGCGCCTCCGGCTGGACCCCAGAACCAGAAGAAATGCGGGCCCAGCTCGCAGGCCAGGACTGGTGAGGGCGGCCTTGGTCCTGGCCTTGCCCCAGGGCGCAGCCTGCCTGCGGGTGTGAACGGGGGTCTGGGCTGGAAGAGCGCCCTGACTTTGTCGCGTGCAATAAAGCGGGACCCCCAAGGTTGTCCCCAGATATGTGTGTGTGTGAGTGAGAGCTCGCGCGACCAAACACGGGGGCGTCTGGGGGGGCGGCAGGGTAGCCTGACCCGGGCTCTGCTGTGCTCGGCGCCGCTTTACGCGCCCCGTCGCCAGGGGGCGCCGGCGGGAACGTGCGCCACGTGGGCCGGAAACGCGCCTGGCGGCCGCAGCGCCTCCACTGCGAGGCCTTCGAGCGAGGTGGGCGCTTGGGTCGGCGTTCGTGGCGCGCGGACGGCCGCAGCATGCTGCCGTGGGCCCCGAGGTCTTGGGGTCCCGGAGGCCCGCCGGCACCTGAGGAAGCGGGTCCATCGGCGAGCGCTGGCCTTGTGGAGGCCTGGAGCCCCAGAGAGGGAGCAGCAGGGTCTGAGCCAGTGAGGACCCCGGAGGACGGGTAAGGCGCAGGGCGCCCTCGGGGCAGGGAGGGCACCTTGCGGTTCTGGGTGTGAACAAATCCCCACCACCACCCTCGAAAGGGTGTGAGACGCCCAGGGCCTTGGGCTTAATGCTTGGAAATAAATACACAGCCTTGAATGTGGGCACTGCACATGAGGGGTCCCCACCGGAGCATTTCAGGGGTTGAGTGATAGCACAGCTGGGAAGGCACTTGCCTTGCATACAGCCAACCCCATTCCATCTCCGGCACCTCATGCGCCCTTGAATCTAGCCAGGAGTGACTGCAGAGCCAGAGTCAGCCCCTAGCATCGCTGGGTGTGGCTCCAAACCAAACAAACCAAAACACCCACCCTGAGCATTTAAGGGCTCCCCTCCTGCAGCCCACAGCCTCGGGCCCAATTCCGGTACAGGACCCTGAGAGAACTACATCCACAGAGAGAACTGCGTCCACAGCGCCCAGACCTGGTTGTTCAGCAGTCCCGGGGAACCCCAGGAACCCCAGGTAGGTACCAAGCCTTGTGCCATGCACCCTGCAAACTTCGCAGCTCAATTTAATGGGCATTTCACATACACATTCCCCCAGTTTCCGATGCCCCGCAGAGGGTCTGGCGGGTGAGGCCAGCCAGGATGGCCCTGCTTATGCCCTGGGACCCCAAGTACGAAGTGATGACCAGAGGATCACAGCTGTGGGTGAGTTGGGGTACCTATGGGGGAGGGTGGCGGGGATGCCCAGAGGGAACAGGACTGACCTCTCTGCTCTCCCCACAGGGGGCCGGGAGCTCTTCTGGGGGCTCCTTTTCCAACCGCACCCTCTGCCATCCCTCCTTCTGGCCCCTGTACCGAGCCGTCCCCTACCGCTCCCGCTCCCGTGGGCCCAAGGAGCCTGGCAGTGAGGCTAAGCTGAGTAGCACTCCCATTGAAGTCCCAGTGTTGGGCAGTGAAGATGTTTTTCTCTCAGACCCTCTGTTGCCCCTGTGCCCTATGTTGCCCCACTGCCAGCGCATTCCCCTGCACCTGTCCAAGCCCCCTGAGCAGGTGAGTGACCCCCACTTCCCAGTCTCCTCCAGTCCAGCCACAGCATGAGGGAGATGTTGTCACATTGCCTGTGTCTCTCTCCTTCCCTCCCTCCCTTCTCTACCTCTTCACTCCAGGTCAGGGGTTCGCTCAAGCTGCTGCTGCCGCCCCCTATCATGGCGACCTCTGTCTCCTCATCAACCAGGCTCAGTAGAGCTGAGCTCATCGCCCTCAAAGGCCTCCTGCAGATGAGCCAGGGGGAGCCCAAACCCAGCTCTTCCTCCGGAGCTTCAGACGACCTCTCTGACCTCTCTAACCGCGTGTCTGACCCACCTGGCCCCATGTTCAACCCTTCTGACCCTGAGTTTGAACCCCTTGACCCCGTGTCTGAACCCTCTAATCCTTTGGACCCTCCTGGCCTGTGTCTGACTCCCTGAGGCCCAGTGGTGGCCGGAGTTCTCACAGCACTGGCCCCTCACTACCCCCCACCCTGTAGCCACTGAGGGCAGAAGAATTTCCCCTCGACAAGTTGTTTCTGTGAAAAATTAAAACTGTTGGTTTGCAAGCCGGTCCTGGTGAGGGTAGCCGCGGGGCCCATGGTGGTGTCGGGAACTCCTGTGAGACAGGAGGAATCCATGAACCCAGGATTTTTCCAGCCTCAGCAGCGGAGCACCTTTATTTGAGGGTTGAGGGGGGGTCCCACAGTATAGGCCCCACTGGCTGTGTCCAGGAAGCAAGGAGCCCAGCTTTGGGGTGTGGCACATCACTTTAGGAGTGCTCTAGTCAGGGGGTCTTTCATCTCAGTTCAGGCCTGGCTGGAAGGTAATGAGTTCTTCTTTGGTTCCAGGTGCTGCAGGTGGGGTGGGTGGGGGAGGTCTCATCACTTAAGAGGCAAAGGAGGTATTTTAAGGGGGGGCCCAGACTCAGCTGATGCTGCAGGGATTCCACAGAGACTTGGGATGCTGCTGAGAAGGCCCATCCAGTTATTTTTTTTTCTGGGTGCCAGACTGTTCTAGAATGTTCTCCAGAGACTTTAATTTCCTGTGTTCCCAGAAATAGAACAGCTGGGAGAGCGCATGCGTTGCACACGATCGGCTCCCGGGTTCCATCCCCAGCACCCCATGAGGTCTCCCAAGCACTGCTAGGAGTGAACCCTGAGCACAGAGCCAGGAGTAAACTCCGAGTACCGACAGGTGGGGCCTCCTCTAAATTTCTAACTTCCAGCACGTCCTCCCCCGGGGCCTCTGCGGGAGCCGGTGATGGGTGTTAAGCAGGTCAGGACGGCCGCTTGGGACCGGGGCCTCTCACTTCGACCCCTCCTCCGGTCTGACAGGCTTGAGGGGGCCCGGGTTTGCTCACCGCAGCTTCCTGGCGGTTCCTGAGCTTCTGGAACTCGATGCGCGCGTAGCTGTGCAGGCTGGGCGCGTCCCCCGGGTCGGCCCCCCGCGCCTGCAGAGGCGGGATCAGCTCCAGGTCGATGTAGTTGAGGCGGCCGTCGGGGGCGGCTTCTCTGGGCCCCGAGGCGGCCTGCCGGATGCACACGTACTCCCCGGCCAGCTCGCCTCGCGGTGCGGACGGCTGCGGCTCTAGCACGTCTCCCCAGCCGTCTGGGGAGCAGGAGCGGGCCGGGGAGACGAACCCCGGCGGGTCGTGGCTCATGGGCTCGTACTCGGCGCCCACGCACTCCTGCTGCAGCGGGTGGGCAGCGGGGCTTGGGGGCGCCATCACCATGTAACCACCGGCCTCGCCGCCCCCCATGAGCTCGTAGTCCCGCCGGGCCCCCATACGGATGTAGCCCCCGACCCGCATCAGCCCGTCGGGGGCGTTCGGCCCGGGCCTGGCTAGCGTTGGGAGGAAGGCTGCGGGTTCGCGACACTCCCCCGGGGGTGGGCAGCCCCGGAGGGTCAGGCCGCTGGCCGGGGCGGGCGCCAGGGACTCGTAGGCGAGGGGAATGCAGGGTCTGGAGGTGCTGGCCGGGGCGTCCCTGCCACAAGCACCCCCGTCCCCCAGTCGCTTCATAGCGGCCAGGACGGTCTCGTGGATGCTCTGGGCCACCACGGCGTCAGGGGCCTGCAGCCACAGCTCCCCGGGACCCGTGGGCGCCGAGCGGCCGAGCTCCAGGAAGAAGAACGAGTCGGCGTGGCCGCAGCGGCGCACGCTGAGCAGGGACAGGCGCAGGGCGGGCTGCGGCGACGCCCGGGCATCCTCGGAGCACCCGACCCGGGGCTTCCTCTGCAGGCTCAGGACCCCCGAGCCCAGGCACAGCCGGTAGCTCCCGCTGCCCAGCCCTCGGGTCCGCCCCAGGCCCTTGGGCCGCAGCGTCACGGGCCACACGTCCTGGAAGGGAGCGAGGAGCCAGGGCTCGGGGTCCTGCGGAGAGCTGGGACCTGAAAAAGGAACGGGCGGGTCACGGGAGTGGGTGGGCGAACTCCCCCACGCACGAAGGTGTCAGTGGGTGGATGCGGGGGCTCCCCACGCACGAAGGTGTCCGGGCTCAGAGGCGGACCCCGGAGCCTTGCGAGGCCAGAGCCCACCCAGCCCCGCGCGGGCCTCACCGGAGGCGGCGGCTCGCACCTCGAGCAGGGCGCTGTACCACGCCTGCTGCTCCGCCTCGCTGGCCGCCGCCACGCCCAGGCTGCGGTCGCGCGTGTACACGACGATCAGGTGGCGCTGGTTGGCGTCCACGCGTTTGCAGATGGTGCACGCGCCCGCCAGGCTCACGCTGAGTTTGGGCGGCGCGCGGCCCCCGCGGAACTTCTTCTCGCTCTCGAAGCAGTCCAGGCGCGGCGGGTCCGCGCGCAGCACGAAGAAGCGGCGGCGCTGGGACTTCTGCTTGCGCAGGTGGCCGCACAGACGCACCGCGCCGCCCGCGGGGCCCGGGGGCACGTCCACCGCCTCGCACTCAGAGTCTGCCGCCGGCCCATCGTCTCCGGGCTTCATCCCCGGCGCCCCACGCGCCCCGAGTGGATGCCTCGAGGCTCTCTCCTGCTCCCCGGTGGAAATCGGGGCGAGGGTGCTGCAGCGGCCCCCAGGCCTCTCCCCGCTTGCCTGCGGGAGCCCTGGTGGCGACCCAGAGGCTCGCTGGGCCGGAGCTGGACCCAACGGGTCCCCTGGCCGCCTCTGCCGGCCGCTCCGCTGTCCACGCCCCCCGCGAAGTTAACCCTCGCGTGCCCCGGGCGGCCACAGCAGGACCGTGGGAGCCCCAGAGGCGCTGACAGCCCCGCCGGCGGCTCCTCCCCACAATTTGGGACCGGGCTGCAGCGGGGCGGGGAGGGAGGCGGCCGGACTGACTGCGGAGAAAGCGACCTTGGAGTAGACAGTCTCCTCTGGAGCGCAGAGGACGCGCGCTCCTAAGGTCCCCTAAGCCTGACAAGTCTTAGAAAGGCACCCCACAGCTTTCTCCACTCCCTACTGGGGCTCTCCCCAAAACCTGGGAGGCCCTTTCCTGCCACTGTTCCCTGGGAGTCCAGCACTGATTTAGGAGGTGCCTGGAGCCGGACACATTGACTTCCTGTTGGTCCCTGAGCACAGGCCATACATACCCCTGGGGAACCTAGTCAAGTGGCTCCGAAGGAAATCCTGCCAAGGGAAAAAACCGTTTTCCAGGGATGCTCTCCTTTCTTGGTCTATGCTGCCACAAAGGTCGGTGGTGCTGATCAGGGACCCTGAGATGGGACCCAGCTAAAATGTTTCGGGGAGTCCATTTCTGATCTCTGCAAAGACTCACCTGGGGGTGAGGGGAATGTCACTGGGCAGAGCAGTCTGCAAGACACTACTACTGTCGATGCTTGGATGGGACCATGAGGGGGACGGGACACCTCTGCTTATGGTGGGAGGGGACCCTGTGGAAGAGGATATTTGGAGGAACCAGCCAGAAACGAGTCTGACCAAAGCCAGCTCTGCTAAGGGCAGCTGGACAGTCAGGCAGGGTCACTGCAAAACATCCAGGAAGGAGTATCCCCCCAACTGGTACCAGCCACAGCCCCCAGGGTGGCCTTGACACATCACCATTGCAAAGAGAAAGACACTAAAGATGCCTACAGTCAGGGCAGCAGGAGGCCAGGCCTGGAGGGCGGGTGATCAATGCCAGGTGATTTAACCCACCGGGTACCATGAAAAGCCTGAGCCAAACACTGGGTTCAATTGGTTGCTCTAGCAACCACATTGCCCTTGGCCTTACCCAGGCAAGAGTCATTTCAGTCTGCTGCCCTGGCAACTCAACTGCTTCTCAGAAACAGGAAGTGGCAGAACTCAGCTCTGTTGGGTTCCCCAATCTGGGGACCCACTTGTGGGGCCCTTGGGTCAGGCCTGGTGCAGGGCTGCCCACATGGGCTCTCTGCATCCTTAGTTCTTGGGGCCTGTTACAAAAACAATCCACAGGGCTCAGCTAGGGCTAGGTGGTTGCTGGGTGCCCCACCTGCCCAGTCTCCAAGTTCTGTGCATCTGTGGGAGGGGTGCCAGGGGAGGGAGTGTGTGGGAGAGATGCAGGGACAAATCCCTCATCTTTGCCTCAGCACCAAGGCAGTTTTGCCTTTGATGTGCAGGTGGGGCCAGCTGAGGAGCACTTCCAGCAGAGCATGGCCACAGAATTGGCTATCGGGTCCCAAAGATGGGCCAGAAGCAATCAGGAGCCTAGATAAGCCCCTTGGGGATTAGCACAACAACCTTCAGGGGGCGCCGCAGGATGAGCCCACTGGACCTGCAGACATTTCTCAGGCTCTGGCCTTTCCCACTCAGTGCCACTAGCTGGGGGCAGCTGCTGCTGTTCCAGACCAGAGGAGACACGGCAGGAGACATGTGTCACGCAGGGAGTCCTTGATTTCCCTGCCCTGGGATCTGAACTGACCCAGTGTGACTTTGGACTGGCTTCCAGCCCCAGCCAGCAGCTGGCAGGAGTCCATGTCGGGTACAGGGGGACATTGGGCCCAGCAGCCACAGCTCCCCAGTAAGCAGCAAAGGGCAGTGATGGCTCAGACCGAGAGCCAGGCCTTGTAGCTTAGCCAACTGTGTGTGTGTGTGTGTGTTCAGGGGCAAAGACAAGGTGCATTCCCACTCCCTCCCCAATTTCAGATCCCACCTCTTTGTCTGGGTTTTCAGGGGCAAAGACAGGCGCACCCCTCCCCCATTCAGATCCACCCCTCCAGGCTTTAGAGTCTGGAAAGCAGAAGCCAGGAGGGAGGACAGAGGTCACTAGAGAAAAACACTAGGAAAGGCCAAAGTCAAACCAAAGCAAGGCAGGGCCTGGGATGGCTCAGCTGACTTTGCAGCAGGGCCCTGGGTGACAGGTATGGACTGGGCCTTGGAAATGGTGAGGAAACTCCCCTAACTGGACTGTAACAGTGGCTGGAGGTATTTCCAAAAACATCCTCAAAGCCAATCAAGAGATGAGAGTCCCCACTTCTTCTGGCTGTGGGGCTCTTAAAGGTCATGGTGTGGGTCCCCAAGAGCTAAAGGGCAGGATTTCTGGGGCAGGGTGGAAGCGGGGAATTGCCTGAGTGAACTGGGCACCCCGTTTGCCCAGCCTAATGGGGTGTTTAACCCAAGCCACCGGTCTTGTCACCACACAAACAGCCCAGACACTCACAGGGGCTGTTGGCAAAACACAAGAAGGGGGGACCAAGTATGTGCCCAACTTGGAAGACACCTCCCGCATCCTGCCATGCTTCTGCGGGGCTCCCAGTGGGTGGGTCGGCGGCCCCCAATAAAAGCACGAGTCATCTTCTTTCAGTGCAGCCACAGCTTTGGTGCCGATGGGGGTGGGGCACGGAGAGGGACAGGACAGCCAATTGCACAAAGCTTTGCCCCAAAAGGCCCCAGGAGCAGCTGCGGGGGTCCCAGGCCTCCTTTGGCCCTACCCACCCCTGCAGCTCTTGCTTCTCAGAGTCAGGGAGCACAGGTGGGGGATTGTCTGGTTCCCATGGGGTAGCTGGGTAGGGGGCACACGACTATGTGCATATATATTTCTCTGTGTGTATAGAATAGGCTATATTAGAAAACTCTAGATTATAAATATAAAACATTGGTATCCAAACGACACCGCGTGCTAACTAAAGTGCAGAACAGGGAGGGGGGGTGCATCTATGCAGTAGGGCCCAGGATTGGAGCTGGGGGAGCCCTCACCGTGCTGGGGGGAGGGTGCCGGGGGCTGCTGGCCAGCTGGGCATGGGGGAGGGGGTGCTGTTTAGGCTGCTTTGCTCCACCTTTCCCCTACTTTCCACCCAGGCCACAGGGAATGGAGTAGAGAGCCAGAGGGGTGGGGCCAGAGTGGTGCCCTCTGGGGCACTTGGGTCAGCCTGGGGCCCAACTCCACCCACGGGTGTGCGCTAAGAGGTGGCAGGAGGGCGGTATCCAAAGGAACTGTCTGAGAAATCAAGCAGTAGAGGGCTGTTAGGCCCAGACCTGCCTTCCGCGTGTCCCCCTCTACTCTGGCCAGCGAGGTGGGGGAAGGCCACACCCCATTCATTATCAGCAGCTCAAGCGAAGCATCAGCACCTCCCGTCTTCCCTTAGCCTCCTGCAAAACGCAGCCCATGTTTGTCTCCAAGTCATAGAAATGCCCAGGCAAGTGGTCATCACAGCTTGAGGAGGCAGAGGGGTCCCAGAGAGCACAGACGAGGCCCTCCGGACACAGTGCTACAAGAAGGGATTGGTGGTAGGTTTGGAGGCAAATGGGCTTGAGGAAGGTCCAGTCTGAAAAGAGAAAACGACAAAGCGTCACATCAGGGCAAAAAGCAGCCTCAGAAGGAAAAAACACAGTGGGAAGCCTTGAAAGAGGCTAGGGGGTGAGGGGTGTAGCCCTGATAGGCAGCAGGCAAAGGAGAGGGGACGTCCCTACCAGGGTTTCAACCGGCTCACCATGAAGGGGTTGGTGGAGATCCCAGTGGGCTGGCTCAACAGCCTCTGGCCCAGCTTGGCCGAGCCTAAGTCTCCGAAGGGCGAGCCTGGGAGGGAACAAGGAACTGGGCTGACCAAGCCTGATTTGTGCCAGGCCGCCAGCCCAGTAGCCGCAGGCCTGTGCTCCCGGGCGCCGCCTGCTGGCCCTCGAGGGAGTAACTCCGCCGTCCAGCTCTCGGAAATTCCCACCCATCCATGCCAGGGTCCAGAGCATGGGACTGGCCAATGAACCGGGCATGAGACTGGAGGAAGGTAGCATGGAGACAAGGCTCTTACCGTTCTGCTGCGGGGTCACTGCTGTCTGGTGGGGGAACAGAGTCGGGGGGAAGGTGGCGGCGAAGGCCCCTGGGGGTGGTGCCGTCTGGTGGATGCCAGGCCCCGCACTATTCATCCCGAAGCTGGGCCCTGTGGAAGGACACGGGCTCAGGTTTCTCTCTAAGATGGGAACCGGCAGGAGTACATAAGTAAGCCCTGGAGCTGCCCAGAGTGGCCATGGTGAGGGTGTGGGGGTAGGGCCCAAAGCAGGGGGTCGTTTTTTGGAGCTATCAGGTGCTGTGGTCAATGCCTCCCCTGCATCTGGTATGGCTTCTTTTTTTTTTTAGCCACACTCGGTGGCACTCAGGGGTTACTCCTGGCTCTATATTCAGAAATCGCTCCTGGCAGCTCCGGCTTCTTGACCTCTCAAGGCATCTATACCACATGGGCACCAGACCAGCTCTGGTGGCAGCTAATCTCTCTCAAGCCCCAGGTTTGAAGGGGAATGGGTGGGGACCCCAGCTCTGACTGGGTGGGTAATGGGGTCATGGCTTTAGGTGGCTCAGCTGGGAACTCGGGCTGGTGGGCCCTGGGACCTGGTGAGGTGGCCACATGGCACCACCTTCAGGAGAGTCAAGGCTGGTGGTTTTGGGGGTTTGGGATAAAACTTGGGCACTTCTCCCCCTGGCCACGGGAGTCCAGCAATCCCAGTGGGCTGGCCAGGTCTGCGACTGGCTGCACAAGATCCCCAAAGGTCAGCTAAGGGACACCAGGCTCTGTGTGGCAGGGCAGCAGAAAGGTCTGGGATCTGTGGGTGCTTACCTGGGACCAGGCCGTTGGGCTGGAAGGGATTGGTGGACGGCAGTGTGGAGTGAGCGGGAGCCGTGAAAGGGTTGGTGAAGGCTGTGGGGCAGAGGGGGGGGGGACAGTCGTACCTAAAACCTCATCCTATCCTGCCCCCCCCACCCTGTGCCCCTCCCCAGCTGAGGCAGGCTCACCTCCAAAGGCCAGGCCCGCGCTGCTGCCTCCACTGCCGGGAACCGGGCTGGCCATGCCAAAGACGCTGCAGGAAGAGAACCCAGGAGGCAGGTGGGCGAGCCACCAGGGTGCCAGCTGGTCTCTGCGAGGCTGCCCCGCCCCGACCTACCTGCCGGGGCTCCCTCCGGCTGCCACCCCCGGGCCCAGGAAGCTGCTCACATCAGCGAGGCTGTGGGGCTGGCTGGCGGGCGCGAAGGGCATCACCGGGCCGCTTCCTGGCAAGCAGGGAGGATGGTGAGATGGCGAGATGGAGACAGGAAGGTGGAAGTAGGTGAGTGATGACATGAGAGGCTCCCCAATGTTTTTCTACACCCAAGTCCTCTAGTCAGCTTGTCCCCTGAGGGTCACCCAGTCTTGTCTCCCACTGGGAAGTCGGGACCACCCCTCCCACCCTCTGTATCACTTCTCCCTTGCAGAAGGAAAAGTCTGTCCTAGACTCAAACCAGTACGTCTAGTTCAGTCCTGAAGAGACAGGGAGGGACAGTGAAGGGGAGGTTCTGGCACGGAAACTCCTGGAACCTGTTGCTGAGGAACATAACTCTTCCCCAGCTGGGAACCTCTTCCAAGGAGTCCTGCATCTAGCTTAGACCAGAGCAAACTGCTCCTGGTATCTGACTGCGAGGGTCCTGCCTTCCTGGAGGCCTCAGAGCTGCCTGAACCCCAAGAAATAACATCTTCTGGAAAAGGATCCAAGGTCTGATACTTGAAGACATCTTTTAGGGACTGGAGAGAACACAGAAGGGCACTAGCCATGCACATGGCTGACCCAGGTTTCATCCTTGGCATCCCACAGGCCATTTCCTTCCAGAAAAGATTTCCTGAGCAGAACCAGAAGCTCTGAGCACAGTCATGTTGCCCCAAAACCAAACCACATCTTTAGGGGTTAAGGGGATAGATCAAAGGGTTGAAGTACATTTTGCAAGTGGAAGCTCCTATCCTAGTTTGATTCCCAGCACCGCATGATCTCCCCAAGCACTTTTCATCACTAAGAAAACGTCTTTTTGTTTTGTGTCACACCTGGAGGCTCTGCGCTCAGAAATCACTCTTGGCAGGCACAGGGGACCATATGGGATGCAGGGAATCAAACTACCGTCAGTTCTGGGATGGCTGTGTACAAGGCAAACACCCTACCACTGTGCTATCTCTCTGGTCCCAAGAAAAAGTCTATTATTTTTGTAAAAAACATCAGGTGCAATACGAGGAAGGCACTTGCTTTGCATCTTGCTGATCCTGATTCAAATCCCTAGAACCATATGTGGTCCCTCAAAAAAAAAAAATGTATTGGCTGGAAGCTCAATGAGATGAGTACATTCAGGCAGCAGGCTTGGGCTCAATCCTGAGCACCTCAGGGGCAACCCTGAGGACAAAACAAAAGCCTGAAAAGCATGCTGGGTATGTATAAGTCCTAGGTACCAAAACCACATTATCATTATTTTCCTTTGTTGAGGTGGTGGTTTCTGTGGTGACCAGAGGTCATACATGCTAGGTTGTAGTGCCACCATGTTGTTGGGGTCACACATCACTTATTAGATTGTGAAGTGTGGGAGACCATACACTTTGTGGTGGTACCAGGACCCCAGTCCTGAGACCACACTCAGGCATGTGGAGCAGAACAGGGGTCAAACTCAGGGCCTTGTGCTTTTGAGACAGAAACTGCCACTGAGCTTGTCCCCAGCCTGAACAAGTATCTTTCACCTGGGGGAAATCAAACTGTTGGTGAGAATCCACCAGCTCTTCAGGGCTGTTATGAGCATAAAGGGAGGCCCCTGCAGGGAAAAGGTGAGCACACTTGGCAGGGTCAATGCTATGCCAGGCTCCAGGGCTGCTGAATGAGCATCTAGGAGGACTGGAAATAAGTGGGAGCACCATTATTTGTTCCTCCTGGGACCTGAGTAAATCACTTCACTTTCCTGAACCCTCCATCCCCCAGTCTTCGGTAGACGGTCTTCAAATCACCAGAGAAATCCCTAACCCTGAAACACACTGAGCTATTACACTTAGGAGAGAACTTCTGGGGAATCAGAAAACAGATGCAGGTTTCCAAGGCAGCACTGGCTGGTGGCTCAGCCTTCCCTTTTCACACTTGCCTGGAGCCTTGAGCAGAGGCCCAGCCTCTGGGTTGGGAACCTCCAACTGCCAGATTGACCACTGCCAGTCTTGAGAGCCTGCCCTGACCCACCAATGAGAATCTCATTCACTTCTCTTGCTCTAACATTCGAGGCACTTGTAGGCATGTCTGGCGAAAGTGCAAACAGGACTCAGGCCAAGGACTGTATCTGAATTCTAATTTTGGGAGGAGAATGTGTTTGGGCCACACCAGTGATACTCCTGAGTTACTCCTGACTCTCTGCTCAGGGTTTACTATTGGTGTCGCTCAGGGATGATATGGGCTACCGAGGAACCAAATCAACTACATGCAATGTACATGCTCTGCTCTCTGTGCTACCTCTTCAGGCTATTTTTTCTTATTTTTATTTTTTTCTTATTTTTATCTTATTTTCCTAAGGGTCACCCCAGTGGTGTAGAGGGCCTAGCAGTAGGGGACTAGAACTCGGGCCTTGCAATGTGCAGAGCATATTCTCTATCACTTGGTCGAGCTCCTGCTCCAGTCCAGATTCTTAATGGCAAGTTTCACAGCAAATGGAATATTCTCTCTGATCATCGACAAGGGATGGACTAAATAAATGACAGCATAAACATGGACATGCTGCTATAGAGATAATGAGAAGCCCCTAAGGAACGGATAAGATACAGGCTTAACAGCTTGCTGAGTCCCAAAAACCCAAAGTCGAGAGCAGCCATAAATGTGAAGGGAGAAGAAAACAGGGTGCTGGAAGCTGCACAAAGTAACAGGTCCTGCTCCAGAGGCTTCACAGTGGGATGAGATAGAAACCCCACCCCACCCCGAGACATGGCTGAGATGGTGGAGACAGTTTCTGGGGGAACATTTTTTTATTGTTATATTTATGGTGATGAGAATTCAGCCCAGCACCTCACACGTGTGCTCATATCCATGCCTCATGGAACGAACAATTTCAGAGTATCAGTGGGAAAAGGGCACCTGCAGCTGAAGGAGAGATAGAGCTGAAAGCCAGAAATTGGTGACCCCCCCCCCTTCAGAAGAGCTGAGGGGTGCTGACAAGGGAACTTGCTTTCCTTTCAAAGAACGGGAAAGGCAATTAAGTGCGAAGCCAGGACAGTTCTCCAGTCTACCTTCTCCCCAACACCCTAGAATCGCAGCCTAATTACCTATAAAGTTTTGGGGCTTTTACCTGAATGTCTCAGAACTCTAACCTCAATCTCCATGATAAATCACAGTAAAATGTTCTTTTCAAAGCTGGGAGACAGCAAAGTGGCTAAAGTGTTTGCATTGCAAGCAAGAGGGAGGCCAAGTTTAATCCTCAGAGCTGTCTGTGTGTGCTGTGAACAATTCTGGCACAGCAGTGATTTCCAGCTACACAGCAGCTAGGTATGGGGAACACTGCAATTAAGAGGTACAATCTATGGAAGGACCGGCTCATGATATGAAGTTCACCACAAGAGTGGTGAGTAGTTAGAAAAATAACTATGGATGGTGCTAGAGGGATAGCAGTGCAATAGGGCATTTGCCTTACATGCAGCCGACTCAGGACTGATGGTCGTTCGAATCCTGGCATCCCATATGGTCCCCTGAGCATGCCAGGAGCGACTTCTGAGTGCAGAGCCAGGAGTAACCCTTGACTGCTGCCAGGTCTGACCCAAACAAAGGGGGGGGGCAGAGAAATAGCATGGAAGTAGGGCATTTGCCTTGCATGCAGAAGGATGGTGGCTCGAATCCCGGCATCCCATATGGCTTCCTGAGCCTGCCAGGAGCAATTTCTGAGCATAGAGCCAGGAGTAACCCAAGTGCTGCCAGGTGTGACCCCCCCCCCAAAAAAAAAGAAGAAGAAAAATAACTATGGGGTCAGAGAGAAAGCATAGTGATAGGGCATTTGCCTTGCAAGTGGCCGCCGACCCAGGAGGGACCAGGTTTGATTCCCAGCATCCGATATGGTCCTGAGCCTGCCAGAGGGAATTTCTGTGTGCAAAGCCAGGTGTAACCCTTGAGCACACTTAGTGTGGCCCAACAATCAATCAGTAAATAAAGCCTTTTTAAAAAATAAAATTGGGGGGCCGGAGAGATAGCACAGCAGTGTTTGCCTTGCAAGCAGCTGATCCAGGACCTAAGGTGGTTGGTTCGAATCCCGGTGTCCCATATGGTCCCCCGTGCCTGCCAGGAGCCATTTCTGAGCAGACAGCCAGGAGTAACCCCTGAGCACCGCCAGGTGTGGCCCAAAAACCAAAAATAAATAAATAAATAAATATATAAAATAAAAAAATATATATATAAAATAAAATTGGGGCCAGAGTGGTGGCACAAGAGGTAGGGTGTTTACCTTGCACGTGCTAACCTAGGATGGACCACGGTTTGATCCCCCAGCGTCCCATATAGGTCCCCCAAGCCAGGAGCAATTTCTGAGCACATAGCTGTAAGTAACCCCTGAGCATCACCGGGTGTGGCCCCAAAAAACAAAAAACAAACAAACAAAAAGAAAAATAGCTACACTAACAACTACCATGACAATGTTAATGAGTGAGAGAAGTAGAATGCCTATCTCTAATACAGGCAGGGGGTGGGAAGGAGAGAGATTGGGGCCATTGGTGGTGAGAATGTTGCACTGGTGAAGGGGTTTTATGACTAAAACCCAACTACAATCATGTTTGTAATTACAGTGTTTAAATAAAGACATTTTTTTGTTTGTTTGTTTTATTTGGGTCACACCTGGTGGCACTCAGGTGTTACTTCTGGCTCTGCGCTCAGAAGTCGCTCCTGGCAGGCACAGGGGACCATATGGGATGGTGAGATTCGAACCATTGTTTGTTCGAATCTGCTGCGGGGGACCATATGGGATGGTGAGATTCGAACCACTGTTTGTTCGAATCTGCTGCGTGCAAGGCAAACACCCTACCACTGTGCTATCTCTCTGGCCCAAATAAAGACATTATTAAAAAAAAAAAAAAAAAGAATTGGGCCCGGAGAGATAGCACAGCAGCGTTTGCCTTGCAAGCAGTCGATCCAGGACCAAAGGTGGTTGGTTCGATTCCCGGTGTCCCATATGGTCCCCGTGCCTGCCAGGAGCTATTTCTGAGCAGACAGCCAGGAGCAACTCCTGAGCACCGCTGGGTGTGGACCAAAAACCAAAAACCAAAAACCAAAAAAAAAAAAAAAAAAAAAGAATTATAAAAAGCATCCCAAATGGTCCCCCGAGTCTGCCAGGAGTGATTTCTCAGTGTAGAGCCAGGAGTAACCCCTGAATGCTGCCAGATGTGACCTCAAAAAACAAAACAAAACAAAACAAAAAAATCTATGGGGCTGGAGAGATAATATGGAGGTAAGGCACTTGCCTTTCATGCAGAAGGTCATTGGTTTGAATCCCGGCATCCCATATGGTCCCCTGAGCCTGCCAGGACTGATTTCTGAGCATGAAGCCAGGAGCAACCCCTGAGCGCTGCTGGGTGTGACCCAGAAAACGAAAACAAACAAACAAACAAAGAAAGGAGATACAATCTCTGGCAAGCATAACTGAAAAGAGATCTGGGGGAAAAACAGGTAGTACAGCAGATAGGACACTCACCACAATTGCATATGGCTGATCTGGGTATGATCTCTGGCATCCCATATGGTCCCCCGACTGAGCACAACCAATGGTAGGCCAAAAACAAAACAAACAAAAAATCCCGCAAAACACCAAACCAAAAATCAAAAAAAAAAATTTTTTTTAATGATATTAGCAGTTACTGTGACCCTGAGTGCCCCACAGATGGATGTGCCAACTACAGCCAGGCAAGTGCCACAGCCCAGTGTGTGTACCCAGTCACTGCAGCATCAGCCAAGGGAACATGATACAGAATCATCAAAGGTGCAAGGTACTGTCATGATGGGAGGTGAGTGAATAACACCTCCAACCTGGAGAAGGAAGGGGAGGGAGGATCCCAAGCTGGCTGGCTGTGAGCTTCTGTGTCCTGTGCCTGCTCTCAGGCACTGAGCTCCTTCTGAAGCCTCTGAGCTTTCCATCTTAAATCCTTTCCAAGCCCAGTATGCAATTTCCAGGTAAGCCTGGAAATTGCCTGCACTGGATCATGTTTTTCACTTTGCTGGGACATCAGTGAGGCCCAGGTGTTGAGTGGAATGTCTCTCTCTCCTCCCCCCCTAGGTTCACTGCTGTGGGTAGGATGTCTCTCTCTTCTCCTCTCCTCTCTCTCGTGGGATGTCTCTCTTCTCTTCCCCAGGTTCACTGCTGTGGGTGGGGTGTCACTTCTCTCCTCTCTCGTGGGATATGTCTCTTCTCTCCTCTTTCTCCCACCCCTCAGGTTTGCTGCTGTGCCTCTCATGGTCGCTAGAGGGCAGCCTACACAATGTCTCGATGCCGAGGCAGCAGCAGTACCTGCACTGTCTTGGCCCCAGGCCAAGGTTCTGTGCCAGGCCTGCTGGCAGTCTGGGGGTGAGGGTGGGGATCACCTGCAGTTTGAGATGCATCTCCTCTTCACAGCCCCAGGATTGTCACAAGACACATACACACACCTCCCAAGGTTCATGTCACACCCACAGAAACACCCTATGCTTGTGGGGAGGTGGAGAGTGAATGAAACCTGGCACAGATCAGCATGCAGCTTTTGGCCACAGTCCTGGCTAAGCTGAGCGCTTCCTCAACCACAAAGCAGAGCCATGTCTCTCCCTATGGAGGCAGGAGCCTGGACAGGGGCCACAGGCTGGCTGCAGACTGGCTGCCTTTGGAGACAACCAGGCCCTGGGTATAAGGTTTTGTCAAAGCTTTGACCGGGAAGGGCAAGGCTGATGCCATCCTCTCCTAAGGGCTGACCCTGAGTTCTCTCTCTAAAGTAATCAATCGGGCAGGTGAGCACTTCCCAAGGGGCAGTCTCTTGCAGCTTTGCTCCCCTTCCTTCCTGCCACACTGAATATTCCTGACCCTCATTCCAACCATCAGGGCAGAATCCACAGACATACAACACTGGCTGCTGCCAATCTGTGATCACAGTGAGCAAAATGACCTTATCCTAAGTTAGTTTCTTTCACTGACAGCATTGCCTATTTGTTGATCCTGACTGGTCTGTATCCACTGTTCCTGATTGTAAACCTAATTTTTCTTGGCCCATGCCTAGGGGACCACACAGTATTCTCACAAGCAAGACTCTTTGACCTGTCCTACCCAGGCCCCTCATTCAGTCTTAGTAATAGGAATTAAAGTAACACATTATGGGGCTGGAGCAATAGTACAGTAGGGAGGCATTTGCTTTGCATGTGGCCAACCTGAGTCTGATCCCAGCATCTCGTCCCACAAGCATCTTGAGGAGTGATTTATTTATTTTTTGTGGTTTTTGGGTCACACCCGGCAGTGCCCAGGGGTTATTCCTGGCTCCAGGCTCAGAAATTGCACCTGGCAGGCACAGGGGACCATATGGGACACCGGGATTTGAACCGATGACCTCCTGCATGAAAGGCAAACGCTTTACCTCCATGCTATCTCTCCGGTCCCACGGGGAGTGATTTTTGAATGCAGAGCCAGGGATAACCTCTGAGCACTGTTGGGTGTGGCCCCCAGAAACCAAACCCATTATAGCTACTAGCTTTTTATTTTCCATGTGAGAGGTGGCTCCTGTTTCCTGACTGAATTGTGTTCAGGGTGAGTGAGATATGTGCAGTTCCTGTTAGACTGGATGGAGATTCTGATTTCTAGTCATGATCAAATAATCCTGTTATTTATTTGGTTTTTGGTGGAGTTGGGAACTGAACCTTGGGCCTCACACATACAAGATGAGGGCTTAACTGCTGAGCCTAGCTCTCACGGTCAAATCATGAAAGGGTTGTAAGTCTGAAATATGTGCATTATTCTGGTTATAAAATTCTGACCATCTTGGGTCAGACATGCTAAGGGGATCCTTCAAGGATTTACTTTCTCCCTGCTTTATCTCTGAGCCTTGGACAGTTCTGTGTGTTCCCGTGCGACTGGTTGATTAGCTCTCCATGGCTATCCCGTGACTCCAAGTTCATGATAGGGGAATTGCTTTGTTAGCTTTTCAAAGATAAAATGTCACTGTGTCTCTTTCAAATAAAGACAAAAGCACTTAGTGGCAGAGTGAGAAGGCTGTGGGTAGAGAGAGTCAAGCATTCTGGGCTCCTGCCCTCTGGCAGCCACGCCACAGGGACATTGCTTGACTGTCATTTGCTGGGCTCCCTCCACACCTCAAAACTGCGACCAGGGAACCAGAGCTGGCCTCTGACTGTGGGCAGCAAGGGGCTAGGAAGAACTTACCAAAGCTGTAACTTCCAGTTAGCATCCGACTGGCTGGCCGTGAGGGGGTGAGAAGGGACAAGGTGGACAGGTTGGGAGGGAGAAAGACAAAGCATAAGTCACGTGTCCATCGCAGCCGCTACCTCCACAGCCAGGGTGTCCACAGGAAGAGGGACAGGCTGAAGGCTGGGGACTCAGGGAGGAAGGAAGCCAGAGCTTCCGGACAGCCTTTCATCTACTGATGAATAGTACGATAGTTGGTCAGCTCTGCTGAGATGGAGCAGGGAGGACTTCTGGTTCCAGCCCAACTATCCAGTTCAGACCCAGTCCTTGAGCTGCTGGGGTAGGGCTCAGTGGAGTCAGGCACTCGAGGAAAGGTCAGTCGGCCAGGTCTCCTGACTCAGGTCTCCCTTTGGTCCCTGACATATTTGCTGTAACCCACACAACTGCTGCAATGCAGCCAGTTCCTGCCGTGAAGACAGCAAAGACAGCAGAGCTGCCGTAAAGATAGCCCCTCGTCCCGCCGTGTCTCATGCCCCTTGAATGCCTTCTGGGGTTCCTTCGTCTCCTTAGGTGGGTGGAGATGGGCATGAAGGGCAATGCGAATGAATGTGGTCAGCTGGATATAGCTGCAAGAGACAGGAGGAAGCAGTAGGCCAATTTACCTGGCAGTGCAGGCTGGACTGGAAAGAGACCTGGGCCAGCAGCAGGAACGCTTCCAAATGCAGAGGAGCCGGGGCTGCTGCCAAAGGTGTCGAAGCTGGCAAAGGCCCCATGGGACGGAGTCTGGCCTATCCGTGGGGGAATAGGAAGGTGCCAGTATAGGTGTGTCAGTGATCAACTCTATCTACCCCATTCTAATGAACAAGTTCTGGCCTTCTGTGGACTATTGCTGACTTTTGGAAAGAGGATAGGCATAATGGAACCTGTCCCTATACCCTAAGAAACCCTCACTCTGCAAGATTTAATGAAGAGACAGAAATAAAAGGTTATTCCCAATACTCTGGAAGCAAGTTTAAGGGCCCCTAGCTGTAATACCTTGTGGCTAAAACTCCTGTTCTTGCCCTTCTGACCTTCCTCCTAGCTTTCACACCTTCTTTCAGTGTCACCTCAGGGAAGGGCAGGCCCTGCGGTAGGGGTACCTCTGCTGTAGAAAGGTTTGTATCCTGGGTCAACTTACCCCCATAGGCTGGGAATGCAGCAAAAGCTGGGGCCACCTGGGGAGCAGCAAAAGGGTCACCGCCAATGTCAGCCAGCAGGTCAGTACTGGCCTTCTTGCCTGAGGAGTGCGGCGCGGACTGAGTGCTCCGGGGCTGTGATGGCCGAGCCTGTCCAACAGACTTAGGGAAGGAATCACAAATAGCACTTGAAATCCCAGACATGACCCAGACCTCAAAAGGCTACCCCCAGAGTGAGAGAAAGAGAAAGTGAAATGCTGCTCTCAACAGAGGCTTCCTGACTATTTCTCTGTCCATCAGGGCTCCAGTTCTGGGACCACACGTTAGATTCGAGTGCTCAGAGCCTGAGACCCACATGGCTGCTGCCCAACAGGCCCTTTTGGAGATGTGCCCTCATCTTTCTTGGGAGCTTCAAGAAGTGTTTGGGTTCCTAGATATGTCCTTGGCAGAAATGGTCAAGTTTGGAGTGGAGACGCTCATTTCCCTAAATACTAGTTCCTGTTGGGGGTCTTTCTTCCAAAAGCTAAAGTCTCCAAAAGCAGAGACAGCAGGGCTGAGAGTCACAGCTTAAATCCTACCATCTGTGAAGTTGGGTTCCCAAAGTAATCTTGGGGCGGGGGTGGGTGGGTGGGGGGGGAGGACCTAGTCCAAACATTACCTGGCTGGAGGTGGAAGCAGCAGATGAGAGCGATGGCACAGGGTCACCCAGAAGTGTCCGCAGGGGCTTCCCTTCTGCAATAGAGCCCTGGACAGGGGTGGAGGCACTGCCTTTGGGATATGTGGACCCCTTGACTTGGTCCGGGGGGACGTACCTTTGAGAAAGGAAAGTTAATCGGAAAGGATAGGGATGAAACTGGACCATGTTCAACCTGGGTGCTAGGGAGTTCAAGTCCTCATTCACTTTCCAGTCCCTTTACTTCCTGGTTCCATTCTCAGGCCCAGGGGAAGCTTCATCATCTCTTTATCTTGGGGTTCATACTCCTTTTTCCCCAATTCTTGCCACTCCTGAGAACACCCCTTCACACTGTAGGACTTGGTCTCTCTCCTAGAACTAGCTTCTGCTAACTGAGAAGCCTCCGCCCCGCCGCCCCCGGCAGGAACTCTTATTTGATGGTTTTGCTCTTTGCATTCCCTTCTCTACCCTATAGCTACTCCTCAGCAAGCCTATACATGAGATCAGGTGCTAGAAAGTGACCCCCTGGGCAGAGAAACGGCAAGAGAGAATCAGGCCACTAACATCCTCATTGGGAAACAACATGGAAAGTCCTGTATCAAATGAAAGACCAGAGCAGAAAACATGCAGGCCAGATATATTTCCCCCCACCCCATACAAGATTGGCCAGGCTGTGAGAATAAACCCCCATTCTCACAGTCCTTGACCTCCAATCAGCTGAGGGTCTTCATGAAGAGGGTCACTAAAATTTGCGAGCTCAGTATGCAAGAACAAGCACCTGTCCTGCAATTTTATTATCTGGAATCAGAACTAAGTCCTAATAGAATCTGAGCAGGACATACTCAAGTCAAGTCTTTGGGAAGTCTGGATGCAACCACATCCAGACTGGGCTTTCAAAGGAGGCCCATGGTGAACACGTGTTTCCATGCCCTTTCATCCCACCTCCATACCATCTCTTCTTCTCATATTTTTCCTGGAGAAACTCCTTCACTTTCTGTGGATCTCTGGAATCTGGTATTAAAGATGTCCGGGCATCAAAAAGCCCCAGCCAGATCTTCCTGCAGACCTGTAGGCAGTTGAGGCAGATCATAAGAATGGGATTCTTACATATTCCTATGTATTCCCATGTATTCATTAGCAAATATTTTTATTGTTTGTTTTTGGGCCACATAATATGGTTCTTAGGGTGACTCCCAGCTCTGCATTCAGGGATCACTCTTGGTAGGCTCTGGGGACCACTTGGGTATGCTGGGGATTGATTCCAAGTCCTTTATGTACAAGGCAAACTCGCTATCCACTATCCAATCTCTCCAGTCCTTCTTAATTAATCTTTATTAGGGGCCGGAGTGGTTGTGCAAGCCATAAGGTGTCTCTCTGCCTTGCCCGAGCTAGTCTAGACAAACCGAGGTTCGATCCCCAGCATCCCATATA
Source organism: Suncus etruscus (assembly GCF_024139225.1). NCBI lineage: Eukaryota > Metazoa > Chordata > Mammalia > Eulipotyphla > Soricidae > Suncus > Suncus etruscus. The sequence continues at coordinate 75,246,602 of NC_064862.1, forward strand.
CCAGGTCTCCCAAGCCAGGAGCGATTTCTGAGTGCATAGCCAGGAGTAACCCCTGAGTGTCAACGGGTGTGGCCCAAAACCAAAAAAAAAAAAACAAAAAAACAAAAAAAAAACCCTTTATTAGACACATTACAGGGACTTGGTTGTTCCTACAAAACAGACATGATACAGGTTTGTAGAAAGTTTATCATTTAATGGGAAGTTTATACCCTAGGTACATAAAAGTGAATTTATAAAGTATATTGAGAAAGGCTTTTGAAGAAAAACAAGGCTCCAGGAAATTATGGAGAATCAATTTTGGATGGAACAAGCGGAGTTATGAACAATGTTCTGAGCTTCCAAGACACTCTTGCTAGGGCCTCACGAAGCTGCTTAGACCTTGCAGTGCGAAGACTAGAACACCCTGCAGTGCTCAGTGGTTCCCAGGGCTCTATCACAGGAGGCTATGGGAGGCCATGTAGCGTCAGTGAACAATCTGGGCAGGGCCCATGCCTAGAGGTCCTAGAATCTGGTCCCTGGAAAAATGGGCTTAACTCACTACTGAAAAAATGGAAGGATCATACATGTGAGAGGAAAAGGCTCTAAGGCTTCCGTAGAAGGTCTAGTCAGTCTGAATGTTCCTCCACATAGAGAGCTAACATTCCTCTGTGCATGCTCAGGACCCTCTGAAGGTGCTTCCCTTGGGTCCTCAGGGAGCCCTTACAAAGCAGTTTGGACAGACACACCTTGTTTTCTTGGGCTTCACTCAATTGACCTTCACAGAAAGCACTTTTTTTTTTTTGTTTTGTTTTGTTTTTGGGTCACACCCGGCAGTGCTCAGGGGTTACTCCTGGCTGTCTGCTCAGAAATAGCTCCTGGCAGGCACGGGGGACCATATGGGACACCGGGATTCGAACCAACCACCTTTGGTCCTGGATCGGCTGCTTGCAAGGCAAACACCGCTGTGCTATCTCTCCGGGCCAGAAAGCACTTTTTTAAGGTTGGTTTTTTTTTTTTTTTTTTGGCCACACTTAACACTGCTCAGGGGTTACTCCTGACTCTACACTCAGGAATTCTTGGTGGTGTTTGGGGATCCATATGGGATTCCGGGGATCAAACCCAAATAGCTGCATGCAAGACAAAGTTCCGACCTGCTGTATTATCACTCCTGCCCTGCACCATGTCTTTATTTTATTTTATTTTATTTTATTTTTGATTTTTGGGTCACACCTGGCAGCGCTCAGGGGTTACTCCTGGCTCTATGCTCAAAAATCACTCCTGGCAGGCTCAGGGGACCATATGGGATGCTGGGATTCGAACCACCGTCCTTCCGCATGAAAGGCAAATGCCTTACCTCCATGCTATCTCTCTGGCCCCGCACCATGTTTTTAAAACAAAATGGTATTACACACTTCAATTAGATGATAGCACAATAGAAATATTTTCATATACACTCTGGAGCCAAGGAAGTTCATGCTCTTTGCTTTATTATTATCTGGAAGTAAATCTGCAGAATCTCTCTATAGTATGCTTTGTCTCAGATTCTATAAATATCTGAACATACCCAGGGCATAAAACCTCACTCACTAAAAAATAAGAGAAACTTAACCCAATGAAACTAGGCTTTCTCTCTCTCACTTCCTTTCTGTTTTGGGCTTATTCAGGGCTTATTCCTGGCTCTGTGGGGGACCATATGGGTTGCTGGGATCGAACCCAGCATGTAAAGCAAATGTCCAAACTCACTGTATTAACACCCTGGCCCCACTGTCGGAATTTTCCATTATCCTCAGGCCAAGCTCTGATGCAGAGAGGGCAGCTAAAGCCCAAAACTGCTGTCAGGGGTAGCTTACCTCATTTCCACGAGACTGTAGGAATACTACTTCAGGCTCCGTGAAAGTTGTCATGGAGATGGACTTGACCCTATGAGGGGGGTTCAGGCCTCTCCTATGGGAGAAAAATGAAAACAAGAGAAATAACCATGTGGTCAACACTGCAGGCCTCTTCCTGGAGGAGGGAGGATGACTGCAACCACTCTAAATGAAGTTCTGAGAGCAGACTCCGCCTGCAGCTACCTGCTGAGTCAAGGCAAGGAGAGACACAAGGATGTGTGGAGGCTTCTAATAAGGCAGACATACAGGTAATTGCAGTTGGAGAGGAAGGTGAGCCAGCCCATCTAGAAGCCTCTTCAGCCTTGGCTCAGGTCTCAGTTCCAGTGTGCAGTCTGCAGGTCTGAGTCCTGGAGAGGTCTGCAAAGGCCCTAGCCATAGTTCAAATCCTCAGCCCTACATATGGTCCCCCTGGCACTATTAGGGGTCACTCTTGTGCAAAGCCCCTGCTGGGTGAGGTCTCCACCTCTCCCATCTTCACAAATCCCTCCGGGATGAGAGGGCCAATATAGGGCTATGTACATAAAACTAGCCAAGATAAGGTCTGCAGAAAAATAGGGGAGCCCTCAATAGTAACTGCTCCCTTCTCACCAGGGAAGCTAGGAAGTGGGTGGGAGAGTGCCCCTCTCTTTCAGAGATATCTGAGAAGACACACATCTGCCTTTTTCATTTCTCAATCCTTCCGTGAAGCAGAAAGCAGTCAAGTTCCACCATGAGATACAAGACTAGCTGGAGCCTGAAAGCTCTAGCGTAGCTTTGTCGTCTTTGTGTGTCCTGCAAACTCCCTGGGAATCCAACTATGCTGTGTTTAAATGGGAAATTTGGAGCTAAAGAGAGTTGAATCTCACTGATTTTTCTTTCTTTTTCCTTTTCTCGTTTTGGTTGTTTTGTTTGTGGGCCACTCCTAACTGTGCTCAGGCATTACTCCTGGCTCAGCACTCAGGAAACCACATGGGGTGTTAAGATTTTCTTTAGACCTTGTTCGATTCTGGTCTAGACTAATGCCCTCAGCAGATTAAAACAAGATTGGCGGGGGCTGGACAGATAGCACAACAATAGGGCATTTGCCTTGCATACAGCCGACCTAGGACAAATCCCAGTATCCCATATGGTCCCCCGTGCCTGCTAAGGGCAATTTCTGAGCACAGAGCCAGCAGTCCCCTGAGCACTGCCGGGTGTGATCCCAAAACTAAAAAAAAAAACAAAACAAAAAAAAAAACAAAAACCAAGACTGGATGAACCAAAATAAATTAACTAGACTCATGATGAGAAGTGAGAGGCTATAGGCACATGCAAGGAAGACACAGTCTCAAGAGAGAAGGCCTCTTCAGATTTGACATCTCAGCAGATGCCAACAGAAGTAACTCTAGAATGGGGTCTATCCAGGGAAGCCAAGGGAGCAGAAAGAGAACTGACACCAACAAATGAGATCCTAGAGTAGTTTCCCAAACTTAACTGGCCGGCCACCACCTCTGCTAAAAAATACTCAGCACTCCCTGAAAACTACTATTTTTGTTTGGGGGACACACCTAGTGGTGCTCAAGGTTTACTCCTGGCTACACTCAGGAATCGCTCCATCACTCCTGGCAGGCTTGGGGAACTATATGGAATGCCAGGGCAGAACCCACGTTGGTCATGGCAAGCAAACACTCCATGCTCTGTACTGTCACTCTGACTCAGACCTCTCGGTTCTATGGCTCTCTCCACCTCCTACTGACAAATGCTTTATCAACAAGGCAGGTGGGAGGAGCTTGGGGTAGGGACTCAATCATCATGTGCTGGCCCACAAGGAGCCTGGACAAGGGAGTGCTCAATACAGCGACGCACTTTTTAGCACACATAGAGGGAGCGGAGAGAATTGGCACCAGGATAATGCGGTAGGGGAAGGAAGATAAATGGTCATGGGGAAAGGCAAAAAGGTTTTATATTTACCCTGGAATAACATATCCTAAGCCAATTACAAGAAGGTCATTGACATTTCCTGAAAGGGCAACTAGGAACTGCTAGCAGAGTGTAAACAAGGCCTGTTTCCTTGTTGGGGAGGGCCCACACTTCAATCTACAGGGGATGTTCAAAACAACACAATTTCTGATTGTTGAGTTTGGATAGGAATTTGTCTTATTTTGGGGGGAGGGAGTGGTGGTGGGGGAGTGGGACCAAGGGCAGGAGAGAGATGATAAAGGAAAGACAGAAAATAAAGAGTGATTTCAGTGCTTTGGGCCAAATAAGTCTGATGGAACAGGATGTTTCTATTGTACAGTACAAAAAGCACAGCCCTGACCTTGATGTCCGTGGACTGGATTATGTATCCCCAGAGCCACAGTCTGGGGGAGGGAGGATTCTCCAAAGGCAACGCCAACGCCCTGAAAGAGCCTAGTTACAGGGTCTGTGAGTAAGACAACTTGATTCTGAATCTCAGGCCCTCACAGGCCGAGAGCTGCACTTTAGAAACAAGAGCACCCCCCCCCCTCGGCAGATGAAATGGCATCAGTGCCTTTCATGGGGTGCTTCACAGTGTCATGCAATGGGCCAGATGAGTCACTAGCTGAGAATGAAACCCAGCTCTCCAACTTGCTCCCAGATGAGTGAAGTGAGAGGGGAACATTGCTCACCAGCTAACACAGGGGCTACCCCTGACTCTGTGCTCAGAAATCATGCCTGGCATGCATGAAGGACCATATGGGATGCCAGGATTCGAACCACTGTCTGTCCTGGGTTGGCTGCGTGCAAGGCAAATGCCCTACCGCTGTGCCCCTATCAGGCAATTTTTTTTTTTCAGTTGAAAGCAAATACATCACCAGACCTCAAACTTTGGCAATGATCTTCTTTCTGATTTCACTTTCTTTTTCCTAAGCACCAAAGGGTATTTCAAGTCCACTGAATGAATCACTCTTCAAAGTGCTTGATTTTCATGGCAATGAAAGTAAGCTGCAGATCATCAGGTCTGAGCACATCTATCTCTTTGCCTCTCTGCTCCCTTGAATCTATTAAGCAAGACTACTTCTACAAATACCACACTTTTTGTTTTTCTGAGCTCACCCCTTCAAAGTGGCCCATATTTTGCTTCTATCTTGCTTCATGAAGCTCCAAACTTGCTCAGCTGCTCAGATAAGAAGGTTCTGCCAGGACAACTATGGAAAAGCACAGCTCCACCCAAACACCCATGTGTATTGGGGTCAAATTTGGACCTGGGAGTTCCTTATTTCCCATGTGTGTCCAAATGCACCCACCCTGGGTTGTACATGAATCACACACAGGATTACCTTGAAGCCAATCGTGTTCTTAACAGTTTCTAACGGGAAGTTCCTAACAGGAAGGCTCCCCTTTTCCATGCTCTGGGGGAGATGTGTGTGTCTATCACCAATATCAGGAAGTCTTGTCCTAATCTGCTTCTGCCCACTTCCTGTCATTTTCCCTCACCAAGCTGACTCAGAACTGTGCTCTCACTAGTTGCTGCCCTCATCTTGAAGTTCAGTCTCAAGCCTGTCACCTCTTTCCTGGTCATCTCTCTTCAAGCTGGTCCCTGGGCTCTTTATGATAAACTGCCTACTTCAGTGGTTTGAGGAATCTGCAAGGTGGGCAGAGATGAGCAATGGGACTCAAATATGAGCAAGGTCCAGGTGTCTCTCTCCAACCCTGACCACTGGAAAAGTACTGAGTTACTAAACAACAGACATGCTTCACCATTACACTGTGCAGATAAAAGTGCTTCAAGAACAAAGAACTGGTAGCAACAAAGGCCCAGACAGGGAGAAATATAGATATCCAGAGTAGACAGGTAGATCTCCAGGTGCCCAACTCTGAGTGACGTCCACCTAATCCTGACTGGACTCCATCATCAAAATAAAGGAATTAAAAAATAGCAGGGACAAGTACCCACTAAGGACATCTGCCTACAAAATGATGGCTTGGCTTTGGGCAAAGCCAGGGCAGCAGGTTACAGACTTTTTGTTCGTTTGATTTTAGGTCACAACCAGCAGTGCGTAGGACTTACTTTTGGCTCTGCGCTCAGGACTCACTCCTGGTGGGCTTGGGGACCATATGGGGTGAGGGGGTTCAAACCTTAGGATCAGCAGGAGATGGAGCTATAGCACAGTAGGCAGGTGTGCACATGGCCTATTCGAGTTCAATCCCCAGCATCCCATATGGTTCCCTGAGCACAGCCAGGAATGACAACTGGACAAAGAACCAGGAGTAACCCCTGAGCACCACTGGGTGTGGCCCAAAATCAAAACAAAAAAACCCACTACCTGGAGATCAGTGGTGTTCAAGGCAAGAAGCACCCTACCAGTTTACTATTAATGCTAACCAGGCCCTGAAAACTTTCTGAAGTAGGCAAAGCAAACAAAACATTTTAGGTTCTGTGGAATAAATCTTTTCTAGTGTTTTTTTTTTTTTTGCCTTGACCTTGGCTTCAAATGCTGGATTTACTCAGCAAAATAATTAGATATGATCCTAAACAATTTATGTACATGTTTGGAAAAATCAAAAGGACCTATATATCCATGGGACAGAGAGACAGGACAGCAGGTAGGGCATTTGCTTTGCAAATAGCTGGTCTGGGTTCAATCTCCAGCATCCCATGCCCTGCCAGGAGTGATCCTCAAGCACAAACCAGGAGTAAAGCCCCACAGCACTATCAGGTATAGCTCAGGAGGTAAAAAAAAAAAAGTCAAAAACCTATATTCAGGTTAAGGAAACTAGGCACTGGAAGAAAACCAAGTAAATGAAACTAGGTCAAACTGGGAAGCTACAATTGAGGCAGCATATGTAAATTTAGAAACGATAGAAGCTAGCAACCTCTCTCCAAGGTCCTCACACCAACACTGCAGGGTTTTGCCACAGTTGAGAAAATATTCTCATTAAAGAAGGAGAGTGTGAGAATGAGCTCACATGTGCAGGGCTGAAAGCTCAGTCATACCCACCCACCAATATTAAAATTGGAATTGTTCCTGAGCTCTTGGAAAATTCAGCTTTGACTGGAACAGTCAACTTGGCTATCTCGGCCAATCAGACCAGCTGGGAGCACTAGGAATTGTGTTCTGCCCCCGGAACACTCCAACCCCACAGGAGGTAGGCAGATTTGTTTCGCCCGTCAGAAAACTGGCTTTTAAAATCCTGATATTTCCTTTCTCTAGCTATGGTGCTAAGAATGGGATTTCAGTCCTCCTCCTGGGCCCCCTCCTCACTCCTCTCATTTTAACAAAGAATCTTTCTTCTCATTGCCCCCCCAGCCTGGACTCCCAACAGTTTCTGGTCCATGCAATGTTTCATGATACTGATCACTACTCGCAGTTCTGTCTGCCATGAGTTACTCCAAGTCTAAGGTTCCCCCTAGGATGTAAGCTATGGGAAGATGGGTTCTTGGGCAATCTCATTCACTACCCATCACCAGAGGTTGACGGAACTCAAACAACACCTGAGTAATTAATGGCAAAATTGGTGATTGAATGAATGTGCAGGGTTTTGGCCTACCACCATTTTCACTCTACAGTACATCCTTATCCTACTCCATGGGTTTAAGACAGTGATGGGTGTGTAGTACCATCTCCTCTGCCAACTAGGTTGTATCTGCTCCCTCCTCATTGGCATCCCCAATAAGTAGATCTACCTCCCACCCAGCCCTTCCAGAAGAAGTCAACAATCTGACAAAGACAGATCTGAATTTGATTTTGGAATTCATTTAATTTGGTAAATTCTGTTTTTGATTTGTATCTGAAACAATCCTAGAGCCCAGGCAAATAGGCTCAGGGAAACTGGCTTTTGAGTGGTTTTTCCTGCTAGTTCTCTTTGATTCCAACGTGCCCTGGGTTCAGCTTCATTTATCAGGCCAGCTTAGATCCTTCTCTCTTCTCTCTTGCTGATTAGTAGGGGTCAGTCCACCACCTTATTTCCTAGCTAGCAATGTTCCCTAATCTACCACCTCAAGAATCACACCTAGAATGAAGCTCATAATGCCCTACCAAAATGTTCTACCAATATGCTTTCTCTAGAATATTTGAAACTAAAAAGGCTGGTAAATTCTTCCTATGTGGTGAGATGGGGATTTAACTTCCTATGGAATGAAAACCTAAGAATTGAGAGCCAGGCTTCTTAGGGTACATCTCTATAGAACAAACAGATTCTTAGGCCACAGTCACCTCCACCCAGTTTCTGCCCTGTCAGTTTGGTTTTTCAGGAGTTTTGGTTTTGTCAGGAGTTTGGTTTTTCACTAATAAGATTGACAATAACTAGAGGGGGAAAGTGACAATATGCTGCAAACTTATGCACATATGTTTAAGGTATTTGTTTCTCCAGCTTCTCCAGTTTTTTTGTTTGTTTGTTTGTTTTTGGGCCACACCCAGTGACACTCAGGGGCTATTCCTGGCTATGCACTCAGAAACTGCTCCTGGCTTGGGGGACCATATGGGGACGCCGGGGGATCGAACCATGGTCTGTCCTAGGCTAGCTCGGGCAAGGCAAACAGATGCCTTATCGCTTGTGCCAGTGCTCCAGCCCTTTCTCCAGGTTTTTAATGTGGCCTTCCTTCTGTCCTGAGGGATATTCATTATAGATGGGAAATATTATCTTCAGGATACTTTAAACCAAGAGCTATAAAATAGTGATAATGTTGTCAGTACTTCCCACTTGCTCAGCGTTTCATCTTTCAAGCCATTGCAGTGAACTGAGGGGGCTGCTCATTACTAATTGCTAGGGTCACTGATATTTTCCTATGACTTAGACTCGCCAAGTTTATTTTCTTTATTTTGGTTTGGAGACTACACATTGTGGTGCTCAGAGCTTACTCCTGGCTCTGTGCTCAGGGATCACTCCTAGCAGGGGTTGGGGGGACTCTATGGGTATCAGGGATCAAACTCAGGTTGGCTACTTGCAAAGCAAGCACTTTGCCCTCTGTATTATCTCTCAGGCTCCAATCTTGCACTTTTGACAGATGCCTATTTGGCTTCTAAAACAATGTCCGAAGAGTTGGAGTAGCTTTGACTTAGAATCAAGTTGAGTCTGTCCTCACAACTCGCCATGAGGCTGATCACACAAAAGCTTGGCACAGGTGATGAAACCATTGGAGAGACATGATCCCAACTGGATCATGGGAGACCTGGACTTCAAGAAAATTTTGGAAATAGGGGCTATACAACAGCACAGAGGTAGGGCGTTTGCCTTGCATGAGGCCAACATAGGATGGTCCCTGGTTAGATTCCCAGCACCCCATATAGTCCCTCGAGCCTGCCAGGAGCTATTCTGAGCCAGAAATAACCCCTGAGGTGCCACTGGGAGTGACCCAATAACAAAAAAAAAAAGAAAAAGAAAAAGAAAAGAAAATTTGGAGAGGAAAAAAAAAGAAAAGAAAATTTGGCCTGAGAGATAGTATAGTGGGTAGGCTGTTTGCCCTACATGTTCATGACCAGAGTTTGATCCTTAGCATCCTGTATGGTCCCCCTGAACACATTAGGAATGATCCCTGAGGGCTGAGCCAGCAGAAAAGCCCTGAGAACTTCTGGGTGTGATCACCCCCCCAAAAATTTTTTTGGGGGGATAGGTGCTTTTGGGTCAGATCTGGCAGTGCTCAGAGCTTACTCCTGTCTATCTATATTAAGGGATTACTCTCAGAGGGCTGGGAGGGACTACATGTGGTGACAAGGATCTAATGAAACTGGTCTCGGGCAAGGCAAGTGCTTTACCCCCTTTCCAGCCCCTGGTTTCTCATTTTTCATGTGCCATGATCATAACCAATATCAAGCAATGAATGCTGAGAACAACAACTGCAGATGGCACTGGGTAAGTAAGTCACTAAATCTCTCTGCTTCTGTTCTCCATCTGTCACGTAAGAATGATCCTGTGTACTCCTTGGCTCTTAAGAGTTTAAAACAAAACAGGGTCCAGAGAGATAGTACAACAAATAGAGGACACTTTCCTTGCAGGCGGGTGGACTCAGGTACAATGCCCAACACCCTATCAGGTCTCCGAGCCCTGCCAAAAGTGAGCCCTGAACACAGCCGGAGTGCCAACACCCCCACCCCCGCAAAAAAAAAACAAAAACAAACAAAAAAAAAACACCAGGAAAAAATGCTCCTAGTTCAAAACAAAATACAAAACTAGAAATTAAAACACTTCAAATGCAGTCAAACAAGTCATTTAATGAGCCATTACCAAACAGCAAAAGATGGCTGGTATGAATATTATTCAACCAAATAACCCCCTGAGGTGTATGTGCCCTGTGTGTGTGTGGGGGGGGGACTTCCTAAGCAGCAGAAATCTGGGCCAGCCTTGGGGATCTAAGTTAGCTCAGATATGACCAAATACGGAGTCAGAGATAGAATGCCTACAACCAGAATCTAGTGTCAGAGTGTGCGTGTGTGTTGTGTGTGTGTGTGTGTGTGTGTGTGTGTGTGTGTGTGGAGATAGAATGCCTACAACCAGGATCTAGTGTCAGAGAGAGAGAGAGAGAGAGTGTGTGTGTGTGTGTGTGTGTTTGTGTGTGTGAGAGAGAGAATGCCTACAACCAGGATCATGTGTGTGTGTGTGTGTGTGTGTGTGTGTGTGTGTGTGTGTATGTGTGTGTGCCAAATGGTGTCAATGACATCGCCCCAAACTGGGCTCCTTCAGGCTTCTCCGAAAGTTGAGTTCTCTAAACGGGCACCCTGTTCCCTCTCTAGAATGGCAAAGCAATCCATGCCGTGGCATCCTACACCCCATGCAACATGAGAATCGTACCCTGCTCAGCTGTGTCTCCCCGCTTGCGCCCCACCTACCTCTGCCCTGTCAGTCTGGGGGTGCTTTCCCGTGCCCCCTCTCATGTCTCCGGGGTGGGGCACCTGCCCTGCATCATCTTTGCTTTTATTGCCCTCTCCCTGCAAGGATGTTCCCGGCAAGGATGGGGGTGCTCCGCCTGGCCCTGCAACCCTCCACAATCCTCCTCCACATCCTCCTCCACAGCACCCCGTTTCCCAGCAATCTCCCCACCCCCCACGCCGACACATTCCGGTTGGGATTCACTTCGCCTCCTTTGGGGGGGCTTTCTCGGGCCTCTCCCAAGGTGTCCTTTCTTCCTTCCTTCCGCACGCAAGGCGCCTCCCACCCTGCCCCGTCCCCCCCCCCAAAAAAAAAATCTCTGCAGTCGATCCCCGCCCGCTCTCCGTCGCCGTCCCACTCACAGGAGGCCGGAGCAGGTGGTGCAGACGAAGCTGCCCACGGTGATGTCCACGTAGGTGACACCGCGCTGGGCGCACTCGAAGCAGTGGCGGTTCCCGGCCTGGCTGCAGCCGCCCAGCTCCCGGACCCGGCGACACCACACCTCCGACGCCGCCTCCGCCTCCGCCTTGCCCGCGCGGTCCACCCCGCCGCCGCCCGGCCCGGGCCCCTTCTTGGCCGCCATCACCATGGCTGCGCTTGCACGCCAAGTCACAGCTCCCTTTGCCCCCGACAGACGAGCGAGCAAGCAAGCAAGCACGGGCACCGGGCACGACCGCCCGCGCAAGACTCTAGGAGTCCTCAACCCCAAGGCTTGGCCCTTTTCTGCGTTCTGATTGGTCCGGCTCGGACCGCCCCCTCCTTCTGATTGGTGTAGACGCGACTGCGGAAGTCGCTCATGCGCCGCCCCCTCGGCCTTCGAGGCCGTCGGCTTCTCCTATTGGCCCGCGGAGATCCTGACCGCGGGGGGAACTGAGCGTGCGCACTCTTCTTGTCCCCGCCCCCTCTCGCCACCGCTTCTCGGGCGGCCTCGCGCGCGGATCTGATTGGTGAATTATCGAAACTCGGCTGCGGACGCTCGTTCTAATTGGTTGGTTGGCTAGGCTGGAAAGTTTAGAGCGCCGGCCTCTGTTTTCTCGCGCCTGCGCAGATGCTCCATCCTTTCTATGGGGGCTTGCTGTTTATTCCCGCCAAATTTGAAAGCTTTTCTTCTTGCTTGGCTGGATAGAGGGGAGAGAGGCACCGAAGCAGAAGGAAAAGGGGCTGGAGGAAGGGTTTCAAAGGAAAGGGAGGAAATAGGGAGCTTTCAGAGAAGGCGAAAGGAGAGCGAGACAGAGTTTTATAAATGTTAAGAGCCTTTATACAATTTCTCGTGGCCCTGTCAGGATTCTGATTGGTGGTCTGACATGAGAAATCTGCTCCCCCCTTTTATTTTTGCTATATTTTTTAAATTACCCAATGTCATGGAAAAAAAAAAAGAGTCACATCCTGGTCCCGAAAAGCCTTGCTTTTAATTGCCACACTATTCGTAGATCTTTATTTGGCCAATTTGTGGAAGATGTACTAGGTACTGTATTAGACATTGGGGGTACAGCCAATTAAAATATCTATTCTCCCAAAGATCTGACTGTATTCTTTGTAATTCAATAGTCTCAAATTCAAGCTCCAACACTACATTTCCCATCCCACCCATGCACCAACTAAGAGCCAGAAATAGTACCCAATGCTATGGAGTATAACTACACAACAAATTAGTTAAAACAATAAAATTCATGTCCTTGTGGAATTTACCTTCCAGTAGGGAATGGAAGACAGTAATATATTAAAGAATCACCAGTGAGTAATAAATGCTATGTGAGAATGAAGATACCATTTAAGAGAGTCGTTTGTTGGGTATTGTAGATTGATCAAGAAATTGGTCTCAAAAAAAAAAATAAAATAAAGAAATTGGTCTCTGAAACAGTTATATGTAGGCTGAGACTTGAATAACAAAAAGACATCCAAGTGTCCTCAAGCGAGAAGAAGCATGGTATGTGATGTATTGCAGCAGAAAAAACAAAATCCATGAGGCTGGAGAAATAGTACAGTTGGAAAACTGGTCTTGCATGAACTGACTGGTTTGATCCCCAGCATCATATATGGCCCTCTGCTCACTGCCAGGAGGAGCCCCTGAGCACCCCTGGATGTGGCACCAAAACAAAGAGAAGGAAGAATGACTAGATGTGGAGAGTGAACCCATCTGGAGCAGGATCAGATTCTGTGAATTTTTTCCTGAGCTTGTTAAAGAGTTTGAATTTTCTGCTAAACACAATGAAAAACTATTAGTTAAAATGAGGTTCCACTATGTCTCCTCCCCCCAAATAATTGGGGTATTACTTGAAGATGAAATTTATTACCTCTCTCTTTCAAATAGAAATTCTTGAAGGGCTTCAAAGTAGGAGGTTCACTCTTGGAGATCACTTGTGATCAGTTAAACCTCAAAACCATCACCCTGTTATAGCAGCAGAACATGCAGGAAGATGGGATATCTGCCCCCAGCCATGGCTCTACAGCATGCTAGGAGGGACACTGAATAATGTTATCTTTACATTGGGCGTGCTTTATGTAAGCATCTGAGCTTTGTATGTTCTTTTTCTGAGGAGAGAAAGCATGTTTGGATAAAAGTACATTTTGTCTCTGAGGTCACTGGAAGGTTTGTGACAGGGGCAAGTCAGAATCTGACCCAAAAAAAAAAAAAAAAAAAAAAACTGCAAGATGAATGGGCAGCATTTGGAATGTTTGAAATGGGTTTAGAGCTTTAGAGACAGTACAAAGTTTAGACACTTGACGAGCATGTGGCTTTAGCTGCTCCTGAACCCTGACACTGCAGTTGATCCCCCAAGCACCATCAGGTGTGGCTCCTGAGCAGAACCAAGAATGGCCTCTGAGGGGCTGGAGAGAGCACAGGGTATAGTGTTTGCCTTGCATACAGCAGACCCAGGACAGATGGTAGTGGTTTAAATCCTGGCATCCCATATGGTCCCCCATGCCTGCCAGGAGTGATTTCTGAGCGCAGAGCCAGGAGTATCCCCTGAAAACCGCCGGGTGTGACTCCCAAAAATAAGAGTGGCCTCTGAAGGTGCCTGGATGTGGCACCTAAATTTAACTAAAATAAAATGGGCTTAAGGCTCAAGGAGATAGGACAGCAGTTGGGGTATATACTAAATGTACCCCATCCAGGTGTGACTCCTGGTACCACAAGTCTGGTACCACAGTATCACCAGGTAGAGACCCCCAGCCCCACCTGAGTTTCCCAGGTGGGCCCTAGCACTTCAAAGTCTGACTGACTCCATGTCCTAGGTCCTGGGCACTGAACCCCTATTGGATTGCCCAAGAATCTCTGGAGTGTCCCCAGTCCCCTGAGAACCATTTGGGAGACCTCCATGAGACATTTATTCAGAGGCCAAACAACCCCAGCTGCATTTCTGGGTGGGGTTTGGTACTGCTTCTGTGCAGGGACTTGGGAGCCACACACAGTGGGTGCCCAGGACAGAATGGGGGTGGTGCTCTTCTCTATCTGCAACTGCATCTAAGTAACCTCACCTAGTCTCATGGCTTGAAGTAACTCCTGAGTCCTGATGAATCTCTAACCTATATTTCCAGCTCCGGGTTCCCCCGTGGATGGAAACTATATATAGTATTTATATATCCACCAGGCCCAGAGATCTCACCAGAACTCAGCCAACATGCTTAAAGCAAAACCTACTGATTTCTGCCTATTATCCATCCCCCAACCTGATCTACAGTTCCGCCCTGGGGGGCCTGAGATATAGCACAGAGGTGTTTGCCTTGCAATCAGCCGACCCAGGACCTAAGGTGGTTGGTTCTTGTTTTCCCATGCCTGTCAGGAGCTATTTCTGAGCAGATAGCCAGGAGTAACCCCTGAGCACCGCAGGATGTGGCCCAAAGAACAAAACAAAACAAAACAAAACAAAACAAAAACAGTTCCGCCCTGGAAAATGAACATTGACATTATACTACCTCATATTTCAAAACAAATCAAGAGGTGCCCTGTTGATAGAAATGAAAATGAAGTAAAATACCATGTACTCAATTTTATTATTTGTTTCTTTGATGTGTGTGTGGGGGCTCTATCCACTGTAGTATTGCTCTGGTCCCTGTGCTCTCAGTTTTACAGTCAACTTTCAAATGCTCAGAACCACATGGACATTTCAGCATTATATACCACTCATTCCCCTGGAGACAGCCACATGGCATTAGCCTTCTCTCACCACCCACCTGTAACTTATGAGAAAATTCCATGGATTTGGCCATGTTTGGGGGCTGTACCTGATTCTAGGCTCAGAGGCTACTCCTGGTGGTGCTCTGGGGACCCTGTGATAAGAGGGATTAAACCAGGGTCAGTTGAGGACTAGGCTAGAACCTTAACTCTTATACTATCTCTCCCAATCAGATTTGGGGATTTGACCTCCCAAATATTCCCTGAGTCACTCCATTTCTCACCACTGCATTCCTATCCATCAGCTCTCACCTGGTCTGTTGAAATCACTTCTTCATTTTCCTTTGGGTGGTCTCCAACTATACACATTTCCCCTCTAATGGGCAGAATGAGGATTGTGAAAAGTAAAAATAAGATTCTTTTTTTGTGGGGGGTGGACCACACCTGGCTGTTCTCAGGGATTACTCTTCAGGTATCTGCTCTCAAATATGCCCCTCCTCTTGCAGTTTTCTTCTTCTTCTTCTTCTTCTTCTTCTTCTTCTTCTTCTTCTTCTTCTTCTTCTTCTTCTTTTCTCCATTTCTCCTCCTCCACCATCTCCACCTCCTCCTTCTCCTTCTCCTCCACCATCTCCTTGTTGTTCTCCTCTTCCTCCTCCTCCTCCTCTTTTTCCTCTTCCGTCTCCTCTTGCAAGACAAACACCCTACTGCTATGTTATTGCTCTAGCTCCTCTTCTTTTTCTTTCATGTCTTCCTTCTCATCTTCTTTCTCTTCCCTTTCTTCTTCATCTTCTCCTCCTACTTCTTCATTCTCTTCTCCTTCTGGTTCTGCCCTCTTGGTGGGACTTGGGCATCATATAAGGTGCTGGAATCAAACCCAGATTTCCACATGCAAAGACAGTGCCCGACCTGCTATACAATCCTTCTAGTCCTTATCATTATTTTTACTGTTATTTTCACATTGTTGGGCCCACACCTCTCTATGTCCTAGGGAGTTGCTCCTGGGGAGGTCGAACCTGGGTCTCTTACACCATAGCATGCCCTCAGTCCATCCACCTAGTTCATTCCTGGTGGTGCTCAGGTGACCATAAGTGTTGTTGGGTATAGAACCCAAGTTGACCTTATACAAGACAAATGCCCTACAGCTTTGCTATCTCTTCAGCGCCCCCCAAAGTTACTTCTTTTTTTGTTTTACTTTGTTTTGTTTTTGTTTTTCAGGTCACACCCGTTTGATGTTCAGGGGTTACTCCTGGCTAAGCGCTCAGAAATTGCCCCTGGCTTGGGGGGACCATATGGGACGCCGGGGGATCGAACCGCGGTCCTTCCTTGGCTAGCGCTTGCAAGGCAGACACCTTACCTCTAGCACCACCTCGCAGGTCCCCAGAGGTTACTTCTTACCCGCCCCCTCACTCTCCCAACCCCAGAACACACTGGTAAAACTTAGCTGTCATGGAACCTTGTTGCAAGCCACTGTGGGGGAGAAAATGAGGCTTCTGTTCATTTGGGGTGTTGTGGTGGCAGGAAGCAGCCACAGAACTCAGCCTTCTCCCTCTGCTCCTCCTCCCAGCCCTGTCGAAAAGTCACAACTCTTAGGGGACGCACAATCAGCCTAGGGACCACGGTTCTACCGCTGCTTTTGAGGAAGGCAGATCCCCAATGCCAGGTGGGAGACACTTCCTTAATGGGGACCTTCGGGGACAAACGCGGTGCCCTTGAAAGCTAAATGGCTTGAGGCTGGAAAGCAGGTATATGCAGTGAGAAAAGTAGCTGTGAGAGCTGCTGACCCCCACTAAGCACCCCACATCGCACCCCCGGTGTCTGAGCCACTTGCAGAGGTAGAATTATTGCTCTTGCATAACCAGCACCTTGCGAAGCACAGATGGGTTTCTCTGCAGGAGGATCCCAGCCTCGCAGGTGCCATCTCCACCTGCTGCCGGGTTTGCTTTCAGGACAAGTTTCAGTGTCAGAAAAGACCAGCTGCTATGCGGATGGGAAAGAGCCAGGCTTTCCAACTTTCTTCTTTTACCAGGAAGAAGCGTTTCTTGGATGGAAACAGTTTAAACGTGATTGTTGTTGGGGACCCGACCCAGGCTCGGCGGGAAAAAAAATCTGTTCAGGAGCGACCCCTGGTGGTACTGGGAGGGCCAGATGCGGTGTCAGGGATCGAATCAGCCTACTAGTCTTGTACTATGACTCCAGCCCATAATTAAAAGTTGTTTATGGGGTCGGAGCAATACCACAGCAGTAGGGCGTTTGCCTTGCACGCGGCTGACCCAGGACTGGCCTGGGTTCGATCCCCGGCGTCCCATATAGTCCCCCAAGTCAGGAGCGATTTCTGAGCGCAGTAACCCCTGAGTGTCACCGGTTATGAACCAAAAAGAAAAAAAGAAAAAGAAACAGAGTTGTTTGTTTGTAGAGACACACCCTACTATGTTTTTGATGATTTCAGGAAAAATAACTGACAAAAGAAAAACAATAAGGGGGCCGGGTAGGTGGCGCTGGAGGTAAGGTGTCTGCCTTGCAAGCGCTAGCCAAGGAAGGACCGCGGTTCGATCCCCCGGCGTCCCATATGGTCCCCCCAAGCCAGGGGCGATTTCTGAGCACATAGCCAGGAGTAACCCCTGAGCGTCAAATGGGTGTGGCCCAAAAACCAAAAAAAAAAAAAAGAAAAAAAAAAAAAAGAAAAACAATAAGTGAAGCTGGAGCAATAGCACAGAGATAGGGTGTTTTCCTTGCACACTGCTAACCCAGGACTGACTCGGGTTTCATTTCCGGCATCCCGTATGGTCCCCTAAGCCTGCCAGGAGTGATTTCTAAGCGCAGAGCCAGGAGTAACCCCTGAGCACCGCTGGATGTGACCCCTCCCCAAGAAACAATAAGAACATAGGGCAAAAGAGATAGTATTTTTTGCTTGTTTATTATGTTTTTGGGTCACACCCGGCAGTACTCAGAGGTCACTCCTGGCTCTGTACACAGGAATTACTCCTGTCAGCTTCGAGGACCATATGGGATGCCAGGGATCGAATATAGATCAGCCTCATGCAAGTCAAGCACCCTCCCCACTATCCTCTCACCTGGACCTCTCAGGAGAGATAGTACAGCCTGTAAGGTGTTTTCCTTGCACAGATACTACTCTTGGATTAATCTCTAGAAGCCCATGAGTTCCACCAAATGTGGCCTTCAACTGCCAAAAACAAACAAACAAACAAAAGAAAGTGAACACAAAATATGTTTCAGGTGTGAGGGACTTTCTCTTGCCTCCTTTTACATGAAAGGTTAGTTACATAATCATCAGAGAATGCCTTATCTATCAGTTCTATCTTTTTCAAACTTAATGAGGCTTTCCATGTAGACTAATCTATAACTAGCATTGGGTGAATTTCTTCTGGTTCCCTGTTAGATATGATCTGATCTCCCTCATTAATTATGCTACTGAGGTCATTCCACTCTTTTCTGGCTTGGAGTTTTTTTCCCTAATGTCACGTTTCCTCTTTTAACTGGTTACCCCCATAGTGAGGCTGCCTGAGATGATAGTTGGTCCAGGTGGCCGTCCTCCCTTCAAAGGCCTCTCAAAGCTAAGGTGGGCCCAGAAAGCTTATGCTTGGACCTCTGCTCACTTAGTTCCCTCATTTGACACCTGAGAAGGGATACTGGCTCTTTGGGGGGATTGGTACACAGTATGTGCACAGCCAGTGGTGCTCAGGACTCACTCTTTTTGTTTGTTTGTTTGTTTGTTTGTTTGTTTTGGGGTCACACCCAGCGGTGCTCAGAGGTTACTCCTGGCTCTGTGCTCAAAAATCTCTCCTGGCAGGCTTGGGGAACCATATGTGATACTGGGTTTTGAATCACCTGTCTGTCCTGGGTCAGTTGCATGCAAGGCAAACGCCCTACTGCTGTGCTATCTCTCTGCTCCAGGACTCACTCTTGTCTCTGGGCTCAGGAGTCAGCTTTGGTGATATTTGGGAACCATAGACCATGCCAGGGACTAACTGGAGTTGACTGAATGCAAACCAATCACCTGTTCCCCTGTACCATCTCTCCAGGGCCATCCTGGTCCTTTGAGACCAGGAAGCTCAGACCTCGCTTCACTTCCTTCCAAATGCAACCCAGCCCTTTCCCTGAATTATGATGTGAAGCTTTTTTTTTTTTTTTTTTGGTTTTTAGGCCACACTCAAGGGTTACTCCTGGCTATGTGCTCAGAAATCCCTCCTGGCTTGGGGGACCATATGGGATTCTGGGGGATCAAACCAGGGTCCGTCCTAGGTCCGTCCTAGGTTTTGCTGGACCTGGCATTTGTGTAGTTATGTGTTTTCCCTGTGGCTTTAGAATGGTTGCAAAAAGGGAAAGGAAAAAGTCTGCTTTCAGACACCACACCCACCTGTAAAATGGAACTTTCCATGAACAATTAAGATAACAATGTTGGGTCGAAGTGACAGCATAGTGGTATTTGCCTTACACACTGCCAAACTGGGACAGACGTGTGTTTAATCCTTGGCATCCCATATGGTCCCCAAACCTGCCAGGAGCGATTTCTGAGTGCAGAGCCAGGAGTAACCCCTGAATGCCAATGGGTGTGGCACAAAAACAAAAAATAAAAAGAGAACAATGCTGAGTCTTTCCATGAATTGTTAAGATAATAATGCTGGGTCTGAGCGATAGCAGAGCTGTAGGGCATCTGTCTTGCACCGTCTAACCCTGGATGGACACCGGTTCGATCCCTGGCATCCCATATGGTCCCCCTAGCCTGCCAGGAGCAATGTCTGAGTACAGAATTAGGAGTAACCTCTGAGCTCTGCTGGGTGTGACCCTTCCCCCCAAAAAATGATAATAATACGGAGTCAGTCTGTTTTGTAGGCTTCTCACAGATCCAGCTGGAAGTCTGGTTAGAATTGACCTGTTGACGATGAGTTATGGGGTCATTGAGGAACTGGATATATAGTACTGGGGTAATGCACTGGACTGGTATACTGATGACTGTATTGATTCCCAGCACCACATGATTCCCTAACAAATAGGAGTGAGCACTGAGAACAGTAAAAGAAGGAAAGGAAGGAAAAAAGGAAGGAAGGAAGGAAGGAAGGAAGGAAGGAAGGAAGGAAGGAAGGAAGGAAGGAAGGGAGGGAGGGAGGGAGGGAGGGAGGGAGGGAGGGAGGGAGGGAGGGAGGGAGGGAGGGAGGAAGGGAGGGAGGGAGGGAAGAGAGATCAGAGGCCAGAGGAATAGTACAGAGCTGGATAGGGTATTTGCCTTGCATGTAGCCGATCCAGGTTTATTGTTCAGCCACATATGGTTCCCTGAGACCCACCATAAGTGACCTCTGAGCACAGAATCAGAAGTAAGAAAGAGAGAGGGAGGAAAGGAGGAAGGAAGTGTAGAAGAGAGGAGGAAGAGAAAGCACAGAAGTGAGAAAGGGAGAAAGAAAATCAGCAGCTTGAGTTATTTGCAAAAGCCCCCTTGGGCTGGAGTGAAGGCCCCAGTTCTGAGATGAGATGAATGTAGGCTTCATGGTATGTTTTCAACCCAGATATTTATCTGAGACCTCAGAATCATGCTCGGAGTTGTTGCCAGAAAGAAGAGTTACCTGCTGGAATGTAGTCTAGCTTCAAAACCTCAGGGGCCCTGGTTGAGGTGACTCTTTTGGGATGTGCCAAAGACTTGGAGACACCCCCAACCTCACTGGGTTAGCAAGATCAGTATGGATCCTATCTAAAGATAAGTACGGCAGGCAGGACTGGTCTCAAACATTTCTTTTTCATTCTCTTCTCGCTCCAATGTACCTAATTTTTATTTTATTTTTACTTATTTCTTCTTGTTTGTTTTTCTGGGGGGCCACACCTGGAGATGCTCAGGGGTTACTCCTGGCTCTGTGCTCAGAAATTGCCCCGGCAGGCTCAGGGGACCATATGGGATGCCAGGGATCAAACCCAGTTCAATTTTGGGTCGGCAGCGGCAGCATGCAAGACAGACTCCCAGTGCTATCACAATGGCCCCAGGACCTAATTTTTAAAGTAACCAATAAATGAGTCAAAGAATTTGGAAAGGGGCCCGGAGAGATAGCACAGCGGCGTTTGCCTTGCAAGCAGCCGATCCAGGACCAAAGGTGGTTGATTCGAATCCTGGTGTCCCATATGGTCCCCCGTGCCTGCCAGGAGCTATTTCTGAGCAGACAGCCAGGAGTAACCCCTGAGCAACGCCGGGTGTGACCCAAACCCCCCCCCCAAAAAAAAAGAATTTGGAAAGGGCAAAAATATCATACAGTATTGCCAATCACTTAGTTACATCCCCACAAAGAGGGCAAACATATTTAAAAGAAGGCAAAGAAATCCAGCCCTCAAATGCAAAGTCCAGCATGTCAGACATGCAAAAGAGAATATATTAGTTCTGCAAAAGGAATAAGAAAAAACATGATTCATATGAGAGAATAAAATAAAATTTTTACACAGAAACATGCAGAAATGACACACTTGGTGGCATTAGATGACAGCTGTAGAAACACGCTTCACAGGTTCAAGGTAGGGGAAGGCTCGATCAAAGATAATAGATAAAGAGGAGATTTTACAAAAGGGGGCCTGGAAATGGAAAATTCTAAGATGAAAGTTCAGTGGATGGAATGTGACAGTTGGTAATGGACTCCGGCATTTCTCTATGAAAATGACTCAGCTGGATCATCCCACGCATACCCCATCTAGGGCCCACCAGACTCCCCATCTCATGATCATTAGTATTTCTGGAGAAAATCTTTTGTACAAAAAGCATAGATCAGGGGGCCAGAGATATAACGCAGTGAGTAGGGTGTTTGCCTTGCAAGCGACTGACCCATATGGTCCTTGAACACTGCCAGAAATGATTCCTGAGTGCAGAGCCCAGAGTAAGCCTGAAGCACCTCTGGGTGTGGCCCTAAAGCATAACAAAACCAAAAAATTAACATAAATCAAAAACAAAGGGGTCAGGGTGTGACTCAATGGTAAAGTGGATGCTTTTCCTGTATGAGACTTGAGTTCAATTCCTGGGGCTCTCCACCCCCCCAACCCAAAATCTTCCATTCAGACCTAGTTCCCCAAATAAAAGAAAGCATGTGAAAGCAACAGGTGCTTTGTAGAGAGAACATGTCATTTAAAAACTCACCAGAAGCAATATCCTTGGAGAAAAGAGAAGAGATTATACCTGTGATACTAAAATAAGACACTCTTGGGGCCCCAGAGATAGTCAAGTGGCTGAGGCTTTTGCTTTGCATGTGGCCGACCCAGGTGCAATTCCAGTGCAGCATATAGTCCCCGAGAAGTACCAGGAGTGATCCCTGAGAACATCAAGTTATCCATCCCACTCTACCCCCCCCCAAAAAAAAACTCCCTTCCTTGGGGCTGGAGCGGTGGCACAAGCAGTAGAGCATTTGCCTTGCATTCGCTAACCTATGACTGAATGCAGTGCAATTCCCCCGGAGTCCCATATGGTCCTCCAAGCCAGGAGTGATTTCTGAGTGCATAGCGAGGAGTAACCCCTGAGTGTCACCGGGTGTGGCCCAAAACCAACAAAAAACCAACAAAAAACTTTCATTCCCAAGAATGGAAGGGCCTAGCAATTTTCCAGCACATTTAAGAAAACCAAGAACTTCATCAAGGCTTATAATTCTCAACTTCATATGTAGTTGAGAATAACAGAATTTAGCTTTTGATGCGGGAACCTTTCCTAACTATGCTCAGGGCCTATTCTTAACTCTGAGCTTGGGGGATCACTCCTGGTGGGGCTTAGGGGACTATAGGATACCAGGGAATGAGTATGGGTCAGCTGTGTGCAAGCCAAGCGCCTTATCTGCTGTACTATCTCTCAGGCCTCAATTATAATGTGGATTTTTATAAAGTCAATAAATATCTGGGCCCAGAGAGATAGCATAGCGGTGTTTGCCTTGCAAGCAGCCGATCCAGGACCTAAGGTGGTTGGTTCAAATCCTGGTGTCCCCTATGGTCCCCCATGCCTGCCAGGAGCTATTTCTGAGCAGACAGCCAGGAGTAACCCCTGAGCACCGCCGGGTGTGGCCTAGAACCAAAAAAAAAAAGTCAATAAATATCTAAGGGTACAAAGTAATGACTCAATTAAAATGTTTAATATGGGCTTAGGCATGTGACTCAAGTGGTAGAACAAATGCTTTTTGGGTGTGAGCCCTGACATTGCTCTCCAGAGTTTCACAAAGTACCCTGAAGACTGCCAGGAGTGATCCCCCAGTACCTCCCTGCAAATAGCTCCAGAACCCAAATCTTCCCTTAATATGCTATAGAAAAATAATTTACAGCCTGCAGGTTCATATACAACTGACCCCTTGTATATAAATGTCTTCTTATTATGCTCAAATGTATGAGTAAATTAGTAATGTATTAACAATTAGTAAGTTAATTACTAATAAACTATCCAACTGATGTTCAAGTTTAACTATACTAATTAATTATAAATTGCTCTGGAATAAAGACATTTTCATGAATTTAAGATTTAGACACAGTGACAGAAAACTTTATCTTTCTTTTTTACTCTGGCTCCCCCCCCCCACAATCTTTAAAATATTCTTTCTTGGGGCTAGAGTGATGGGACAAGGGGTAGGGCACCATTTGCTTTGCATATGGCTGATCCGGGTTCCATTCCCAGTATCCTATATGGTCCTTAAGTTCACCAGGAGTGATTTTTTTTTGTTGTTGTTTCTTTGTTTTTTGAGCCATAACTAGTGTCGCTTAGAGATTACTCCTGACTATGCACTCAGAAATTATTCCTGGCAGGTTCAGTGGGACCATGTGGGATGCCAGAGATCAAACCTAGGTCAGCCGCTACAAAGCAAATGCCCTATCCACTGTGCTAACAACTCCAGCCCTCAGGTGTGATTTTTTTTTTTTTTTTTTTTTTTGGTTTTTGGGCCACACCCTGTGAGGCTCAGGGGTTACTCCTGGCTATGCGCTCAGAAGTTGCTCCTGGCTTCTTGGGGGACCATATGGGACGCCGGGGGATCGAACCGTGGTCCGTCCTAGGCTAGTGCAGGCAAGGCAGGCACCTTACCTCCAGCGCCACCGCCCGGCCCCGTCAGGTGTGATTTTTGAGTGCAGAGTCAGGGTAACCTCTAAGCACAGTTGGGTGTGGTCCCCAAACCAAAATAAATAATAAAATTTCCTTTCTCCTAGGGTTGGAGTAATAACACAGCAGGGAGGCTGTATGCATAACCTGGGTTCGATCCCCAGCAACCCTAATCTCTTCCAAATTCACCAGGAATAATTCCTGAGTGCAGAGCCAGGAGTAAGCCCTGAGCATCACCGGGTATACCCTCAAACAAAACAAAAAAATCCTTTTTACTTCACATAAAATTTCAGATTTCTTCTGGAATTTTTTTTTTGGTTTCTCAGCCACACTCGGTGATGCTCAGGGGTTCCTCCTGGCTATGGACTCAGAAATTGCTCCTGGCTTGAAGGACCATCTGAGACACCAAGGGATTGAACCACGGTCACTAGAGTAGCTCGTGTAAGGCAAATGCCTTACCACTTGTGCCACTGCTCAAATCCTTCTTCTGGAATTTTCATCTGGAAGTTTCTCAAACTGGCCCTAAACACCTTTGTTTATATCCCACGGTCAGAATTTGGTTCTCTGTCTCACCTATCAAGAAGGGGAGACTGGAACATGTAGATATAAAGACTTTGGAGTTAGTCATGTGCCCAGCCTCAAACTCTGTTCAAAAAGAGAAAAAGAGTGTGTTGGTGATCGGTTTAATGTGAGCATTGCTTCCTCCCGCTGAAGGAGACATAACTGAAGTGGAATGAGTAGCTGGTCTCTGGGCACTTTTTCCCCAGTGGTGGAGCATGCTCTAAAGTGAAGGAGAGAGTCAGGGCCGGAGAGATAGCATGGAGGTAGGGCATTTGCCTTGCATGCAGAAGGACAGTGGTTCAAATCCTGGCATCCCATATGGTCCCCTGAGCCTGCTAGGAGCGATTTCTGAGCTCAGAGCCAAAAGTAACCCCTGAGCGCTGCCAGGTGTGACCTAAAAATCAAAACATAAATAAATAAATAAATAAAGTGAAGAATAGGGGCCAGAGAGATAGCACAGTGGTAGGGCGTTTGCCTTGCATTCAGCTGACCCAGTACAAACCTGGGTTCAATTCCCGGCATACCATATGGTTGCCCAAGCCTGCCAGGAGCTCTTTCTTTTCTTTTCTTTTTTTTTTTTTTTTGGTTTTTGGTTTTTGGTTTTTGGGTGACACCCAGCAGCGCTCAGGGGTTACTCCTAGCTTTATGCTCAGAAATTGCCCCGGCAGGCTGAGGGGACCATATGGGATGTTGGAATTTGAACCACCATCCTTCTGCATGCAAGGCAAACGCCTTACTGCTGTGCTGTCTCTCCGGCCTCATAAGTTTAAAGGTAGTATTTTTTTGTTTTGTTTTTTGTTTTTTTTTGGGTCACACCCGGCAGCGCTCCGGGGCTACTCCTGGCTCTTCTCTCAGAAGGTGCTCCTGGAAGGCTCGGGGGACCATATGGGTTGCCAGGGTTTGAACTACCATCCTTCTGCATGCAAGGCAAACACCCTACCTCCATGCTATCTCTCCGGCCGACAGGAGCTATTTCTGAGCACAGAGCCAGGAGTAACCCCTGAGCACTGTCGAGTGTGGCCCCCAAAAAAACAAAAAACAAAAAAAATTAATTACATTAAAAAAAAAAGTGAAGGGGCCGGAGAGATAGCACAGCGGCATTTGCCTTGCATGCAGCTCATCCACGACCTAAGGTGGTTGGTTCGAATCCCGGTGTCCCATATGGTCCCCTTGCCTGCCAGGAGCTATTTCTGAGCAGATAGCCAGGAGTAACCCCTGAGTGCCACCGGATGTGGCCCAAAAAACCAAAATAAATAAATAAGTAAGTAAATAAGTAAATAAATAAATAAATAAATAAAGTGAAGGAGAGAACCAAGGAAAGACTTGGAACTACCAGGCCACTGAAGAGATCGCCTGACTCTAGCATAGCAGGAAGGTTTAAGGTGACAGCAGAACCAGAGACTCCCAGGATGGAAGTCCCGAGAGCAGAAGGTCATTAGGTTCTACAAGGACTTGAGGAAGATGAAGTTGATAGAACTAATAATTTACCTGCACTCAGCAAGCACAATCCATCTTTATTCCTGTTCCAGACAATTCCAGTCACTTAAACATCATGAGGAGACATTTTTACACAAGGGGTTCAATTAAGAATAAATGCCTATGGGGCTGGAGAGATAGCATGGAGGTAAGGCATTTGCCTTTCATGCAAGAGGTCATCGGTTGGAATCCCAGCGTCCCATATGATCCGCCGGGCCTGCCAGGAGCAATTTCTGAGCATGGAGCCAGGAGTAACCCCTGAGCACTGCCGGGTATGACCCAAAAACCACAAAAAAAAAAAAAAAAAAAAAAAAAAAAAAGAATTCAAAATAGAATCATATTGTTAGGAAAGATGGGGATAAGTACCAAAATAATCAGTTACAAGAACTAAAAAGAAAAAGTGTTTGCTTCTGAGCATCTGGAAATGGAGAAACAAATAATGGGTTTTATTTGTTTAATAAATACCACACCTTGGGACCTGAGCGATAGGACATCGGTAGGGTATTTGCCTTGCACACAGCCAACCCGGGATGGACTCAGGTTCAATTCCCAGCATCCCATATGGTCCCCTAAGCCTGCCAGGAACAATTTCTGTTTTTTTTTTGTTTGTTTGTTTTGAGGTTTTTTTGGGGGGGGCACACCCAGTGACACTCGGGGTGAATTCCTGGCTATGTGCTCAGAAATTGCTGTCAGGAGTGATTTCTGAGCAGAGAGCCAGGAGTCATCCCTGAGTGCAGTCGGGTATGACCCCAAAAATAAATAAAATAAATACCACACAAGGTGGTACAAGGCTTACTTCCAGGCTCTGTGCTCAGGGATCACTATTGGAAGGACTTAAGGGACCCTATAGGGTGCTGGGAATCAAACCCAGGTCAGTTTTGTGCAAGGCAAGAACTCTACTGACTACTATCACTCTAGCCCATGAAAGGGATTTTTTCTTTTCCCCTAACAAGTCTTTGAACATCTTTAACCCTTTAAATTATATGCATGCTGATGGGGAATAATGCAATAAATTAAGGGCTTGCCTTGCATATGGCTGCAACCTCAGTTCAAATCCCTGACACCACATCTGGTTCCCAGAGCATCATTCCTAAAAGTGATCCCTCAGCCCAGAACCAGTGTTTGGTGTTCTAAAAATAAATACAACAAAACAAGTGGTTTTATTTTGTTTTTGGGGTCACACCTGGGAATGTTCAGGAATTACTCCTGACGGTGCTCAGGGAACTAAATGGGGTGCTGAGAATTGGAACTCAGGTTAGTTAAGCTCAAGACAAGTGCTATCCACATTGTACTATCTCTTTAACTCCACAAAACAAGTCTCATTATGGTCTCAAGTGGTAAGTCTTGGTATAAGGTGTCTGCTAGTACACAGCTGATACCTGTTTGATCCCCAGAACCACATATGGTCTCCTGAGCACTCCCTGGAGTTAACCCTGAGCACAGATTGAGAAATAAGCCTAGAGTACATTGGGGTGTGGCCCTTAGAGAAAAAAGTTTTTTTTGGTTTTGGGGCCACACGCAGCAGGGCTCAGGGATTACTCCTGGCTCTGCATACAGAAATCACTCCTGGCATTTCGGGGAACCATATGGGATACAGGGGATTCAACCCTGGTGCGTCCTGGGTCAGTCGCATGCCAGACAAACATCCTACAGCTGTAGGTTGCTCTGGTTCCAAGAAAAAATAATTTATTTTTTGGTGGTTTTTGGGTCACACCCGGCAGTGCTCAGGGGTTACTCCTGGCTCCATGCTCAGAAATTGCTCCTGGCAGGCACGGGGGACCATATGGGACGTCGGGATTCGAACCAATGACCTTCTGCATGAAAGGCAAACGCCTTACCTCCATGCTATCTCTCCGGCCCCTCCAAAATAATTTTTTTGTTTTGTTTTGTTTTGGCCTCACCCGGCGGTGCTCAGGGGTTACTCCTGGCTGTCTGCTCAGAAATAGCTCCTGGCAGGCACGGGGGACCATATGGAACACCGGGATTCAAACCAACCACCTTAGGTCCTGGATCGGCTGCTTGCAAGGCAAACACCGCTGTGCTATCTCTCCGGGCCCGAAAAAATAATTTTTTTAAAGCATAGATTTAGGGATCAGAGTGATAGCATAGCAGGGAGGGTGTTTACCTTTCATGCTGCCAAGCCAGGTTCAATCCCCGGCATCCCATATGGTCTCCATAGTATCACCAGGGGTAATATCCGAGTGCAGGGTGAGAAGCGCTGTTGGGTGTGGCCCCAAAAATAAATAACAAAACAAAAACAAAACAGATCTACAAAACAGTGGATAGGTCACATGATCCAGGGGGAGAAAACCCACCTACTCTTATTCCTGGTGCTTTCCTTGATTCAGAACTTCCAGGCAATTTCAACCAACACAGATCTTGAATCTTCTAGAATACTCTCTCTCTCTCTCTCTCTCTCTCTCTCTCTCTCTCTCTCTCTCTCTCTCTCTCTCTCTCTCTCTCTCCTCTCTCTCCTCTCTCTCCTCTCTCTCTCTCTCATCTAAGCATTACTTTCACTTGAGAGTCCTTTTTTTTTGGGGGGGGGGGTCACACCCGGCAGCGCTAAGGGTTACTAATGCCTCTGTGCTCATAAATCGCTGCTAGCAGGCTTGGGGGGACTATATGGGAAGCCGAGAATCGAACCTGGGTCTGTCCCTGGTCGGCAGCTTGCAAGGCAAATGCTCTACTGCTGTGCTATAGCTCCAGCCCCTCACTTGAGCATCTTTGAGTGAATTTACTTCTCCTTATTTTGTGGACAGGAGTTAAGGACCACCCCTGGTAGTGCTTGGGATACTCTCCATCTCTGTGCTCAAGGGTCATGCCTAGTGGTGCTTAAGGAAACCTTGGTGTTGGTGATCAAATCCAGATTTCTCACAGGACAAGCAAAGTTGCCACTCCAGCCGCTCAATTTGGCAATTTAGGTGCCTCCCTTTTTTCTTTCCTTCTATCCTTCTTTCTTTCTCTCTTTCTTTTTCTTTTCTTCCTACCTTTTCTTTATTTCTTTCTTCCTTCCTTCCTTTCTTTTTTTTTTTTTTTTTTTTTTTTTTGGTTTTTGGGTCACACCCGACAGTGCTCAGGGGTTACTACTGACTCTACACTCAGAAATCACTCCTGCCAGGCTCAGGGACCGTATGGAATGCTGGGATTCGAACCACTAACCTTCTGCATGCAAGACAAATGCCTTACCTCCATGCTATCTCTCCGGCCCCTTCCTTTCTTTTTCTTTCTTCCTTCTCTCTCTCTCATCTGACTCTTTCTTACACCTAACTCTACTCTCAGGGCTCAGGAAACAATATGAGATGCCAGGAATTGAACCCAAGTCCATCATGTACAAGACAAGTACTTTGTCCTTCCTTCTCTCCCTGAGTCCTTCCCCCAGGGAAAAGTTGTACCATCCTTTATGTTAATGACTTCAAAGACCTTCAGGGACCTGGAAGGCTTCTTTATCTGCCACTTTGTTCAGCCACCCCCGTTGCATTCTTGTCTTAACCACAGAGGTTGCTCTTTCCTAAGGTCTCAGGTGAGTCAGCACAATGTCTTGAGTGGAGCAGATTAGGGTAATAGCTCCAGAGGAGACAAGCAGTGGGACCCAGAGGGGGGTGTCCTGGGGATCAGATCTTGTTGACAGGGTCCCATGAAGAAATGTGCAGTATCAGGAGGCCCAGAGAAATGGCTTCTGACAGTTTGAGCCATGAGAAACAGGCCCTAGTTGCTTTTTTGCTTGTTTGATAAAATGAGTACAGGGAGTCCATCTAGCTTGGTACCCAGCTGACTAGAGAGCTACGGGATTGGGTTCACCTTCTTTTCTTGTCGTCCCCCACCCCATCCTCTCAGTCTCCAAATCCCACAGAGGCAGCAGCCACCCTAGGGCAGGGACTGTCTCTTGCTGGCTCAAGTTTCATCTTTGTTCTTCCATAAAGGGATTTGTCACCGCTCAGATCAACCCAGGTTTGACCAGCTGTTCCGTCCCTGCCAACAACTTGGAGCAGAAGCCAAAACCTCAGATCTGTGGGGCAGGCCACCTCTTGAACTGAAGCAACCACACCTACTTGGCCTTAGCTTTTCTGCTGCCACAGCTAGGGGTGATATTGAAAATATTTAGCAGCTGGTTACCACATGGCCAGCAGCTAAGGAGAACAGGCTCTAACTATCCACTTCCAGGAGCAACAGCTGGGCTACAGGTTAACCCTTAAGTTGCGGGAAGTCTAAAGTTAAGTTCGGGGAGAGCAATTCTCTGGTAACCCAGACAGCAGTTTAACAAATGACAGGAAACAGGGGCCTAAGTGATAGTTCAGTGGGTAGAACATTTGCCTTGCATGCGGTTGACCTAAATTCAATCCCTAGCACCCTGAGCTGAGCACCTCCAGGGGTGATTTCTGAGTGCACAGCTAGGAGTAACCCTTGAGTATCATAGATTGTGACCCAAAAACAACAGAACAAATAAATAATACAAAACAGCTAATATAGCCAGAAGCAGATCAGCCGGATTCTTTGCCAAGCTGATCATGGATGATCTGCCCATTTGCTTTGAACACCTGCGACTGGGTTGAAGCACCCCAGATCTTTCCTCATGTGGTCAAGAATGTCATCCGGGGCCGGAGAGATAGCATGGAGGTAAGGCGTTTGCCTCTCATGCAAAAGGTCATCGGTTCGAATCCCGGCGTCCCATATGGTCCCCCGTGCTCGCCAGGAGCGACTTCTGAGCATGGAGCCAGGAATAACTCCTGAGCACTGCTGGGTGAGACCCAAAAACCAAAAAAAAAAAAAAAAAAAGAATGTCATCCAAACGAAATGAACTCCCTTCCAAGTTCCTGGTGGGGACCAGCTTTTCCTGCTCTTTTTCAGAAGTGACATGCCCAACAGTGGTAGGTTGATGAGGGAAAGATGAGGCACAGCAGGCCTAGGACACTTCTTTAGGGTTGATGGTTCATCATCTGCCTGATCTGCTATGAGGTTTGTGAGTATCAGTTTGATAAAGAAGTAAAACCAGCTGTATTTGCAGGAGAAGGAAAGCAGGCATAGCTGGGGAAAGGCCAGAGACAGAACTCAGAATCATAGTACAGTGGGAAGTGCACTTACTTTGCATATGGCAGATCTTCAGGATCCCATATGGCCCCCTAAGCACCTCCAGGGGTGATTCCTGAGTGTAGATCCAGAAGTCACCCTGAGCACTACAAAGTGTGGCCCCAACTTTCCCTCATTCACCTCAAAAATATGAGTGTTGGGGGGGCTGGGCAGTGGTGCTAGAGGTAAGGTGCCTGCCTTGCCTGCGCTAGCCTTGGACGGACCGCGGTTCGATCCCCCGGCATCCCATATGGTCCCCCAAGCCAGGAGTGACTTCTGAGCGCATAGCCAGGAGTAACCCCTGAGTGTCACCGGGTGTGGCCCAACCAAAAAAAATTATATATATATATATAGTGTTGGGGCTGGAGAGATAACATGGAGGTAAGGCGTTTGCCTTGCATGCAGAAGGTGGGTGGTTCAATTCCTGGCATCCCAGATGGTCCCCCGAGCCTGCCAGGAGCGATTTCTGAGCATGGAGCCAGGAGTGACCCGTGAGCGCTGCCAGGTGTGACCCAAAAACCAGAAAAAAAAAATGTATATATGAGTGCTGAGGTTGTCTTTGGCTTGCAAGGCAGATATAAAACTATAAAAACATTGTGAGGAGTCTGAGCAAAGACAGAAGAACCTTTCAGGTTTTTGAAAAATTCAGGCTCCTCATTATTGGGGAGTTTAGTGAGTTCATCCTTAGAACAAATGAGAATGACCATAAAAAGGGAACATTCTGAGAACAAAAGGCAAGATCATGAACAAGGGGGGGGGGGAATGTGGTATTGGAAACTAAAACCTGAGTAAGAAGGGTTGGAAAATAAATGTCTAAACCAAGCCCAAGTCTCCTGGAGAGTAGAACAAAGGTAAAAAGTAAAAAATTAAGACAGGAAAAATAAAAGTAAGAAAATTCAAAGGCCAATTTAATAGATGGATGCCAAGTTTTTGAAAGCAAAAAAAAAAAAAAAAAAAAAAAGCCCACAAGGGAAGAAATGATCAAAGAAATAATGCTAAAAAAAATTGACCAGAACTGAAAATACTAAATGTGTGGGAAGAGAGGCCCCATTAGAATTCAGCACAATGAATTAAAATAAACCCATATTTAGACAATCCATCTTGAAATTTCAAACTAGAAATATTTCCAACTAGAGAAAAAAATTTCAAACTTAAAAAGCAACAGTCCTACAAATTTTATAGAGAAAAATAACATGAAACTAGAATAACTTCAGATTTCCCAAAGGCATAATTCAAAACTAGAAGACAATAAATAAAACAATGTCTCCGAAATTCTCAGGAAGTAAATATATTTGTCTAACTCTACCTCTTTGACATATATCTCCAATTATTATGCTGTGAACGTCAAGTGAGTACAATGTATTATATATCATATATATTCTACATGTATAATTAATTATAGCTCTATTTTTGAGGGACCCCCAAACATAGGGACCTTGAGTCATACTCAAAAGTTTCGGCCATGTGGCAGGAGGTTCAATACGAAGTCCAGACAATGTAGTGTTGCACAAGCCCTATATGAGCCAATGTAGTATCCTGGATCAAACTGAGGTTGAGGGGCCAAAATGATGGTGCATTGGGTAGGGTGCTTGCCTTGCCTGGAGCTGACCTGGGTATAATTCCTGGTTTACCATATGGTCCCCTAAATCCTGTCAGGAGAGATTTCTGAGCTCAGAGTCAAGAGTAATCCCTGGGGACGGGCGGTGGCGCTGGAGGTAAGGTGCCTGCCTTGCCTGCGCTGGCCTAGGACGGACCTCGGTTCAATCCCCCGGCATCCCATATGGTCCCCCAAGCCAGGAGCGACTTCTGAGCGCATAGCCAGGAGTAACCCCTGAGCGTCACCGGGTGTGGCCCAAAAAACCAAAAAAAAAAAAAAAAAAAAAAAGAGTAATCCCTGACACAGCCATGTTGATATACCCAAACTCCTCCTCTCCCCCTCCCCTTGCCCAAATACCCTAGTTCGGTAGGAGTGGAGAGACAGTAGAAGTGTTAAGTCACTTGCTTTCCATGCACTGACACCAGTTCAAGGCCAAAGAGATACACAACAGGGAGGGTGTTTGCCTTGTGCATGACCAGCCGGGTTCAATCCCAGAGTAATTCCTTTTTTTTTTTTTTTTTTTTTTGCTTTTTGGGCTACACCCTGTGACACTCAGGGGTTACTCCTGGCTATGAGCTAAGAAATCGCCAGAAGTAATTCTTTCTTTTTCTTTCTTTCTTCTTTCTTCTTTTTCTTTCTTTCTTTCTTTCTTTCTTTCTTTCTTTCTTTCTTTCTTTCTTTCTTTCTTTCTTTCTTTCTTTCTTTCTTTCTTTCTTTCTTTCTTCCTTCCTTCCTTCCTTCCTTCCTTCCTTCCTTCCTTCCTTCCTTCCTTCCTTCCTTTCTTTCTTTCTTTCTTTCTTTCTTCTTTCTTTTTTAGGCCACACCCAGTGATGCTCAGGGGTTACTCCTGGCTATGCGCTCAGAAGTCGCTCCTGGCTTGGGGGACCATATGGGACACCGGGGGATCCAACCGCGGTCCATCCAAGGCTAGCGCAAGCAAGGCAGGCACCTTACCTCTAGCGCCACCGCCCGGCCCCCAAAAGTAATTCTTGTGTGAAGAGTCAGGAATAATCCTTGAGTACTGCTGAGTATGGCCTCAAAACAAAAAGAAAAGAAAAAAAATTTTTTTTTTGGTTTTTGGGTCGCACCTGGCAGCACTGAGAGGTTACTCCTGGCTCTATGCTCAGAAATCACTCCTGGCAGGCTTGGGGGACCATTTAGGATGCTGGAATTAGAACCTTCTGCATGCAAGGCAAACGCCTTACTTCCATGCTATCTCTCCGGCCTCAAAAAGAAAAAAATTTTAATCTCCAGCAATACATATAGTCTCTCTCTCTCTCTCTCTCTCTCTCTCTCTCTCTCTCTCTCTCTCTCTCTCTCTCTCTCTCTCTCTCTCTCTCTCTCTCTCTCTCTCTCTCCTCCCCCCCTCAGAAATTGCCCCTGGCAGCCTCGAATGACTATATGGGATGCTGGGAATTGAACCCAGGTCTGTGCCCGGTCAGCCACATGCAAATGCTATCGCTTAGACCATAATATAGTTTCTTGAGCACAGAGCCAGGAATGACCTCTGAGCACTGCCAGGTGTGACCGGAAAACAAATAAAAAGAAACATAGAGTTCCCTCCTGACTCATGGACACCCTTGCCCTATTGGATCTCAGTTCCCGCAAATGCAAAGCCTAGAGGTTTAACCTGGAAGCTGCTGCCTTTGCTCCTGTGTGTGTGTGTGGGGGGGGGGGGGATTCAGGAAGCCCCAGGGCTCTGCACTGGTTCTTGGTCAACTAGGCTGGCAGTTCAATGCCAGGGTGTGAGGATGTGCAGCTACTTGATTTGGATGCTGGGGACACTTGTGCCACTTTGGTGTCCTCTGGGACCTCCAGAACCACTAACAGTTGTGCTCAGGGGACAGCATGGCTCCAGAAATCAAACAGGGTTTAACTATCTGCTAGGCACATGCCCTAACCCCTATGCCAGCTCCCAGATCCTTCTCTTCCTTCCTCTCTCCTTCCTTCCTTTCCTTTCTTTTTCCTTCCTTCTCTCCTTTCTCCCTCTCTTACTTTCTTCCTTTCTTTCTTCTTCCATTCTTCTCTCTTATCCACCCTTCCTTTTCCTTCCTCCCACACTTCCTTCTTCCTTCCTCCCACCCTTCCTTCCTCTCCCACCCTTCCTTCCTTTCGCCAGCTTATACTCTTATCTTACTCTCACCCTCTTTGCTCTATCATTGGTATAGAGCAAAGTAACTCTTTCATTATTCATTGCACAAATTAAGTACTTTGATATGCTCAGCCCCTTATTTAAAATGCAAAGGACAGAATGTTCCACCTCCACCCTACACACCCCCTCCCAAATCTCTCTTCCATTTTTTGGCCTTCCTTCCCCCACCATTGCCTTTTAGTTAGTAGATCATTTGTATTTATGCAAATCATTTCCAAAATCAAATATTAATCCCGAGGAAAAGCAATAGCAGCTCATCATGCTCTCAACCTCTTCCCCAAGCTGAAGTTTTCAGCCCTCAGGCTGCTTCTGCTTTGCCTCTTCCTGTTTCTCCAGATCATGCTGTCCAGCTATTTTCTTTTTCTTTTTTTCTTTTTTTTTTTTTAGTATGAGAAGGAATTTTTGTTTTGGTTGTTGGGCTACATTCTGTGGTGCTCAGGGGTTACTCATGACTCTGTGCTCAGAAATTACTCCTGGCAGGCTTGGGGAACCATATGGGATAGTGGGAATGAAATCCGGGTCAGTTGCATGCAAAGCAAACGCCCTATCTACTGTGCTATCAGTCTAGCCCCCATAGAGGGAATTTCTTTGTGTTTATTTATTTGGGCTACATCTGTTGATGCTCGGGACTTACTCCTGACTCTGAGCTCAGGGATCATGCCAGGAGGCCTCAGGAACGATGTAGGGTGTCAGGGATTGAATCTGGGTCAGCCATGTGCAAGACAAGCACCTACTATTATAGGACCTTTGAGAGGATTTCTTTGTTTTGTTTTGTTTTGTTTTTTGGTCCACACCTGGTGAAGCTCAGGGGTTACTCCTGGCTATTTGCTCAGAAATTGCCCCTGGCTTGGGGGACCAAAGGGACACCAGGGGATAACCACGGTCCGTCCAAGGTTAGCACTTGCAAGGCAGACACCTTACTGCTTACAAGGAAAAACTGGAGCTGCTGTCCTATTTTTCTGACCATGGAACAAGTATTTCTCTTTTATTTCCCTTTTTATCTTTCTTTTTTTTTTTTTGTTTTGTTTTTGGGCCACATCCAGTAATGCTCAGGGGTTACTCCTGGCTATGCGCTCAGAAATCACTCCTGGCTCTGGGGACCATTTGGGATGCTGGGGAATCGAACCATTCATCCGTCCTACGTTAGCACACACAAGGCAGATGCCTTACCACTTGCACCACCACTCTGGCCCCTGAACAAGTATTTCTTTTTTTTTGGGGCCACACCCGGTGACGCTCAGGGGTTACTCCTGGCTATGCGCTCAGAAGTCGCTCCTGGCCTCGGGGACCATGGGACGCCGGGGGGATCAAACCGCGGTCCGTCCAAGGCTAGCGCAGGCAAGGCAGGCACCTTACCTCTAGCGCCACCGCCCGACCCCGTGAACAAGTATTTCTTTTTTTTTTTTTAAATATGGAACACTTCACGAATTTGCGTGTCATCCTTGCGCAGGGGCCATGCTAATCTTCCCTGTATCGTTCCAATTTTAGTATATGTGCTGCCAAAGCGAGCACGTGAACAAGTATTTCTAAGAAGAGATTCTTCCTGGAGAGATTGGGTAGGACTCTGACTGAATGAATAGCCTCAGGGCTGGGTAGTACAGTGGAAGGGGCTCAATGTACACATTGAGCCCAGGTAGGCTCTGTGATAAACACTGAAGTGTGTCAGCAACTTCATCCTAACAGATAGGGAAACTGAGGCTAGGGAGATGACAGGTAGCTGCACTTTGAACTCAGTTCTCATCAACTTCAAAAGCCCCTTTTCCATGTCTGACTTTCCATCAAAACATGTTTTGAACTTTGATTTGAGCAGCCAATAAGTGGGTTTCAGTTCACCAGCTGCAGACTTCATATGGGTGTGTTTGGTGATTGTCAAGTTGTACCTCCAGAAAACAGATGCTGAACCATGGAAATGTGGTTTCAGAGCTTTCGCTGTGTGCATTTGGGAATCAGGCCAAGCTGTTAACAGGGGAAAAGGGAAATTTGAAGTGCTAACATGTGACAAAGGCTCCAGGGCAGGGAGGTTTGTGGGATACCCCCTTGACACCCCCTTCGGCAGGAATTAGAAATCAGAAAAGCTGTGGGGTTTTTTTTTGTTTGTTTGTTCTGTTGTGTTCCTTGGTTCACAGTTGATGGTGCTCAGGGGACTAGTCTTGATTCTCTGCTCCTGACAGTTCTTGGGGAAACATAGGAGGTGTTGGGATTCAAACCAGGGTTACAGAGTTCTCTGCTGGATAGATGGGAGTAAGGGGCTTAATCTTTGCACCATCTTTGTCCCCAAATCACAAGACTTCATGACACCCCCCCCACACACAACACTTTGGTGGCTGGAAAATGCTGGTGGCTTTTATGTCATAAGAATTGTTGTGCATGTAAATATTTTAGGGGATTATTATGTTACTGACCCTAACCTGATTGGTGATTGTGCCCTACCCTAGGGTGTGACCTGGCATTCTGCCCCCACCCTAGGGTAGTACCTGATTCTGCTTCCACTATTGGTTGGTATCTGATCCCATTGAGTGGTACCTGATTCTGGGGGATAAAAACAAGGGTCTGGGGGATAAAAACAAGGGTCTGTGGAAGGCGAGAGGCTTTTTGCTGGAACTGAAGCTGAATCTTTGGAGTTCAGTCTTGTCCACCGAATAAAGCTAATATTTCCACAAGCCTGACTGTCCGAGAGCTGTTTACCTGCCATTTCACCTCAGAACCGTCATCTAGACAGGGTGGCAGACGCATGCTCCGAGCTGAAGGGGAAAGACCTCATCCTCCATCCCTCCATCAGTCAACCTCTTCAGGGGCTGACTTGCAACAAAGAATGAGCCTGCAGCTCTAACTTGGGGTTTCTTGACTCAAATTCTGAGCTTTCTAGATCTCATAGTCACTCAAGTATGGGACCAACTCCTGGGGGGGGGGGATTAATATTTAGCAGCATCTCTGGTCTCCACCTATTAGATGCCCAAATGATCCCATCCTCTGTTCTGACAATCCATAACAGTACCATCAGGAGTCCCCTAGGGAGCAAAGCCCCCCTGGAAATCCACCTTCTCGCTCTTCAGTGCAATTCAGTGGAGCAGACTTTCTTGGGGGACCAGGGTCAAAGAAGGGGCAGGGTAAGAGGTGGTAGACGCCAGTTTCTCTTCTAGAAAAGGGACGAGCTATCTCTACCTTCAGCACCACCCCAGGGAAGAATCTTGAAGCTCCGGTTGGTCCTTGGGTGTGTTTGGTTGAGGTCCTTTCCTCCTGGGGGTGTCTGGGGTGACTGTTGAGGTTCTTTATTCTCTTTCTTGGGATCTGCTAAGATTGTGGGGGTAGAAGGACAAAGAGGAGCACAGATTTTTGCCCAAGGGCCTTTGGTTTGTTCTGGGTCGTTTTTGTTTTGTTTGGAGGTCCCACCTGGTGGTGCTCAAGGCTTACTCCTGGCTCTGTGCTCAGGGATTACTCCTGGAGCTGCTCAGGGGACTATATTTGGTATAGTAAATTGAATTCAATTTGGCTGTGTGCAAGGCAAGCACCTGCCCCCATGCCTTCACTCAGGCCCCAAAGACCCTTCCATTCACCCTGGTGCCAGCCTCCTGCAGGGGGAGCAGGTGTTCCCCATTTCTTCCTGCAGCGGGTGGGGTATCACGATTCTCCATTCTTTTCCTTTCCAAATCTATGTAGATCCGGCAGGACTGCTTTATGACCCAAACACAAGGAAACACAGACCAAGGAGTTCATACCCAAGTTGACAAAGAAATAAATAATACAGATGTTCCAAATTGTCCCTCAGTGCCTAGGAGAAAGCTCAAGGGTCAGAGCTGCCCTTGGGCATATGAGACTATCTACCTTTGATCCTTGGTACCATGTGGCCCCCTACTAGTGTCAGGCATAGCCTCCCCCAGCAAACTCAAGTGCGATCCTCCCAAAAAAAAATATTTTCCCATCTTGTTTTTCATGTTTCCTGCAGGTTTCCCCTCATTGCTCTGACATTTCTGGCATGTGTCTGTCCGTTGTCCTGCCCAGCCTTTGCTCTAGGGCAGGAATGTTACATAGCATCAGCCTAAGGGCATGTCTGGGTCAGTGGAAAATTTTTTTTTTAATAATGAGGATACAATCTCTGTTTTTTCAAGTGTGTGTTTTGTGGTTCCCAGTCATCATGGGGAACAGAAAAGGCCACCCCGAAAAGGCCCCGGGTTAGTGGCACCAACCTATATGCTCCTCGCTTCAGCTGGGGGGGCTGTTCAGAGGTAACAGAGGAGCACTGACAGATGAATCTTTAGAATGGATCAGCCACTTGGAAAGCACTTGCACAAGGGGACCCCTGAGCCTGAGTCACATGCACCCCGGGTCTCTAACTGCAGCCAGAATTACGGGCTCAAAAGCATATAAGGCACCCAATGGAAGAGATAGTAGCGAGCAGGACAGGACAGCCTAGAGAGAAGTGGGACTGGAATAGGGCTGGTCTGGAATCTAGAATACAAGAAAACTTGAAAGTGGGACTGTAGGAGTGAGTTCATTTAGTGAAGTCAAGAAGGTGGGGTCCCTAGGATGAACTGAAAATGAGGAGCTGGAGAGATAGTACAGTGGGAACCAGGGGTCTCAAACTCTCGGCCCATGGGCCGCAAACAGCCCTCCGTACAACATTTTGTGGCCCTGCCCTAGAGAAGTCTTTTTTTGTTTTGTTTTGTTTCAGTTGTTTGGGTCACACCCCCCAATGTTCAAGGCTTACTACTGACTTTGCACTCAAGGATCACCCCGACTTTGCCTCCTGCGGCCCCCAGATAAATTGAGTTTGAGACCCCTGGTGGGAACAGTGCTTGCCTTACACTCAGCCTACCTGGGCTCAATCCCTGAGCATTACAGGGTGTGGCCCCTACCATCCTAAAAAAGAAGAGAGGCTGGATCAATAGTACAGTGGGAGGGCTCTACTTGTACGTGGCTGACCTGGGTTCAAAACCTGGCATCCCATACAGTTCCCTTGAGCTTTCCTGAGCACAGAGGCAGGAGTAAACCCAGAGCATTACCAGATGTAACCCAAACATAGACTCCCCAAAAATAATAAAATAAAAGTTCTAGGACCGCAGAGATAGCACAGTGGGTGGGGTGTTTGCCTAGTACGTGGCCAACCCAGGTATGAATCTCAGCATCCCATGGTGTTTCCCAAGCCCACCAGGAGTGATTTCTGAGCACAGAGCTAGAAGTAACCCCTGAGTACTGCCAGGTATGGCCTCAAAAAATCCATTTTTAAAACTTTATTTATTTATTTATTGGTTTGGGGCCACACCCAGTGATACTCAGGGAGTACTCCTGGCTCTGCACTCAGAAATCGCCCCTGACAGGTTGGGCGACGGGGCGACCAGGTTGGGATGCCAGGAATTAAACCAGGTGTCTCCTGGGTTGTCTGCATGCAAGGCAAATGCCCTACTGCTGTGCTATATCTCTGACCTCAAAAAGAAAAATTTTAAAGAAAAGAAGAGTTAGAGGAAGCAATAGGCCAGAGAGATAGTACAAGGGTTAAGACTTGACTACATGCAACCAACCCCAGTTGTATCTGTAATCCTACATATCACACTAGGGTCACTCATAAACACAGAACCAAGAGTAAACCCTGAGCACTGCTAGCTGGACCCCTTTTCTTTTTTTTTTTTTTTTTTTTTTGTTTGTTTGTTTTTGGGCCACACCCGTTTGATGCTCAGGGGTTACTCCTGGCTATGTGCTCAGAAATCGCCCCTGGCTTGGGGGGACCATATGGGACGCCGGGGGATCGAACCGCGGTCCGTTCCTTGGCTAGCGCTTGTAAGGCAGACACCTTACCTCTAGCGCCACCTTCCCGGCCCCTGGACCCCTTTTCTAAGAAGAAGAAGAAGAAGAAGAAGAAGAAGAAGAAGAAGAAGAAGAAGAAGAAGAAGAAGAAGAAGAAGAAGAAGAAGAAGAAGAAGAAGAAGAAGAAGAAGAAGAAGAAGAAGAAGAAGAAGAAGAAGAAGAAGAAGAAGAAGAAGAAGAAGAAGAAGAAGAAGAAGAAGAAGAAGAAGAAGAAGAAGAAGAAGAAGAAGAAGAAGAAGAAGAAGAAGAAGAAGAAGAAGAAGAAGAAGAAGAAGAAGAAGAAGAAAAAAATAAGAAGAAGGAGAAGAAGAGAAGAGAAGAAGAAGAAGAAGAAGAAGAAGAAAGAAGGAGGAGGAGGAAGAGGAGGAGGAAGGAAAGGAAGGAAGAAAGAAAAAAAGGAAGGAAAGCTGAGCTTTCTCTCTGCTCTAAAGATAAAGTACAAAGGTAGCCATCTGCAAGCTGAGAAGATGGATCCCACTTACATATTCACAAGAGCCCTGCCAAGAGTGATTCCTGAGGGGGCCAGAAAGATGGCACAGTGGGGAGGGCGCTTGTCTTGCATGCAGCTGACCCAGAGGTTATGTCCAGCATCTCCCATCTGACCCCCCCAAGCACCACTGCAACTCCTGAGTACAGAACCAGGAGTAAGCCAGGAGCATTAGGTGTGATTTAAAAAAAAGAAAAAGAGGGGCCGGGCGGTGGCGCTAAAGGTAAGGTGCCTGCCTTGCCTGCGCTAGCCTCGGACGGACCGAGGTTCGATCCCCCCCCCCCCGGCGTCCCATATGGTCCCCCAAGCCAGGAGCGACTTCTGAGCGCATAGCCAGGAGTAACCCCTGAGTGTCACCGGGTGTGGCCCAAAAACCAAAAAAAAAAAAGAAAAAGAAAAAGAAAAAAAGAAAGAAAAGAAAAGAAAAGAAAAAGGGAAGGAAGATTGTGTGTCAATTAATACAAAGACAAACATCAGTAAACTAAGGGGTCCATGTTTGTGGAACATCAACTACCAGCACAGGAAATACAGAGGAGATGGAGATAGATTCATGCACCCGGATATGGTCCATGAAATGCTGCCCATCTAAAAGTTGAAATCAGGGGCTGGAGCGACATAGTGGGGATGGTGCTTGTCTTGCACATGGTCTACCTGGGTTTGATCCCCCACATCCCATATGGTCCCCTGAGCACGGCCAGAAGTGATCCCTGAATGCAGAGCCCGGAGTAACCCCTGAGCACTAACCAGATGTGACCCAAAAACCAAAAAAAAAAAAAAATTTGTTATTAATCTGACTAGCAAAAGTCCAGTCATGTAATACAATTATAGTGTGTAAGTATATATAGTCTCTATAGCAGTTCTATGAGACCATCTGGTTGGAAAAATACCGTATTCTATCTCAGTTTTATTTTTCAGTACCTGGTTACACTTAGACCTATAGATATATAAGATAGAGCTTTGTAAAAATAAATAGTACATTTGAATTGGCAAGCTATTTGTGCTGAAGGGGAGTTCTTATATTATTGGATCCCGACCCTCATTTTTTTTCCCATAGGAGGAAAAATGTTGACTCTTCACCTGGCTTTAAAAACTAAACCAAATCATTTGATGATGGAAAATTTTTAGACAGCCAAGCGCAGAGAGAAAAAAACCATTCACCCTGAGTGGACAATTATCATTCAAGGCTGTTCTTATTTCCTTGTGCCCCTCACACTTTTCCATCCCCCTTTCTGTTTTATTTTCAAACAAATCCAAGAACTTGTGTAATATTCCACTATTTATCTCCGCTCTTTAAGAAGACATACCAATACATAGACCAAATACATTATCACTCCTAAAAAATTAGCTATGCTTTCTTACTGTTCTCTCACCTACCCCACCAGGGGACACAATCTCAATTGTGTCAGAAACAAAAGATGAGCTCTTTTCCCTTTCTTCTTCCTTCCTTCCCTCCCTCCCTCCCTCCCTCCCTCCCTCCCTCCCTTCCTTCCTTCCTTCCTTCCTTCCTTCCTTCCTTCCTTCCTTCCTTCCTTCCTTCCTTCCTTCCTTCCTTCCTTCCCTTCCTTTCTTTTCTTTTCTTTTTTTTCTTTTTTTGGTTTATGGGTCACACCTGGCAGAGCTCAGGGTTTACTCCTGTCTCTATGCTCAGAAATCACCCCTGGCAGGCACAGGGGACCACATGGGATTCCGGGATTCGAACCACCGTCCTTCTGCATGAAAGGCAAATGCCTTACCTCCATGCTATCTCTCCAGCCCCTCTTTCTCTTCTTTCTTTTTGGGTCACACCCAGCAACACTCAGGAATTACTCCTGGCTCTGTGCTCAGAAATCACTCCTGGCAGGCATGGGGGACCAAATGAGATGCCAGATGGGATACCGGGAATTGAATTGGGGTTCATCCAGGGTTGGATGCATGCAAGGCTAACACCCTACCACTGTGCTATTGCTCCCACCCCAGATGAGTTCTTTTTTGTTTTGTTTTTGTTTTTGGGTCACACCTAGCAGCACTCAGGGGTTGCTCCTGGCTCTTAGTTCAGAAATCACTCGTGGCAGGCTCAGAGAATCATATGGGATGCTGGGGATCAAACTCAGGTTCATCCCTGTTGGTGATGTGCAAGGCAAACCCTACCCTACCGCTGTGCTATCTCTCCAGCCCAGATGAGTTTTTTTTCAAATCTGATTGAGACAGGATCCTAATGAAGCCAATGGATTACAAACAACAATGTCTTTTAATCCACAAACTCCCTGAGCATCTCAGCATCTCCCTGACACGAGATCAGAGGAGGATCCCAGTTCTTTTTGTTTCTTTGTTTTATTTTGGAGCTATGCACCTGGTAATGCTCAGGGGTTACTTCTGGCTTTGCACACAGGTCCAGTGGGAAGGGCACTTGTCTTGCATACAGCCAACCTAGGTTTGATTCCCAGAGTCCCATATGGTCCCCTGAGCCCTGCCAAGGGGCTCACTGTGCCAGGAGTAAGCCCTGAGCACAGCTGGAAATTTTGCCCAAAATCAAAATAAATAAATAAAATTAAAACTATACTGCCTCAGGGTCGGAGAGATGGCATGGAGGTAGAGGGTTTGCCTTTCATGCAGAAGGATAGTGGTTCAAATCCCGGCATACCATATGGTCCCAAGTCTGCCAGGAGCAATTTCTGAGCCTAAGCTCAGTGACCTCAGGACTG
Source organism: Suncus etruscus (assembly GCF_024139225.1). Lineage (NCBI taxonomy): Eukaryota > Metazoa > Chordata > Mammalia > Eulipotyphla > Soricidae > Suncus > Suncus etruscus. The sequence continues at coordinate 75,290,237 of NC_064862.1, forward strand.
ACCCCTGAGCGCTGCCGGGTGTGACCCAAAAAACAAACAAACAAACAAAAAAACTAGACTGCCTCTTAAGCATACTCCTTAGCCTAAAAACCTTGGTAATCTATTGCCCCCTCCCCCCCTATATTTTTTGCCCCTGGGGATCAAATCCAGGATTTCACACATTCAAAGTGAATGCTTGACTGCTAAATTATATCAAGGCCCAAAACCTGATTTTTAAAAATTATTTTATGGTTTGTGTTTGTTTGTTTTTTGTTCTGGGACCCATCCTGGTGATACTTAGGGTTTACTCCTGGATCTGTGATCAGGAATCAAACTTTTTGGTGCTCAGGGGAACCTCAAGCCCTTATTTTTTTTTAATTAATTTTTTATTTTTAATTATGAGAACAATGATGCAAAGAGGACAAGGTAAAGTTACAGTGAAAGGACAATCGCCCATAAATAGAGTTCTCAGAAGAAATCCCCTTGCTGATGCCTAAATATTGAACTTACAGTCAAAAAAACATTAAGAAAAATAAGGCAGAACCCATGTACAATTACTTTGTCCACAAGTCCCCCAATTGTAGTACATTATAACATTTCCTAGCAGTACACAAAGCAAACTAAAGCCATGAGATTTATGTGACTCCTTAAACATTGAAGGCATAGTATTTTTTATATTTTCATGCACATGCATATTAGTTTAAGTTAACATCAAAAGTTTAAGAGGTTTTTTTTTAAGGGTTAGTCAAAAGAGCACAGTAAAAACGATGTAAGAGTGGCAAATATTGTTTGCGTAGGCCCACCAAAATATGGGGGATATGGAAAGGAAAAGCCTTGGTCTAAATACAAGGAGACCCCTACCCCTGAAGTTTCCTGGCATAAGACCAACTCTAGACTCCAGGCAAACTAGTTTATTCAATCCAAGTCATTGTCTATAGTGCCAATACAGTTTTATTTTTCACACAGTCCTATTGTTGGCATCAGGTTTCTGTATTAAAGATCCTGGAATCTGCACATCCTATATTGAAGTCAGGCTGGTGTGGAGTATCCTCTAGTTTCACCTCACAATTAAGGAGCAATACAGAAAGCCCTGTCGAGTAAGAAGGTCACTGTTGTTGTTAAGTCTTCTCAGTGTTAAGGGAAGTCTCTTTTGAGTAGGTCGATGTCAGAGCAGCGGTAGGGTCTTCCCTGGTAGAGGATTGCCTCCAGGTGATGTTATAGACAACACAAGCCCTTATTTTTTTAATTTTTAGTTTGAGAGCCACACCTGGTAGTAGTACTCAGGGGACTGTATAGGGTTTGAACTTGGGTTGACCATATGCAAGGTAAACATCCTTCCTACCACCCCTGCCCTGTCAATGCTCTAGCCCCCCTTTTCTTATTTTATTTTATTTTTGTCACAACCTGTGGTGCTCAGAGGTTACTGGCTCTGTACTCAGAAATCACTCCTGGCTGGCTCAGGAGACCATATGGGGTGCTGGGATTCGAACCACCATCATCCTGGCTCGGCTGCGTGCAAGGCAAATGCCCTACCGCTGTGCTATCTCTCCGGCCCCCTGGTTTTGTTTTTAGTTTTTTTTTTTTTTTGTTTTTTTTTGGTTTTTGGGCCACACCCGGTGACGCTCAGGGGTTACTCCTGGCTATGCGCTCAGAAGTCGCTCCTGGCTTGGGGGACCATATGGGATGCCGGGGGATTGAACCGCGGTCCGTCCTAGGCTAGCGCAGGTAAGGCAGGCACCTTACCTTTAGCGCCACCGCCCGGCCCCCCTGGTTTTGTTTTTAAACTACACCTGGTGGTGCTCACGGCTTACTCTTGGCTCTGTGCTCAGAAATTACTCTTAGCAGGCTCAGGAGACCATATGGCATACCAGAAATCGAACCTGGGTTGGCCATGTGCAAGGCAAATGCCTTACCTGATGTGCTATCATTCCAGCTCCCCAATTCTTATTTTTAAACCCAGCAAAGCCCCCCTCTCTTCTTAGACCTTACAGTTACCATCAACTCTGTCGTCCTTTCAGACTTACCTGCAAATTTGCAAATATGTGATAGTTCTGAATATGTACTTTGTTCCCTCTTCCATGCTTCCCTGTGTTTTAGTCACTGCGTGGGGACCATGGCTTGTGTTGGAGCATCTGTCTGCTCTGGGTTCTATTTAACAGCTTCAGCTTTCCCTCGTTACCATGAATTATTTAGTCAGTGCCATACTGATGAACTTTGGGGACGCTTCCAACTTTTCATTATTGCAAACAATACCGCAATTAGCACCCTGGTGTATTTAGCTTGACACACTTGTAGAACTATTTCCGTGGGATAAATTCCTGGAAATGGAATTTCTGAGTTCCACTATGCACATTAAAATCTTTAGTAAATATGATTAAACAGACCTCCGGAAAGGCTGTATTCATTTACACTTACGTAGCTAGTGACTGTTTTTGGTTCACATGGCCAGTTTGATATTATAAATTATGGCTCCAGGTTTTGTCTGCGAGGTGAAAAAGCTTGTATTGGTGTTTGTTTGATTTGGGGGCCATGTCTGGTCATGCTTGGGACTACTCCCCTCACTGTGCTCAGGAGCTGTTCCTGGCAATGCTTGGGGAATCATGTGGTAATGAAATCAAAGCCAGGTCTCCTGTATACAATGTGTCCTGCCCCTTGGGTCATCTCCCTGGTCTTTACAATTTATTTTGCTTTTTTTTTTTTTTTTTTTGGTTTTTGGGCCACACCGGTTGACACTCAGGGGTTACTCTTGGCTATGCGCTTAGAAATCACTTGGGTAACATATGGGATGCTGGGGATCGAACTGAGATCAGCCTCATGCAAGGCAAAAGCCCTACCACTGCACTACCACTCCAGCCCCCTGATAATTCTTTTTTGTTGTTATTATTTAGGGGTAACATCCAGCATTCCTCAGAGATCATTCCTGGCAAGGTTCAACGAGCCACATATAGACTGGCTGTGTGCAAGGCAAGTGCTTTACCTGTTGTGCTCTCTCTACAACCCCAGCTCCTTTTTTGGGTGGTTGTTGTTTGTTTGGCTACACCCTGAAGTTACTCCTGGCTTTGCACTTGGGAATCACTCTTGGGCTCAGGGGTCCTTATGGAGTACAGAGAGTTGCCTGCATGCAAGGCAAACACTCTACCCACTCACTGTGCAATATAGTTTTGACCCTGGTTATTTTTTGGGGGGGGGCTCACACCCAACAGTGCTCAGGGGTTACTTCTGGCTCTGCGCTCAGAAATAGCCCCTTTCAGGCTCGGGGGACCATATGGGATGCCAGGATTCGAACCACTGTTGGTCCTAGGTCTGCCACTTGCAAGGCAAATGCCCTACTGCTGTGCTATCTCTCTGGCCTTTTTTTGCTTGTTTATTTTTTGGGGTCATACCTGCCTGCAGCACTCAGGAGTTACTCCTGGCTTTACACTCAGAAATTGCTCCTGGCAGGCACGGGGACCAATATGGGATGCCGGGACTCAAACCATCATCTGTCCTGAATCAGCTGTGTGCAAGGCAAACGCCCTACCACTGTGATATCTCTCTGGCCCCAAGTTTGTTTGTTTGTTTGTTTTATAGAGTTCACCCCCAGTGGTGTGGAGGGGCCCTGAGGCCCTGAGGTCCACCAGAGCTACCCACTAATACTCAGCTGGCCAGGGCTGAGCATGTAGTTAGTTCTATCACTACAACTACATCTCTAGCCCTTGAAAATCTTGCTCTGATGAATTTTCTGTGCCTTGGATAGGCTTTTAGGACACACACACAGTGGTTCTCAGAGACCACTTCTGGCTCTATGATCAGGAATCACACTCCTCATAGAGTTATCATATTGGGGGCCCTCTGGGATGTCGAGTTTCAAACCCTGGATGGCTGAGTGGAAGGCAAACCCTCCCCACTATGCTATCACTAGGCCCTTAATATCTAGTTTTATTTTTATTATTTTTTGGGGGGGTCACACCTTGCAGCGCTCAGGGGTTACTCCTGGCTCTTTGCTCAGAAATCACTCCTGGCAGGCTCAGGGGACCATATGGGATGCCTGGATTCGAACCACCAACCTTCTGCATGCAAGGCAAAGCCTTGCCTCCATGCTATCTCTCCACACCGATATCTAATTTTAAATGTGAAAGTGATCAAAGCCTTTGTTTGGTGGCCACAATTGGCAGGCTAAGGGACTTTTCCCAGATTTGGGCTCTCAATTCTCAGGGGGACAGTGTGCATTGGGCATTGAATCTGGGCACCAGGGGGGGGGTGCTCCTGCATATAAACACACACTCCAGCCCTTTGAACTCTCTGCCTGGTTCCACACACTTCAAAGTCTTTTGAATTGCTTCTGGTTTTCATGTTTGGAGAGACCTGCTGTGTTTACTTTGAAATCTTTTGGCAGAAAGAATGAAATGGAAACTCAGCCTTTCCTTTGATTGGCTAATTGTTCCAGAGACAATTCTCAAATCATATCCCCCCCTCCCCAACATCTCCCCACACATTGCAGCACCAGCGTTATCATATACGTGCTCAGTTCCCATGGGCATTCAGGGCTATTTCTGGGCACTGTTCTGCTGGACACTGCCTGTCCTGTGCCAACCCCAACACACTGAGTTTTTGTTTCAACTTTTATTATTTGGTAGGGCAGGTCCCACTATTACTCATCAGTTTCAGAATGTTCTGGTTTTTCTCATTCTCATTCTGGATGAACTTTCTAATTATTTTGTCAAGATTCCCAAATGATCCTTTGGAGGACGGGAGCATTGTATTGAGCTAAATGTCTTAAAGAAAAACAGTCATCTTTTCTAGTATGGCTTTTTTTTTTGTTTGTTTGATCAAACCCGTATTGGCTGCTTACAAGGCTGTACTATCTTCTGCATTATCTTCTCCCGTCCCTCCTATTACAGTTTTATCTAAAACATAATCACTCTATTCAAGTCTTCTTTGTTTAAGCAACTCAAAGACTAGTTTTATTAATCAAATATAAGTCCTAACTCATCTCAGGTGTATGTGCTTGTTTTTCTTTTTTCTTTTTGGTTTTTGGGTCACACCTGGCAGTGCTCAGGGGTTACTCCTGGCGGGGGAACCATGTGGGATGCCGGGATTTGAACCAATGACCTTCTGCATGAAAGGCAAACACCTTACCTCCATACCTCCATACTATCTCTCCAGCCCCCTTTTTGTTTTGTTTTGTTTTTGGGCCACACCTGGCGGTGCTCAGGGGTTACTCCTGGCTGTCTGCTCAGAAATAGCTCCTGGCAGGCACGGGGGACCATATGAGACACCGGGATTCGAACCAACCACCTTTGGTCCTGGATCGGCTGCTTTCAAGGCAAACGCCACTGTGCTATCTCTCCGGGCCCACCAGCCCCTTTTTTTAAATTTTATTTTATTTATTTATTTTTTTTGGTATATGTGCTTGTTTTTATGTTTGCTACTGGAGATCAAATCTAGTTTTCCTACATGCAAAGCACTTTCTTTTCCAATGTATTTTCCATATTCCTGGCCCTGACCCAATAGTTACATATTACGGTTATTTGATGAGTTTTATGGTTTTTTAATGATGTACTTTTCTTTTTTCCTTTCTTTTCTATTTGTTTTTTTGGGCTACACCTGGCAATGCTCAAGGGTTATTCTTGGTTCTGTGCTCAGAAATCACTCCTGGATCAAACCCAGGTCTGTCCCAGGTTGGCAGTGTGCTATCACTCTAGCCCCTTTCTTCCTCCTTCCTTCCCCCTCCATTCCTCTCTCTCTCTCTCTCTCTCTCTCTCTCTCTCTCTCTCTCTCTCTCTCTCTCTCTCTCTCTCTCTCTCTCTCTCTCTCCCTCTCTCCTTCCCTCCCTCCCTCAGTGCTTGCCCTGGTTCTGTCAAAGAGACCATAAAGAGTGATAGGGATCAAATTTGGATCAGATACATACAAGGCAAGCGCCCTGACCATGTACTATCTCTCTTACCCCATTGTTTCTTATTTTTCAGATCATACCTGACTGTGCCCCCCTAATCATTTCACGGGGTGAGGCCCATGCTGTGCTAATAATCAAACCCAGGGGTTCCCATGTGCAAAGCAGCACTCAGGCCTTCTGACTCTTCTTCCTGGACCAATCTTCTTTTACTAACTAGATAGAAATCTTTATCCAGCCATCCAGTCAATGCAGTCAATGGCTTGGATTGTCTCCGGATATTAGAGTACGCTACATTGCAGACTGTAAGCTTTCAGAGGCCAGGGCTGCCTCTACTCATGTTCCTTCTGCACTGATGGGTCTCCAAACACACGGAGGCAAAGTAAGGGAAAGTTTGGGAAACAAAAGCAGCCGGGTTTAGGATTGTTAGTCTTTTAATATATTATTCTGAAAAGAAAGGAATTAAAAAAAAGTTCCTGACATCTTTTGATTCTTTTTAATTTAAATAAATACCCTGCCCACCCCCACCCGCGAAAATGTCCCTTCTTCCCCATCAGCCCCCCTCCCCATCCTGGTGCTAACCCCTCACCCCAACAGCTAAATTAGATGCCTGTTTCGGAGCGGGTACTACTACTCCCTACCAAATTCGGGCAACTTGGAAATACTGAACAAAGCGCCCCCCTCGTCCATCCTCCTGTTGCTCTGGCTCAGGAAACAGCTTTCCCCACTTTGGGCCAGGCAGGTACAGTTGGGGCCTGCAGCAAGGATGGTGGTGATGCGGGTGTCGAGAGAGGGGGCAACTGTGCAAACTTTCATTGAACCCTTTCATTGCCCGCGATTCCTTACTCGCAGCTCAGGAGGAGGCAGGAGGACTCAGAATTGCCCTCCAGGCTCAAAGGAAAGATTAAAAAAAGTGTTTGGAAAAATAAATAAATTAAAGAACCCTCGTGGCCCAGCACACTAAACTCTCCAAGAGCCGCTGTACCAACACTCTCACCTTTCCTTGGCTGGCCCGCCCCCTTGCTCCCTCGCCCCGCCCACTCCCCATGCTGACCAATGGCTTGGCCTTTGCCCTCCCGGGAGGCGGGGCCAGCCAGGCTCAGCTGGACCAGCGCGGAGATGCAGAGGACGGAGGACCGGGCGGTGCATCCCGCCCAAGCATCCTTTTCCCGCTGGTCTCCGGGGCTGCGCCTGGCACCCCGAGCCCAGGGGGGTCCCCGTCCGCTGCCCGTCCCTGGGGCTAGGGCGGAGGTTCTGCTCGCCCCTGGTCCTTCAGAGGTCCCTTTCTCTCTCGAGGCCAGTGTTCTGGGGCGCCCGGCCCGTCAGATGGCAGTGTCCCAGAGGACCGTGTGCTGCCGGCGGCAGGGCGGAGTGCCGGATTTGCGGGGTTCGGGCCCGCGCCGCCAGCTGGGGAGGATGGGCATGCTCTCCTGCTTGCACAGGCCGCGCTCGGGCCGGTGGCGTGCCTTGATCTCCTTGCACACGCAGCGCTTGCGTTCGATCACCTCCAGCAGTTTCCCGTCGCGCTCGCGGGCCGGCGGGGGTGCCAGGGGCAGCGGCAGCGGTAGTGCCGGGTGGGTCTGTGCGCCCCGATAGTGAGAAAAGAAGGCGGGTCGGTCAGGGACTTGGTCCTTGCCTAGGTCCTCTGGCCAAATCTGTGTGTCACCTCCCACCCCATCTCCCCCCCCCAAAAAAAAAACATTCCCGGTTTTGGGGGGCAGTGTGTCTGGTACCCAGCTGGGCCTGTTCAGACACAGCGGGTGTGGCTTTTAGTTCCCTGGAAGTACGGGGGAGGATTAAATGGAACCTGGAGATTAGGTACTTTTAGCTCAGTTTCTGGGCCCTTTAAAAATTGGCTTTTTGAAGGCCGGAGAGATAGCATGGAGGTAAGGCATTTGCCTTTCATGCAGAAGGACGGTGGTTCGAATCCCAGCATCCCATATGGTCGTACCCTGTGCCTGCCAGGGGTGATTTCTGAGCCTAGAACCAGGAGTAACCCCTGAGCACTGCCGGGTGTGACCCAAAACCCAAAAAAAAAATTGTCTTTTTGGGGGACTGGAGTGATAGCACAGCAGTAGGGCATTTGCCTTGCATGCGGCCAACACTGGATGGATCCTGGCTTGATCCCTAGATCCCACATGGTCCCCTAAGCCTGTCAGGAGCAAACTCTGAGCACAGAGCCAGGAGTAACCCCTGAGCATGCTGGGTGTGACCCCAAAACAAAATACATACATACAACAAAAATTATTTTTGCGCCACACCCGATGACGCTCCGGAGTTACTCCCGGCTGTGCGCTCAGATATCACTCCTGGTGTGGGGGACCATATGGGACGGTCTGTCCTAGGTTAGCACATGCAAGGCAAACATCCTACTGTTTGCGCCACTGCTCCAGCCCCTCAAACTTATCTAAAAATTGGCTTTTGGGGACTGGATAAGTACATCAGGGAGGGTGCTTGCCTTGCACGAGGCCCATCTGGTTTCGATCCCTGGCATTCCATAGGGTTCCCTGAGCCTACCAAAAGTAATTCCTGAGTTCAGAGCCAGGAGGAACCCTTGACCACTACGAGATGTGGCCCCCAAAACTAGATAGATTAAAACTGGCTCTTTTGGAGGGGCCAGAGACATAGCACAGCACTAGGGCATTTGCCTTGCACACAGCCAATCCAGGGCAGATGGTGGTTCGAATCCAGCATCCTATATGGTCCCCCGTGCCTGCCAAGAGCAATTTCTAAGGAGTAACCTGAGTGCTGCCTATGTGACCCAAAAACTAACGAACACAACAAAAACAACAAAAAAAACAAAACTCCGCCTTTTTTGCAGGGATCAGAGTGATAATACATCAAGGCTTGTCTTTCAGTGAATGATACAGATTGTATTTATGGCACCCCATAGGAACCCTAGCATAGTCAGGAGTAATTCCTGAGCACAAAGCCAGAAGCAAGCCCTCAGCACCTCCAGCTGTAGCCCAAAAGCAAAAGCAAAAACAAAAACAAAAACACCTGCAACAAAAACAAAACCAAAAAAACCCACTGGCTTTTTGGGCCAGAGCAATAGTACACTGGGCAGGGTGCTTGCCTTGCATGTGAGTGACTTGGGTTCTGTTTCTGGCACTGCCTATGGTCCCAAGCCAGCGGGTATGATCCAAAAACAAAACAAAATAAAACAAAAAATAAACCCAGCTTTGCAGTAGGTTGTATTTTTTCATTTGTCCCTGCACAAGGGTTTCCCTGGGCATCTCTCCAGGTACCCAACCAGCAGCCTAGGTTCAGCGGGGCCCCCAACATGCTCCTCCTCTGGGGCTCCTATGGACAGTGCCTGGTGTGTCCAGTGGCCCCATAATTAAGCTCAGGGGCTCAGGATGACCTGGGCACACACTTCAATCCTGCTAGCAGACCCTTCTCTGGGGGCCCCCACCCAGCAGCTCTCTTAGGAAGGTCAAAGTGCCACCGCTGGGATTCAGCCTGAGAACTCATACTGGGGCCAGGGGGAGCTGAACAGAGAGAGCCCAGATTGGATGCCTGATACCCCATGATTCCCCAAAGCACTGAGGGAGTGATCCTCAAGCACAGAGACAGGAGTAGGCCCTGAGCACTGCCAGGTGTGACCCCCTCAAGAAAAGACAAATGACAAAGAACTCAAGTCACTTGAAGCTACAAAGCTACCTTTTAGGGATCCCCTAAGCAGTGCTGAGGGTAACTGGGGTCTGGGAATACCCCTACCTCATAAAACTAGGTCCAGCAGTACAGGTCTGACATTTCATGCTCTATGCTGCTGAGCAGGGGTGGGGAGAAGGGGTCTAACTGGGGGTGCAGCAGACACTCTGGCACTTAAGCCATCTCCCAACCACACCTGCTTCCTTCACAAAGCAAAGCTCTTCCTCCTCACCTGGCTCTGGGGTTCCCTGGGCTGGCTGCAGGGCCGGGGGGTGTGGAGCGCGGCCTGCCGGACTCCAGAGGTGGAGGCAGAGCGACCCAGGCGGTAGGCTCCGGTGAAATCTGTGGTGGAAGGCAGAGGGGTGAGGAGGGAAGGGGCATCTAGGTCCCCAATCCCACCCCACCCCCATTTTTTTTTTGGGTTTTTGGGTCACACCCAGCAGCGCACAGGAGTTACTCCTGGCTATACGCTCAGAAATCACTCCTGGCATGCTCGGGGGAACATATGGGATGCCGAACCACTGTCCTTCAGCATGCAAGGCAAATGCCCTACCTCCATGCTATCTCTCCGGCCCTCTAACCCCCATTTTTAAGCTTATGTGAGGAAGGAGAATAAGGCTGAGCAGCCAGGATGTAATGCCCAAAACACAGACCCTGAAGATGCCCTCCCACCTATGGGGAGTTTGTGAGAGCAAAGGGGGGGCACCTCCGTTTCGGTGGCAGGCGGGGAAGGTCTGGCAGGGAACCGGCAGTGCTGTGCGGCTCCCGCCTCGCTCCGTTCCGTGGTGGATCCTGGCCAGCAGGCCCTCGGCACCCTGCCTCCTAACGGGGATCCCCGATGCCAGGGGGCCCCGGTCTTCTGGCTCCACCTTGCCAGGCCCCTCAGTGCTGCCATTCCAGGCCCGGGCACCATCTTCCACCTCTGCCAGGGAACAAGGAGAGCTCAAGGCCATGCGGGAAAGGTCTGGTTATATTGTAGAGAGATGGGGGGGGGGGAACCCTCTTCCTGGTTCCCAGCACATACACCCCCAGGAGGGACCCCAGTACTGCGCCCTTCCTTTGTAGCCCCTGGCACCCGCCCTGCACTGGATGTTTGTTGTTTGCCACCTTTATTCCTGGCCAGAGGGGGTCTGGGGTTGCATCTCCAATCTCTGCCTTAGTGTCCAGACCTTTTGAGGCCCTGACAAGGCCAGAAGGAGCATCGGCTGAACCAGTGGTCATGGGCGATTCTCGGGGGGGTGGGATCAGGGGGAGCATTCCCCATCCTGAGCAGGGGGAACGGAGGGGGTCTGGCGGGGGAAGGGCTGCCTGTGAGTGAACTAAGCTCCGCTCTAAGAGTGGGGCTGGCAGAGCATTGCGTTGCCGGGCAACACCAGGGGCCTCCCTCTCGCTCCCTCCTGTCTGCATGGGTTGCCATGGAAACAGCTGGGAGGCAGCTGTGTTTAGCTCCGGTGTCTGCGCAGGCTCCTAAACACACACCCCTGCAGCCCAGGAAGGGAGGGGCCAGGGCCAGGGCAGGACGGGGCAGAGGATGGCCCCGGCGTTGGATTTGGAGGCCCCCAGTCCATGCATGGCTTCCCATTCCTGGAGTGTTTGTTTTCTCCTTCATACACCAATCAGTGGCCCGCCCTGATCTGGCCCTCCTGAAAACTTCCCAGTGCAGGACAATGGGTTCATTCCCAATCACCCCTTCCAACAGTTCCCCCCTATCTCGCATTCTCAAGGGCACCCCCAATCTCCACCCCACACTCACTGTCCAGCTCCTTGGCCTTTCGCCCTCCATACAGGACCTTCCGCTGCAGGGCCCAGCCAGCCCCAAAGGCCGCGGCTCCCACCTCCTCTTCCTCTTCTGGGGTGCCCGCAGCGCTGGCGATGACATGGGCGCAGGAGATGCTGGCGAAGGTGCCCCCATCCGACCCGGGCTCCTGCAGCTGGATCTTGACCATGGGGGCGGGGGTCCCCAGGCCGCAGCCCTTATTCAGCACCCCCCCTGCCTTGAGGCTCTCGTAGGCCGGGGGTCTCTTGAGCCCGGCTGCGGTGGCCGGGTAGGTCCAGAGGGGAGCGAGGGGCCCGGCCGTGGGGTCCGGCAGGCTGTGCGGGGAGGCCAGGCAGCTGCGGTGGTGCAGAACCCCGCCGTGCGCGCTGGACTTGACGGGCGCGGGGGGCCGGGCGCTGGTGCACAGCATGCTGTGGAGCACGGCGATCTCCTCGGTTTTGGGGTCCCCCGCACCCAGGGGCGGTCCGGCCGGCAGCACGGAGTGCGTGGTCACCTTGACGGCTGAGTAGACCATGGTGTAGGACACGGCCTTGTCCTTGGGGGCGCCGGGGAGCAAGGCGGCGGGGGCCGGGGGTGCTGCCGCCTTGGGGTAGATCATGCTGTGGGAGTTGGGGAGCTCGCTGCGCTCCCCCCGGGGCTGGCCAGAGCCCTGGGGCGGCAGAGGCGTCGAGTGGCTCCGGGCACGGCCCGATGGGCGCAGCAGCAGCAAGTTGGAGGCGGGAGGCGGAGGGGGAGGCGTCTCCCGCTCCCGGACAGGCACTTGGGGAGCTGGGGTGGCCAGGCCCGTCGACTCCTTGGAGTGACAGAGGACCGGGAGCCGCGAGACCCCGTCGCCAGGGATGCGGGAAGCGGACTTGGCTTGGGGGAAGGCCAGCAGCGGGGGCCTGTGCTGCAGGAGGTTGGGGAACGGTGGCGGGATCTCGCAGGGCGCGGCCTTGCTGGGCGTCGCCGTGTCCCTCCGGCTGGGGAGCGCCGAAGCCGGCCGGCGGGGTCCTGCCTGCTGCAGGCCTGGGGGCTGGTGAGAGGATGGGGCGGCCGCCAGGTTTTGGGGGCCCGCACCCGCCTCCTCGGGCAGGGGGTACTTCATCTCCTCGTAGATGGCCTCGCTCTCCTCCGAGTCCGAGTCGGCGCCCGCGGGAGGGGTCGGCCCCCCAGACCCCAGAGGGGGCCCGGCCAGGACCCCAGCACTTCGCCCTCCTCCTCCCCCTCGGAACACATCCCCCACCATCTCGATGTACACCGGCTCCTCTTCTTGGGCACCCACCTCGGGGTCCCCCGCGAGGCAGGACCCCCTGCTGAGGCGCTGGAGGGGCAGGTGCCCCCCTCGGGGGGACGGGGCAGAGGGTCCCGACTCATCTAAGGACACCGAGAGCTGCGTGTTGGGGCTTCGCCTGGGTTTCTGCGGGGGGACCTTCCGGCCAGACTCTCGGGCCTCTGGGGTCTGCTTCTGTGTGCCTGGAACAGGGTGAGGAGAGAAGAAATGGGGCTGAGTGAGGAACGCTATAGGAGCTCCTCTGCTATATATTTTTGGGTGGGGTCACACCCAGCAGTGCTCAGGGGTGATTCTTGGCACAGTGCTGAGAGATTACTCATGACACAGAGCTCAAGGGTTACTCATGGCACCGTGATCATAGGAGGGATCATCCCCAGCTGTTCTGAGGGACCATGAGGGTGCTGGGGATCAATCCAGGTCTCCCCCATGCCAAGCCTGTGCTCAGTTCCTTCAGCCAGTAGTCCTAAGCTCCCTTCTGGTCTTTTGTCTCTCTTGCAAAGACATCCAGCAAGTTCTTTTGTAACCACTAGGCCTCCAATCCTGCCACTCAGGCTCCCCAAATCTGTGGCTCTGGCCTTCAGTTCCCCCAGGGCCATCTCCTTTCCAGGGATGGACTCCCAAGGCACCCCCCACTAATACCAGAGAATGGTTCATCTCAGGCCCAGCTAAAGAGGAAACCCCCTTTTCTGGGAAAATGGAACCTTCTCTCTCCTTGATTCTTCCCTGAATGAACCCTCCCCGCACCCCCCTGGCCGGAAATGGCTCTTCCCTCCCCTGGCTGCCCCAAGGAAGTCTGGGGTATCTCACCTGCTTTTTTGCTGGGAGGTGTCTCGGCCCCTGATGACCCCGTCATGCTAAGCTTGGTGCTCGGGTGTCTCCGGGGCTTGGTGGGGGGTCTTCGGGCGCTGCTGTCATCACCCCCAGGCCCGCCTCCCGTGGCATCCACGCTGCCCACCGAGTGGCAGGACAGGGATCTCGGGGCCATGGCACTGCGGCACGGGTGGGGTGCGTGCTCCTGGGAGGCGGGCATGGTCATGAAGCCCATCCTGAGCGAGCGCCGTAGGGGCCCTGGGGGGCCTGCCGGGGACACCTCCTTCCCAGAGCTGGAGAGAGGCAGCCAGGAGGACAGGATCAGGGCTAGGTCCAGCACCCCCACTTCATCCCCTTCTGGACAGGTGCAACCCCATGGCCCAGGAATAGGAGCACTGTGGGAAGGGCAGTTCTGGGGCACAAAAATAGAAACTTCGGGCTGAATCAGGGTCTCTGAGAAACAGGAAATGAGAGGCCAGAGTCGAACCAGGGGCACCTAGGACAGTGTGCATAGCATGGTGGGGGGGCGTCCTGCCTGGCTCCCACCTGGCTTCCCCTCCTACTGGGTACCACAGCCTTATCCCAACCCCACCATGGCCCCCATGACAGCCTGGCCACGGGACCTCCACAATGCCTTTCTCCTCTTGCCACCCCCCCATCCCGCTCACCCCTGTTCCCTCTCACTGTCCCTGAGCACTGGCGTGGGGGGCGGCTGGCAGCGACTAGGGGAGAGCATTCATTACGGGCTTGTCTACTAACCCCTCATTAGGGAGAGATCGCTGCAGTGACGGCTCTGATTAATCTAATTAACAACAAGAATTAAACTCCACACTGGGAGGGGGAGCGGGGCCAGGAGGCGGCTCTGAGTCAGGCTTGCGGGGTGTCAATGGGGAAGCAGGAAGCGCCGGGGGGGGGGGTCCTGAGAGGGCAGAAGAACAGGAAGGGGGACCCCCCCAGCTTCACTGCTCTCCTCCACAGCCCTTCCCCCATCTGTTCCCAACAGGAGGGGCTGGGAGGGGACCCAAGGATGCAGGCAAGTGCTCCCCCAAGGTTCGCCCCCCCCCCATATACACAGGAGGGCACCTGAACATGCCCCTCCCAAGGTCAGGTGACAGAGAGGGGATCAGCACAGGGCGACTTGGGTTTCTGGGAACACAGAAGCAGCAGCCCCCAGAAGTCAGCTTGGAGCAGGGTGGAGAAGATCTGTGTAGGACTCGGGGCTCAGAGGAGCAGAGGAGGGTTCAGGTGCCATGGGCCAGGGCAGGCTCTTACCTCCTCTTGGCCTCGTCCTCCTTATGCTGCCTCCACTCCAGCTTGGTTTTCCGGTACAGGAGGTTCATGTCGCGGGGCAGGAGGTGAGCGCTGGGAGTCCCTGCTCAGCGCCACCAGGCCCGGGGGGCGGCCCTCCCTGGGTCCCGGATCCACTAGGGTGGGGTGGGGGGGCAGAGGGGAATGAAAAGGAACACACACAAAAAAAGAGAGAGAGAGAGAGAGAGAGAGAGAGAAAGATGTGGGGTGGGTGAGGGCCAGGAATGAATGAGGGAGATAGGGAGGGAGAGAGAGAAGAAGCAAAGACGTGATGACTTGGGACTGGGAGACAGGAAAACAGCTGGACCCTGAATCCCAGTCTCTCAGACACTCGGCCAGATTCTGGGGCGACAGACACCCAGCAGTCATGGGCACAGACCCACACACCCTGACAAAGGTGTGGAGAGTTGTGAGGGAAATCCAGGCCACACGGATTCCCATCCTGTCCATGCATTCATCGGGAGCCTGCTAGCAGATGGCCCCGGCAGGGACACATGCATTGACGCCGGTGTCTCTGGGACATGGGCCTGCGGGCCCCGGAACCCATCCACCGACAGAGGCGCAGACACCCCGACAGTCAGAGGTAAACACAGGAGAGCAGCCAGACACACACACAGACATAAACACCCGACACACCCACAGCGCAGCCCTCACACACATGGGCTGCTCGCCACCCCAAAGACCTACAGACGGGGCAGCAGGCTGGGGCCTACTTGCGGGCCCTGGTACCCCACTGGGGAAGCTGGTAGACAGACAGACCGCCAGCCGCCCAGTCTGGGGCTCTGAGGCTGCTATCACGAGGGCTAGAGGGAGGGTGGGGACAGTGCCTTGGCCGCTGACAATGCCCCCCATCCATCTCGCTCCCTTGCCTAGCGGTCCCACTTCCATCCAGCCCTTTGGGCCTCCCTCCACCTCGCTGTTCCTGCGCCCCAGTTGCTGAGCCCCGGCCTGCGCCAACCTCCTTCGTTCCTGGCCCCGATCACCTTGGTCTGGCAGGCTGGGGTGGGGTATGGGGGCCGGCCAACCCCCGCCCCTCCATCCATCCCACCCCGGGGTCTCCAGCGGGGACCCCCGGCCGCTCGCTGACTTGCAAGCTGCGGCTTCCCTACCTGCCGGGGGGGCCTCCTTCCCCGCCACCCCGCACTCTCCTCTGCGCCTCCCGTCTCACCTCCGGGGTGCTGCACCTCAGCGCCGTCTTCTCCCGCCCCGGTGTGTTGCAGACCCGGGGCGCAGCATCCCCTTCTCGCTCCAAGGACCCCAAGATCCCGGGGACCCCTCCCTTTCGCCTTGTCCTGCTTGCTAGCCCGGCTCCTTCGCTCCCTCGCCCCGCCGAGCCTCCCAGGCCCCTAATCCCCCACCCCCACCCCGCTCCCCGCGCCCCATCCCACCGCCCCGCACCCAGTCTCCCCAATTTCTACATCACCGTACCTGGCCTGCCGGGCGCCGGCCCCCCCCATGCCGGGCTCCGCCCGGAGCAGGAGGAGGGAGGAGGAGAGACACAGAGAGAGAGAGAGAGAGAGAGACCGGGGTGGGGGGGAGCGGCGCTGGGCCCTGCCGCAGAGACAGCCCCGCCCCCGGGCCCGCCCCCAGAACCGCCCCTGGCCCCCCAAACCCACCCTTGCACACCCCGCGAGCACCGATCGGGAGCAGTCTCCTTGCTGCACCGCCCGGCCTGGGGCTGGGGGGGATGCTCCCGGGAGACTTGGGAAGATTTGCAAGAAGGTGGCGGCCCTGATGGGGCGAGGAAGCGGGGAGAAGGGGACCCCGGCCAGCCCAGCCCCAGTTTTTTTTTTGGGGGGGGCGTCGGCTCCTCGCAGCCCCTTTTGCCCTCTGCTTGCTACTGCGCTGCTGACTTCGGTGTCCCAGGGCCCTGGCGCTGCGCAGCGAAGCGCGGAGCACCCCAGCGGCTGTCCCGCACGCAGCCCTTGCAATCTGCACTCTTGGGGTGCTCACCCCACCGACCGGCCTCCCGGACCCAAGCTGCGGCTGCGGGACGCAGGGTGCAATGAGACAGAGTGACCGGCAAGGGGCGCCGCTCCTAGGGACCAGGAGCTCCCGGCCGACCAGCCTGCAGTGCCACTAAGAGCCCAGCAGGGGGCGCGCTTAAGGGCGAACCGCGCCCCTCCGGCCCGCCGCCGCCCCCCCAGGGCCTCTAGCCGCTTGTTACCTTCCCAGCGGCACTTGGTCCCTGCTTCACTTGCCTGCGACCAAAGTCTCCAGCTCCCAGTCGTTGTCCCCTGTGACCTTTGACTCCTTCGGTAGCGCGCAGCTCTTGGGCACACCCGGCCTCCCGGATCCCTGATTGATCAAGGACCCCAGTGGGCGCATTGCACGCCCCCACAGCATCTGCGAGGGATTTCCTGGGAAATGATTTTGCAGCTCATGGCTGCAGGGAGAATTCAGCTAGCTGTAGGGCTTCTTTTTATTTGGGAGGAGGTTGGACCACACCCAAGGGATGGATGTTTAGGGGTCCACTCCTGGCTCTGCACTCAGGAAACACTCTTGGTGGTGCTCCGGATGGACCCCTGGCTTTACACTCAAGAATTAATCTTGGGGGGCCAGAGAGATAGCATGGAGGTAAGGCGTTTGCCTTTCATGCGGAAGGTCATCGGTTCGAATCCCGGCGTCCCATATGGTCCCCCGTGCCTGCCAGGAGCAATTTCTGAGCATGGAGCCAGGAGTAACCCCTGAGCTCTGCCGGGTGTGACCCAAAAACCACAAAAAAAAAAAAAAAAGAATTAATCTTGGGGCCAGAGAGATAGCATGGAGGTAGGGCATTTGTCTTGCATGCAGAAGGATGGTGGTTCAAATCCCGGTGTCCCATATGGTTCCCCGAACCTGCCAGGAGCGATTTCTGAGCGAAGAGCCAGGAGTAACCCCTGAGCACTGCAGGGTGTGACCCCCCCCAAACAACAACAACAAAAAAATTATTCTTGGGGCCGGAGAGATAGCATGGAGGTAGGGCATTTGCCTTGCATGCAGAAGGACTGTGGTTCAAATCCCGGCATCCCATATGGTCTCCCAAGCCTGTCAGGAGCGATTTCTGAGAGTAGAGACAGCAATAACCTCAGACTGCTGCCCGGGGTGACCCAAAATCCAAAAACAGAGTGCTGGGGGACCCTATGGGATGCCAGGGAATTGAAACCGGGTCTGCTGCGTGCTAAGCAAGTGCCCTTCCTGCTGTGCTGTCTGTCTATCACTCCCACCCCTGTACGAGTTATTGGCCATAAAAGGGACACCTCCAAAAGAAGTGTACATGCTGATCCCCCGACCTATGGACAATGATTTTATGTGGCTATCTCTGCGGGTGCGCTGTGTCCAATCTCTCTTACTTCAGTAAAATGGTTGGGAACAAGGGCTTTTTCTAAGTAATTTTAGACCCCTGGCATTTCAGGGCAATGCCTGGGGAAAGAGGATGATTGAGGGGCCGGTGCGGTGGCGCTAGAGGTAAGGTGCCTGCCTTGCCAGCGCTAACCTAGGATGGACCGTGGTTCGATCCCCCGGCGTCCCATATGGTCCCCCAAGCCAGGAGCGACTTCTGAGCGCATAGCCAGGAGTAACTCCTGAGTGTCACCGGGTGTGGCCAAAAACCAAAAAAAAAAAAAAAAAAAAAAAGAGGGTGATTGAAACAGGCTCCTAGTCTGTCTACATTTATTTACATTGTACTGTGATTGGCCATTCAGTCAACAAACATTTGAGGGGCCAGAAAGAGTGCAGAAGGGAAGAGCACTGGCCTTGCACACCTCAGACCTGGGTTTGATCGTTTGCTCTCCGGCATCCCATATGGTCCCCTAAGCACCACCAGGAGTGCAGAGCCAGGAGTCAGGACAGAGCATGTCAACAAGGTGAGGTCTAAAAGAGAAATGTCGAGGGGCCAGAGCAGAAGCACAGCGGTGAGGGCGTTTGCTTTGCATGTGGCTGAACCAGGTTAGATCCCCAGCATCTCATTAGGTCCCCTGAACACCAGCAGGCGTGATTCCTGAGTGCAGAAGCCAGGAGTAACCCCTGAGCGCTTCTGGGTGTAGCCCCAAGACAAAATCAAAAAGAGAAATAAGTCTGGAACATTCTGGGACTGTAGACCTTAAGAAGTGTGTGGGGGTGTCCAGGGTCTGAGGGAGGGAAAGGGAGATTGTAGAGACATAATCAGGATAGTATCAAGTCTGTGCTAGGGACCAAGCCCTGTTCCCAATTCTGCCGAAGGGGAGGGACTTGGGGTGTGTGGGAGGCCGTTTCCTGGACCTCTCTACTGGGGAGGCCTCGGTCAGCTCTGGCAGTCATTGTTAGCAGGGAGGGCTGAGGGAGGGAGTGCAGATGGGTTGACACAAAGAGATAAACATGGGGGTGCAGACGGGGGAGGGGCGCCTCACCTATGTTGTTGCCTAACCCCTTGGAATGGTTCAATGTTCCCAGAGCTAAAGCTGTGGAAATGGATGGGGGAAGTCTCTCACAACATTTAATTAGAATCTATTTCTTTGTTTTTAGGGTCACACCTGGCAGTGTTCAGGATTCTGTGCTCAGCGATGTTCTCAGGTTCTGTGCTCAGTGGAGCTCAGGGGAGCCTAGGTGGCCCCGAGGATCAAACCCAGGTCAGCCACATGTAACTCAGGCACCCTACCAGCTGTATGATTGTACCCCAACTTCATTGTTTTTGTTGTTGTTTTTTGTTTTGGGGCCACACCCAGGGCGCTCAGAACTCGCTCCTGGCAGGTGGTGTGTATGTGTGTGTGGGAACCATCTGGGATGCCGTGAATCGAACCCTGGTCAGTCCTGGGTCAGCCACATACCTGCAAGGCAAAGGCCTTACCCCTGTACTTTCACTTGGAATCCATTTTATTATTGTTGCTGTTCTGGGCCACACCCAGCGGCACTACTCGGGTTACTCCTGGCTCCTGTCAGTTTTGGGGGACCCTATGGGATGCTTGGAATGCTGGGGATTGAAAAGGGTCAGCCTCATGCAAAGCAAATGCTCTTTCCACTGTGCTGTCACTCAGGCCCTGGAATCCATTTCTTCTTTCTTCTTTCTTTTTTTTTTTTTTTTTTATGTTTTTTTGGTCACACCTGGCACCACTCAGGGGTTACTCGTGGCTCCACGCTTAGAAATTGCTCCTGACAGGCTCAGGGGACCATATGGGATGCCGGGATTCGAACCAATGACCTTCTGCATGAAAGGCAAACGCCTTACCTCCATGCTATCTCTCTGGCCCCTGAAATCCATTTCTTAGGAAACTGGGAGCAAAGGCCCTTGATGTGAATGTGCCTAAAATGATTCCTCTCAGGACCAGGGGATAACTTGAATGGTAGAGCATATGCCTAACATGTGTGAGGCCATGAGTTTGATCCCTGCAACAGCATAATCTTGTATTTTTCTCCCTCATCTCTCCTCAAGCCAGCACTGCGGCATGTAGGCCTATAAAATCAGAATTCCTATGGCCTGCCCTAGAGAGATAGTACAACAGATAAGGTGTCTGCCTTGATGCAGCAAACCCAGCACCACATGCCTTCCCCCAGTCCTGCAAAGAGGAAGCACAGAGGGTGTGGGAAAAAAATTTCAGGTTGGGCCCAGAGAGATAGCACAGAGGCGTTTGCCTTGCAAGCAGCCGATCCAGGACCAAAGGTGGTTGGTTCGAATCCTGGTGTCCCATATGGTCCCCCATGCCCGCCAGGAGGTATTTCTGAGCAGCCAGGAGTAACCCCTAAGCATTGCTGGGTGTGGCCCAAAAACCAAAAAAAAAAAAAAATTTCATGCAGAATGTTAGAATGTTGGGGGGGGGGAGAGAGATAGCGCAATGGTAGGGCGTTTGCCTTGCATGCAGCTGATCCAGGATGGACGTGGTTGGAATCCCAGCATCCCATATGGTCCCCCGTGCCTGCCAGGAGTGCAGAGCCAGGAGTAACTCCTGAGTGCTGCCAGCTGTGACCCAACCCCCCAAAAAAAGAATGTTAGAGGGGGAATCTACAAAAAAGAAATTATAGTTGAGGGGCTAGAGAGATAGTATATCAGATAAGGTGCTTGTCTTGCATGCAGTCAATCTGGGTTCAATCCCCAGTTTCACGTTACAGTCCCCCAAGACCCACCAGAAATGATCCCTGAGCGCAGAGCCAGGGGTAAGGCCTGAGCACAGCTGGGTCTGACTCAAAAAATCATAAAGATGGGGCCGGAGTAGTGGTGCAGGCAGTAGGGCGTTTGTCTTGCACGTGCTAACCTAGGGCGGACTGCGGTTCGATTCCACGGCGTTCCATATGGTCTCCCAAGCCAGGGGCGATTTCTGAGCACATAGCCAGGAGTAACCCCTGAGCATCACCGGGTGTGGCCCCCCCCCCCAAAATAAAATCACAAAGAGGGCTGGAGCTATAGCACAGCAAGGAGGATGTTTGCTTTGTATATGGTCTACCTGAGTTTGATCCCCGGTAACCCATAGGGTCCCCCGAGCCTGCCAGGAGTAAACCCTGAGAACTGCTGGGTGTGGCTCAGACCCCTCCCACTAAATAAATAAATCAAAAAGAGTAAGAGAAAATACAGATGGATTGTCTTGCACACAGCCGGCCTGGTTAAATCCCTGGCATCCCATATGGTCCCCACATTGGCCATCCCACATGGTCCACCTGGGTTCAATCCTCGGCATCCTGTGAGTCCTGAGGCTGCCAGAATTATCTGTGCGCAGAGCCAGGAGTAAACACTGAGTATCCTGGTTGTGCCCCCCCCAAAATAGACCCTCGAAAATACAGATAGAGGTTTTATTCTTCCACGCCCAACACATAGTAGGCTCTTTGTTAATGTCTGAATGTCATGAATGCTGAGGTGGTAGGTAGCCCTTGGCCATCAGTGTGACCCCTGTGTGCATATCTGACCTTCTCCCCTCCCTCCCTTCCTCCCTCTCTCCCTCTCTCCCTCCCTCCCAGAGGACTCTATAGGATGCCAATGAGGATTGAGCCCAGGTGGGCCATGTGCAAGGCAAACACCCTACCCGCTGTGCCATCACATCAGCCTCTCTTTGTTATTTCTTAACTGGGGACCAAACCAGGACACTCTGCTGGTGGTGTGTCCCTGCTTTCCCACTGACGACAGCTTTCTCAACCTCCTGGCTCCTGATTTCCTCATGGAGCCAGGGGAGTGACGCGTCTGGGCTTCGATTCAAATACTCCAGATCAAGACAATGAAAGCTGCCCGGGAAATGGGCCTGGGGAGGGGTTCAGGAGTGAGCACCCCCAAATAAACACTTAACATAAATAATTGCATTTGTTTTGAGTTTGTTTGTTTGTTTTTTGGTTATACAGGGCAGGGTCAGGGCTTGCTCTTGGCTGTGAGCTCAGAAATCACTCTGGATTTACTTTGTGGGGTGGGAGTAAAGGGGGTTGCTCATGTGGTGTGGGAGGACTGAACCCAGCTCAATTGTGTGCAAGGCAAGCGCCTTGCTGTCTTCTACTATGGCTCTAGTCCCTGAATACAAATTTGAAGAGAAAGAAAAGCAAAGCTATGGGTGTGTGTGTTGTAGATGAAATATAGTTGGGTTGGCTGAGTTGATAGTTGTTAAAAATGCATGCTGAGGGGCCGGAGAGATAGCATGGAGGTAAGGCGTTTGCCTTTCATGCAGGAGGTCATCGGTTCGAATCCAGTGTTGAGTGCACTTGCCTTGCACGCAGCTGACCCGGGTTCCATCCCCAGTATGCCATGGGGTCTCCCATTTTCATCAGGGATCATCCCTGAGCACCCCACAGGAGTGGCTACACCCCACAAGGCGGATACCTGAAAGGAAGTTCCTGGTACCCTGGCGTACTATTTTGGGCCTGTGGGAAACGGGCCACGAGGACCCACGTTCTGTTCTTCAAACCAGGAGGAGAAACAGGCCTTTCCTCCTCCAGCGACTCTGCGAAGCAGCACACGCCCACCAGGGCAGCAGGGTTAGCACCCTAACGTCTGCTGGGCTCTTTGGGGTGTGTGTGTGTATGTGTCAGGCACGCACACGGGTACTGTTCTGCTAAGTTAAATCCCTTCCCAGCCTGCTGGGGGACTTGCAGGCCCAAGGCAGCAAAGAGCTGGCTAGCGAGGGAATCCAGGCCTGCACCGCAGACTCCTCCCTTTTGCTCGTGGCCCGGCCCGGCTCCGCCCTCCGAGCCGAGCCCGGCTGGGGCCCAGCAGGTGTGGGGTTAAGCGAATCCGGTGCACGCACACACACATGCACACACACCCCAGAACCCTCAGCCCAACCCCAACACACACACACACACACACACACACACACACACACACACACACCGCGGCGACAGCGACAGTGGTAGTCACTGGCCTGGCCCGGGGCCAGCTGGCCGGGAGCCCCAGGAGGCAAAAGAGGGCGGAGGAAGAGGGGAAGGAGGAGGAGGAGTGGAGGAGGAAGAGGAGGAGGAGGAGTGGAGCAGTCAGCAGGCCGGAGGAGGCAGGACTTCCTGGTGTGGGGGTTGTCAACAGCCCAGAAAGAGAAAGACACCGAGACCGAGGCCGGGAGCGCCGACGGCCCGAGAGGGACCCAGCTGTGCCACGCGGGGCTGGATCGGAGACTCTCCCCGGCGAGGCCCGACGCCGCCTGGAGGATCGGGGGTGCGGGGGAACGCGGTGCGACCCCTCCCGCCTCTCTCCGGACGCCCCTGGGGCTCGCCAGGCCGCGCCTGGGCTGCGCCGAGGACACGGGGGCCCGCGCGCCCCGGAGCGCAAAGTTTGCGCCGAGATGCCCGGCGAGGCGAAGTGCGGGCCCCGGCCGGGACGGCGCAGCGGCTGATCGTCCCCGGGCCCGGACGCTTCTCCGGAAGGCCCGCGGCGCCTCCCGGGTGGTCGAGACCCCCGGCCCAGCTCGGTGGCCGCCGCCGCAGAGAGGTAGGACTCGGTCGGGCTGGGCGGGGCGCGGGGACGGCGGCGGCGGCTTGGGCCTGGCCCCTTCCCCCGCCCAGGGAAGGGATGCGGGGTGCTGGGGTGCAGGGCCTGGCCAAGGCCCAGCCTGGGGAAGTCGCTTCTTCGCCCCCGGCCCCAGGCTTGTGAGTTTGAATCCCACGGCGGGCGCGCTGGTCTCTCTGCCTGTCTCTTTGTCTCTGGCGGTTTCCCCTTCCTCCTAGATTCTGCTCCCCAGAGAGGAAGCCCCGGAGGTGGCCTGCCCACTTCTCTCTCTCTTTCTCTCTTTCTCTCTCTCTCTTTCTCTCTCTCTCTCTCTCTCTCTCTCTCTCTCTCTCTCTCTCTCTCTCTCTCTCTCTCACACACACACACACACACACACACACACACACTTCTTTTTTTTTTTTTTCTTCTTCCAGTTTGCAAACTCAGCTTTGCAGTTCGCCAGCGACAACAGCCGGAAAAACCTGCCCCTTAGCTCTGCCCTCTCTACTCGCCCTTCACCAACCAACCAGGCACCCCCAGTTCCCACCAGGCCTTCCTGCCTGCCATGTCGGACCCAGACGTCCCCCCGGGCCCCGGTGCCCCCGCCGTGTGGCCTCCCTGTTCCAGGGGCGCCTGAGCCTGCCCGCCGACACCCCACAATCCCCCTTGGACCCGCACGCGTGGTTGCGCGCGGAGCCCCCCAAACACCATGAGTGGCGGCCGGAAGAAAAGTAGTTTCCAGATCACCAGCGTCACCACGGACTACGAGGGCCCGGGGAGCCCCGGGGGATCGGAGCCCCCCACCCCGCCAACCCCCGCTGCACCTCCACCCCGCCTGCCCAACGGGGAGCCCAACCCGGAGCCGGGGGGCAAGAGCACCCCCAGAAACGGATCCCCGCCACCCGGGGCCCCGGCTGCCTCCCGCTTCCGGGTGGTGAAGTTGCCCCATGGTCTGGGGGAGCCCTATCGGCGAGGCCGCTGGACGTGTGTGGATGTTTACGAGCGGGACCTGGAGCCCCCCACCTTTGGCCGCCTCTTGGAGGGCATCCGAGGAGCCTCCGGGGGCACTGGGGGCCGGTCTCTGGATTCCAGGCTGGAGGTGGCCACCCTGGGCCTAGGCATTCCCACCCCCCAGCCTGGCTTCTCTCAGGGCCCTACCTCCTGGCTGCGCCCGCCCCCCAGCTCCCCAGGACCTCAGGCCCGCTCCTTAACTGGAGGGCTGGGCCAGATGGGGGTGCCCAGCAAGGCCAGAGTGGAGACACCCCCCTTGTCAGCCTCGCCACCGCAGCAGCAGCTGCAGCAGCGCCCCCCAGAGCCCGGGACCCGGGACAGCGCGGCCACATCCAGGGCCTCCACACCCCAGCCCTCCCTGAAGGTAGAAGCAGAGTCTGGGGGCTCAGCTGGGGGCACCCCGCCCCTGTTCCAAGCAAAGGATGGAGCCATGCGTCTGAGAATGGAGCTGGTGTCACCGGAAGAAATGGGTCAGGTAAGAGCCCATTTTTGGGGTTAGGAGGCGTCGACTGAGGCCCATTCTAGGTCTGTCCCTGCCTGGCTGGCTGGGATCCTCGCACCTCCACGGGGCATGCATGTGCCTTTGTTTCTCTTCTGGGATATCCTCCCGCATCCAGTGCTTGGAGGGGGAGGGTGTGAATAGCCATACTACCACTTCATCTTCTTCCCATAAACTGCTGATTCTAGGCCAGACCTAGAGGCTCCTGAGAGACAGCTGGGGACCCCACCCATAAGTTTCCCTTGCACCCCCTTTCCAAAGTTTGGAAAGTATTATTCCTACCCAGTTCCAACTTCATCCTCAGCCCAGTATCAGAGCACTGAGTACCAACCAGGGCAGGGAGGGGAGCCAGATAATCTGTGGCCCCCTCAACTTTCTGTCTGAACCTCTTGGGGCTCCCCGGTGGCCTTCGGAGGGAGGGGAGAGAGATGTGGGGCCTCTGAGAAAGAGTTAAAGTCTCCATTCTGGAGCTTCCTGTCCCCAAAAGAGGAAACCACCCTGGCTCTGGGGGTCAGGTGCCAAGGTCCTCATGGTGGGGGGTGGGTGGGCTGCAGGGCTCCTGGGGGCTGGAGCAGTGGTGCTCGCTGAGAACGTGAGCCCTGAGAGGCGTGGAGGCGTTGAGGATGGGAATTCGCCCCTCCTGGCCTTGGGCACAAACCACGGTATAAAAATAACCCGAGTCTGGGTGTCTGGGCCCTGTCAGGACCGGTCAGGACCGGCTCCCCCACCCCCTCCTGGACTCCAGCTCATACCTCTCCTCTTCCCCCCAACTCCTCCAGCTCCTGCCCTGGGAAAAGATGGGGGGTTCCCCCCTCCCCGCACTCTCCCCAACTACCCAGTTCTGCTGTTCTCTTTGGCCTGTCAGCCTAGCCTGAACACCCCTGGGGCTGGCTCAGGCTTTTTTGCCTTGAGGGTGCACGCAGCCCCCCTTTGCTCCCCATATGCCCCTCCCCCTTGTGTGTAGGCGTGGCCTCCTCACCCCACAGACACCCCTGCTTATTGCCCACTTTTGTGCTGCTGCTCCCAGCCCCACCTGGGCTTGCTCAGTTCTGTCCTGCTAAGGTTTTGGACTCGATGTTCTTGGCTTTCCGAGAACCTGGGGCCTCACAGAGGCGGTTTGTTCCTGGTGCCCTTGCCCCCTGCAGCCACCCCCCTGCGCCCTATGGGTTTCGTGGGATCCCCTCTCCCTCACCCCCCCCCCCCATCTCTGCCACCTCAAACTTGAGTCCTCAAGCTGAGCTACACCTGAGTTCCTCAGAGATGGTGATGGGGGGGAACCTGAGGGAGGTCCTTTTTCTCTGAGGGCTCATTCATTCTCCAAATAGCTATTGGATGGATTTTGAGTTCTGGCCCCTGGCTCTTACGTTCCAGCAGCAGAGGTGAAAATACTTGTGTTTCAGCTCAAGTTCGTGATGGGAAAAAATAGACATGTCAGTGGTTTTTAAGCAGTGAGGCTGGGGCCGAGGGTTGGAGCTCAGGCTTGGCCTTGGGAACCTCGGGTTCATTCTC
The DNA here is from genome assembly GCF_024139225.1 of Suncus etruscus. NCBI lineage: Eukaryota > Metazoa > Chordata > Mammalia > Eulipotyphla > Soricidae > Suncus > Suncus etruscus. The sequence goes on from NC_064862.1 coordinate 75,316,771, forward strand.
CATGGTCTCCAGATACCACTGGGATCAGCTGCTGAGCACTGTGCAGCGAGTCCTGTTAGTGACCCAGAAGATTATTCGAGTGGGATCTTGGAGGCTTTGACTTCGATTCCCACCATTGTGGAGAGGTGGCTGTGGGGGCCCTTATAAAAATAGAAGCGAGGGGCTGGAGAAATAGCCTGGAGGTAGGGCGTTTGCCTTGCCTGCAGAATGACGGTGGTTCAAATCCCGGTATCCCATGTAGTCCCCAAGTCTGCCAGGAGCGATTTCTGAGTGTAGAGCTAGGAGTAACCCCTGAAAGCAGCCAGGTGTGACCCAAAAACAAACAAACAAAAAAATAGAAGCGAGGGGACTGGAGCACAGGGCACTTGCCTTGCACGAGGCTGACTAGGGTTCGATCCCCGGCATCTCATTGTCCTCTGAACCTGTAAGAAGTTCTTAAGCATAGAGCCAGGAGTAACCCCTGAGTGCCACCAGGCATGACCCAAATCACCCCCCAAAACAGTAAGGTGCCAGAAGGTCTACAAACTTACCAGCCTCTGCTTAGGGGTCCTTTCTCCGCCTGTAGAGGGGTGTAGGGTACACACAAAACACCCCCGCCTATAGATAGAGGATTTTTCCCTGCCCCCCTTTCTTGATTCAGAAGTAATGCGGGAGTAGTGGGGCAGGACCCTGTCAATGGGAAGTGGCCTGTTACAGGTTGTGATGTTCCTACCTTTGTGCCCCCAGATGCCATTGCTGCGCCCCGACTCCCGCCCCAGCTCCCCCGCCCTCTTCTTCTTCCCTGACACCAATCTGGGCCACAAGTCTCCAGACCCTTTGGGAGCGGCGGCCGCCCAGAGCCTCAGCCTGGCCCGCTCCATGCTGGCCATCAGCGGCCACCTGGACAGTGACATCGACAGGTAGGTGTCATCGTTCCCTCTCCCGCCGCCCTCTACCTAGGACATGGGTGCTTCCATGTGCTTGGGGGGTTCATTTCCCTTTGAGCTGAACTTGCAGTGGCATAATCATTGGGCGGGTATGAATGGGGATCCCGAGAGTGGATAGAACTTGCATTCCAGGTCGCTGTGTGTGACAAGAGGCATTGCAATCTTGTTCCAGAGCCTCTTAGAATGAAGAATAGGGGCTGGAGCAATAGCTTAACAGTAAGGCTTTTGCTTTGGATGCGGCTGATCCAGGATGGATCTCAGTTCAATCCCTGGCGTCCCATATGGTCACCTAAACCAGGAGCATTTTCTGAGCGCATAGCCAGGAGTAACCCCTGAACGTCACCGGGTGTAGCTCAAAAACCAAAAAAAAAAAATAAAAGAGGGCCCGGAGAGATAGCACAGTGGTGTTTGCCTTGCAAGCAGCCGATCCAGGACCAAAGGTGGTTGGTTCAAATCCCGGTGTCCCATATGGTCCCCTGTGCCTGCCAGGAGCTATTTCTGAGCAGACAGCCAGGAGTAACCCCTGAGCACCGCCGGGTGTGACCCAAAAACCAAAAAAAAAAATAAATAAATAAAAGAATAAAGAATAGGGGCCAGAGCAATAGCACCGTGGTAGGGCGTTTACCTTGCACATGACCAACCTGGGACAGGCCAAGGATCAAATCCCAACATCCCGTATGGTCCCCCAAGCCTGCCAGGATCAATTTCTGAGTGGAGAGCCAGGGGTAACCCCTGAGTACTGCCGCGTGTGGCCCAACTCTCCCACCAAAAAAAAAAAAAAAAAAAAGAATGAAGAATAGGGGCTGGAGGGATAGCACATTGGAGCTTGTGCCTTGCACATGGCTGATCTGGGTTCGATCTCAGGCATCCCATAAGGTCCCCTGAGTGATTCCTGAGCACAGTCTCCGTTCTCCTTCCTCCCACCAAGAGCCATCATACTGCTTGCCCTCATTTCCATCCTCTGGGGCCAAAGCACAGGGGACCCTTAGCGCCCCCTCATATAGTCAAGAGAGCCTGAAGAGAATAGGACAAGCGGGGAGAAAAGCGCCCCCTCAGGCCTGGTGGGCAGAACTTCCTGTTTTAAGGTTTCAACACCGGAATGGCAGCAGGGGTGAAGGGGTGAGAGGGAGGAATGTAATGACCAGCCAGATAGCTGGGGGGTGCCTTCTGGTTGCAGACTGATAGCAGCCTGGCAGCAGGCGTGGGGAGTCAGGGAGGCGGGGAGTCGCCCCATGTTTTGCAGGGAGGAGTGGGTCTTCCTGTTTGTGGCCTTCAGGGGGAGGGACTTCCTTTGTGGAAGGAAATGGGGGCCAGGACTGAGCCAGGCATTGGTGGGTACTGAGGGAGCTGCTGTCTGTGCTCCCCCTTTCTCTCCAGCAGAGGCTGAATGCCTGATGGGGTGTTGGAGAACAGGGACTCATTAGGGCTGGGCCTGGCGGGTGTTGGACTCCAGTGCTCTGGAATGTGAGAGGTTCGAGGTTGGCCAGCATGTCACCTGCCTGTGATTCGTTCTATTCTCAGCTCTTCCCGCCCGCTCTCCTCCCTCTGGAGAGCTTCCCTGGCCCCAGTGCCCTGTTCCTGCCCCGCCTGAGCGCCGCATGCTGCTCCCTCCCTTTGTACCACCCCCTCTGAGCACCCCTGTCTGACCAGCACCCCTGTCTGACCGGTCCAGCTCTGGCCTGGCCCTGCCCCTTGTGCCTCTCCTCTCCGTGCTGGGCCAGCGGGTTTGGGTTGGGCCAGACTTCTTCCCTTCCTCCCCCACCCCCGCTGGCCCCCTGGAATGGGGTGTGAAGCCCCGACTTCCCCTCTCTGCTGTGCCCAGCTGGCAAAGGAACCTTCCTTATAGAGGGAAAGCAGACTGGGCCATTGGGGGCCTGGGTCCGTGATGGGGCATCCTGGTTGTCTGATCCCGTACAGAATCTGAGAAGTGGGGGTTAGGACTTTTTTATGTCCCCAACAGGCTGGTGATTAGACAGGTTTTTTTTGGCAGGGGAAGTTGGATAAATGGACAGATGTATGGATGGTGGGTCGGTCCCTGGGGAGCCTGGTGTTATAGGGAACGAAATCCAGGGACTGAGGGAGGAAAAAATTTGCCCTGCAGACCAGGAATTCCATTTCACATGGAATTGTGAGGGCCCCTCACAGGCTCCACTTCGCTGATGAGGAAACTGGGAGGAGGAGGGGGGGGTTGAGAGACTTGCCCAAGGTTGCCTTGCCCAAGCCCAGCCCAAAGAAGTGTCTTGCCTCCCCTCTCTTACCTAGCTGTCTGCATTGCATGAGTAGCAGTGGTGACAGCAGCCACCGTGTTCTCACCTGCCCTTTTCTCCCAGGGACAGAAGCAGGGACAGTTCTCTCTGTTTAGCAAACAGCCAAGTACCCCTCACCCCCTGCCTGGCCCCACCCCAAAGGCACCAGAGATCTGAGATCCAGGAGGGTGTGGAGACAGGCAGCCGGATGCCACTTTGCTGGCCACAGGCCCAGCCCCTGGGGGCTCCTGGGAACACGTGGAGGGCGCAGGCCCCAACTTTCGTTGCCCTCCACCCTCCCCATCCTTCTCATTGTGAGGTGGGCTCACTTGACCAGTCTTGAGGGCCCCAGAACTAGTGTGTCCCTCTTGCATCCCCATTGGTGTGTAATGAGCCCTGCCCAACTCCAGGGGGTGCCACTGCACAGCCTGGAATTCAGGGTGGTTCTGGCAGACCATGGCAGTGAGTGGCATGTAGAAGGGGCCATTCTGTTCTTCACAGTCTCCTGTTTGGGTTTGTGGTGAGGCTGCTCCCAGCTGCGGGTATCCCAGTGCGGCCCTTAGGGAGGCCCAGGGATCCAGGGACGCCTGCATGTCCCAAATGAGCATGGAAAACTCTGTCTGTCCCTGACTCTCGTGTTAGACAAACAGGAGATACAGTCATCTCACGACCAGCAAATGTTGATTGTTGTATTATTCCTTTATTTCTGGCAAGAACCAGACACCTTCCTGGCACCTTTTCACCCTTGCTTGCCGAACAGGGCCACTGTTCTCATCACTTTGGGCCTGCCTGTCTGTGGTCTCTGCCCTGGGGTAACCAGGTGTAACACCCAGGTGTCTCGCCTTGAAATAGCTGCCTAAGGTCCCCGACTCCAGCTGCCTTGCCCGCTCCTCTCCACCCCCAGCACCTGGGAGAATCCCAGGGCCCTTCAAAGACACACCCTGCCCTGTCCTGCTGGCCTCTCTGGATCTGTCACCCCCTCGAATACTCCACTGTCAGCACCCAGAGCTCGGAAGGGCAACGGAAAATTCCCAGCTCCCTTCCAGGCTGCAGGGCCTTGCCCCAGGGTCACCTTCGGTACATGCTTCCCCCCTAGGGAAGCTGGTTGGAGCTGAGAGGCTGGAGAAAGTGCTTGACAAGGGGGCCGGGATGCAGCATGCTGGGCACCTACCTGAAGCTCTGGAGACTTGAGGGTGGGATTGGGATCAACAATAGGAGGTGGTAGGTTAGGACCCGGAGGGGAGCCCCGCTCTCCACTCTCCAGAGCCTGAGTGATGGGCAGAGGGGGTGATGTGGCCAGGGTGGGCTGCAAAGACCTGTTCCTTCCTGGGGCCCCTAGAGCCCACTGCAGGGAGAGCTGGGTGTGGGGAACCATTGAACCAAGCCCACATCGCCCTCTGGTGGCCACTTGGTAGACTACATCCAGACTGCTTCTTGTCTGTGCTGCCCCTCTCCCCCCTTCAGCTGGGGTTCCCTGTTCTGGGGCAAGGCCTCCTCACCTCAAACCCCCAAACCTTCAACCCCCTTTCTGCACCCTAAACCCAAGACCCATATCCCTAAACTAGTCTGCTGGCCTCTGAGCTGTCTGTTGCTATGGCTACCATCTCATCCTCTAGGTTTCACATGGGGGTGGTGGTGGTGGGAGATAGAAACCTGGCCAATCACCATGACCACCCTAGATGTGGGGATCTGTATTTTTGGGGGTTTTCTGATTCCTGGATGACGACGAGCACCTGCATTTTTATTCCTGTGTCTGGGTAGGGGGCAGCCCTCATCCTTCACACTCTGCCTGGCCCTGCCCACCACCCATGCTGACTCTGGCCAGCCAGCCCCATTCCCTTTGTCTGGGACGGGTGCCAGGGTGAACAGGGACACTGGCACTGCCCGAGGCTGGCAATTCCCGCCCACCCCCACACTGGCAGAAGGGGGGGGTTCCCCGTGGTCCTGTAGAGCCAATCACAGCCATGCTTTGCCCTGGGGGGGGCTGCGTATATCTTCAGCTCAGTCCCCCCGCAGGCGCCGTCTCCTCTGCCTGCCTGGCACCAGCCGAACCCCGCTCTGCCCCGGGGGGCTCTGAGCCCCCCAGGCACCCCTACAAAGACTGCCTCTTCCTTTGGGGGAACCCTAAAAGCTTGATCCCTCGGGGATGGCCCAGCCTGTGGTTTCTGTCAAGTCCTTGGTGTCATCGTATGAGACGCGCGTGGGAGGCACGGCCCCGGGGCCGCCTCGGAAGAGGGGCTGCGTGTCCTCTCCCTGCTCCCCCCGGGGCGTCTCCCCCATCCGAGCGGGCTCTGCACCCCCATCCCACCGGGGCCTTGGGGGGCCTGGGCAACGGCCTTCCCCACGCCGGGGTATGGACAAGACCCTGCTGTCCCTGATCCTTTGCTGTCACAGGTGCGGGCGTACACAGCAGAGTGGGGGCAGAGCCGGGCCCTGACTCCCCCATCCTCCCCTCCTGGCTCTCCCTCACCCCTTCTCTCTATCTCTCCCACAGCTCTGGAAACCTGGTGGGAATTGACAACAAGATCGAGCAAGCTATGGTAAGAGCAGCGCTGGGGGCTCCCCTGTCCCCTGTGGCTTCCCTGGCATCCCCTCTTTTAGGTTTCCACCCTAGAGCCCCGATCCTGCCTCTGCCTTGTCCCAATGCCCCCATCCCTGCACATAGGGTGGCTGGTCCTTCCAGCCCTCCTGACCCAGCTGGCCCCCCTGTACAGGACTTGGTGAAGTCGCACCTCATGTTCGCGGTACGTGAGGAGGTAGAAGTGCTCAAGGAACAGATCCGGGAGCTGGCAGAGCGGAACGCGGCGCTGGAGCAGGAGAATGGGTTGCTGCGCGCCCTGGCCAGTCCTGAGCAGCTGGCCCAACTGCCCTCCGGGGGGCTGCCCCGTCTGGGTCCCCCTGCACCCAACGGGCCCTCGGTCTGAGCCCCCCCCTTCCCTCACAATGTGCCTTTGGGGGCTGCCCCGGTTGCCACCCCCTTTCCTATGCAGCTTTAATGCCTCCTGGACCCCCGGGGATGGGAGTTGAAGGTGCAGAATTGGCCTGTCTGTCCCCCGTCCCCCTCAGCTGCCCCCCACCTTCCTAGAACTGCTCAGAGTATCAAGGGACTGGGCTGGGTCATCTTGGGTGTCCAGATGGGGGGGAGGAAGGACTTCAGGATGCGGTGTTCGGGGAGCACCCTTCCACGGAGGCCTAGCCCCTCCCCATCCTAGGATGTGGGAGCTCCAGCAGCAGATGACTTGGGGGCTCCCTTAGAGATGCCCCACTTTGCCCCACTTTTTCCCCTGCAGCACCCCTCCTCTCTACCCCTGGGGGAGGGAGAATGGACAGTATCTGGAAGTTGTGGGATTCAGGTTGTTCTGAAAATAATAATTATAATTAAAAATTCTGAAGAAACTTGAATGTGAAGTTTGGCATCTGGCTGCTTGTTCCAAGGGGGCCCGGAGTCCAAAGAGGCCTCTTTGCCTTTCAAATGGGGAAGTTCAGGATGGCCCAGAGAGTGGTCCCAAGTGGTCGGGGGACCAGGTTGGGGAGGCTGGCAGCTTGGGTCCTGGGAAGGGCCAAGCTGAAGGAGGGGAGAAGGGAGAGGGGCGTGTGCCCACGTGCTGGGGTGCCCTGGGGGAACAATGAGGCCTTTGGTGATCGTGCCCGACCCACCCCCAGCTTCCCAGCGTGTCCCCTCTGCGGGCTGGATCCGGGTGGCTGCGTGGGGGCAGGGAGGGGGGCCCTGAATGGGCCCCTTGTCTCAGCACTGGGTGTGGGCCAGGCTCCCAGGCGCTGCGTGCCCTCGCCAGGACTGGCAAGGTCTTTGGCTTCCACCCCCAGCGGGCAGTGGCCGGGCCCATCCCTGCCCGCCTGAGCTCAGGCCAGGGTTCCTATAGGTAGAGAGAAGTACACCATCTAGTGGGAAAGCAGGGTAAGAAGTAAGAAGTTGGGGTGCTGAGAGGACCAGGTGGGTTAATGCCCCAATCCTGAGATCTGGGACCTGACCCTGGTATAGGTAGAGAGAAGTACACCATCTAGTGGGAAAGCAGGGTAAGAAGTAAGAAGTTGGGGTGCTGAGAGGACCAGGTGGGTTAATGCCCCAATCCTGAGATCTGGGACCTGACCCTGGTTCTGTTTGTCTTTATGTTTTGGGGCCACACCCAGTGCTCAGGGTTATTCTTGGCTCTGCACTCCTGGTGGCCTCAGAGGACCATATAGGATACCGGGGATTGAACCCAGGTTGGCTATGTGCAAGGCAAGTGCCCTCCCCATTGTACTTACTTTCTCTCTGCCCCCCCCCCCCCAATTGGCTTTTCTAGTTTGTCTGTTTTTGTTATTTTTGCTTTTGGGGTCACACCTAGCAGTGTTCCGGGGTTTCTCCTGGCTCTGCACTAAGGAATCACTCCTGGTGGACGGGACAATACCGAATAACAGTAATTGAACTCAGGTAGGCCATGTGCAAGACCAGTACCCTACCCACTCTAATTTTTCTCTGGTTCCCTGTAGCTTTTCTGTTTTTGTTATTGATATTTTGTGTTTGGTTGTTTTTTTTGCATTATAGCAATGTTTATGGCTTATTTCTGGCTCTGTACGCAGGAATCATTCCTGCTCAGGGGACCATATAGGATGCCAGGGATTGAACCATGGTCAGCCTCATGCAAGGCAAGCACCCTACTCACTGTACTATTTCTCTGGCTCCTTGTGGCTTTTCTGGATCTCCATCTCCCCCCTGGGAAGAAATGTCAGTAACACTTGCTGTGGGGGCTCGGACAGGGATATGGAACACTTCCCTACAGAAACCCCACTTTCCGGCAATACCCCAGCTCTACAGGGATTGGTTCTGGGGGCCTGGCAAGCCGTACGGGGGTGGGGTCAGGGCTGGTTTAGGGCTCACAATGGACTAGAACCTTCTCTCCCTCTGGGTTCTCATCTCCCTGCCCCAGGGAGGGGAGGAAAGGCCCAGGATGAGTGCTGTAGGGAACCTGGCCCCCTAGTTTCCCTGCTTGTCCTGTCGCTGCTGGGCTTGGTGCTCTCCCGTCCTCCTTCCCTGCCTTCCTTCCCAAATGCTGCTTCTGTCCCAAGCACAAGGGCTTGGTGTGTTGCGTGGCAGATGTGTTAGTGCAGATGGCAGTAGTTGTGAGGTTCTTCCGCTGGGTCTGGAAGAAGATCACGCAATGGGTGAGTCCCAAGCTGCCCCAGAAACTGGGTCCCAAAAACTGCTTCTCACTGGTCTGCAGGGGCTCTATCTGAGTGGGAAAGAGGGAGCCAGGGAAGATGTGGGTGGGAGAGGGGTGTGTGTATATGTGTATGTGTGTTTGGTGGGGGGGTCTGGTCCCCACTCATCCCCTCATCATCGGGGTCTGCTGCAGATTTTTTTCTGGAAACATCGAACTCCATTGCCCTCCTCCTCGGCACTTGACCCCAATCAGCCTGTGTCAAAGGAAGTGGAGAAATGTGACAAGATGGCGGACTCTTCTACAGAGAGCCTGGCTCCTAAGGTCATAGATTCCCTCCGGGCAGCAGTGCCAGCACAAACCAAAACACCCCTGACGGGGGTGGATGTGAGCACTGAGCGCCGCACCCGCAGCTCGCTGCTGCACCTGCCCCGCTTGGCCATGGAGTCTGTCTCTACCTTCATGCTTTCGGCCCTGCAGAACGGCTGGCAGAAATGCACCTGGAAGGTGAGGCCCCTGCCCTAGTTTCCCATGATTTAGTCTCCCTGCAACTTGGTTTCCCCTGCAGATGCCCAGGGCCAGGCACACAGACAGGCAGCGGCTCGGTAAGACTGACCCATATCAAACTGGCCTAACAGTTGTTCAGAATACAACAGACCTAACAGTCTCTTGACAGTGGGCTGTGGGGACACTGACCCGAAGAAGCTAGCCCTGAAGGGTATAGGGGAGTAGAGAGTCCCAAACCCCCTGTAGAGTTTGCCTTTGAGCAAATGGAAGAGCAGTGAAAGCCCTTGAGCTGAAAAGGGCAGAACACAACTGGATTGGTAGCCAGAATGTTCATCAGTACTTGGGCTTTGCTGGTGGACACAACTGGGTTGGTAGCCAGAATGTTCATCAGTACTTGGGCTTTGCTGGTGGTGCAGCTACTCTGGAAACTATTTCTCAGAAAACAAACTACGTAGGGCCAGAGAGATAGCATGGAGGTAAGGCGTTTGCCTTGCATGCAGAAGGTCGGTGGTTCGAATCCCGGCATCCCATATGGTCCCCCGAGATTGCCAGGAGCAATTTCTGAGCATAGAGCCAGGAGTAACCCTTGAGTGCTGCTGGGTGTGACCCAAAAACCAAAACAAACAAAATAAAAACAAACTATGCGATGTAATGTCACCTGGTGTTTCTTCATCCTTTTAGGCTTTCACACAGACCCAGGTAGTGGGTGCACAGATCTGTGTGTGAAGGTTTGGACATACTAGTCATTTATTTGATCTTTGGACCACATCCAGTAAAGCTGTGCACTCAGGGATCACTCCTGGTGGGCTGGGGGGGGGGACATTGGGGGACACACCATAGGGATACCAGGGATTATCCTCAGGTTGGTCATAAGGCAAGTGCCTTCCCTACTGTATACTACTTTTGGCAGTGGCAAGAATTGAACTTGGCCTCAAACATACAAGTCCATTTCTCTACCACTGAGCCTCATCCCAGCCCCTCTTTCTCATCTTCTTTTTCTAGCATTGTTTGTTTGGTTCGCACCTGGTGATGTTCAGGGGTTACTCCTGGTTTTCTGCTTGGGAATCACTTCTGACAGTCTTGGGGGACCATCTGGGGTGTTAGGGATAGAACTGTTGGGTTAATTATATGCCTTATCTTTTATACTATCTCTTTTATACTATCTCTCTGGCCTCCCTTTTTAAAAATTTTTGGCAATGTTTGGGTGGACAGAGCTGCCATAAATTGAACTCTTAATTTCATGGCTGCAAGTCTCGTACTTAACTTCTTAACACCAGTGCTCCATTCAGTAAGACAGGCCAGAGAGATTGTATAGTGGATAGGGCTTTTGTCTTGTACGTAGATAACTCAGGTTGATCCCCAGCATCCTACGTGGTCCTCTGAACACTACAGAACCAGGAGCTCTTTTTGGCCACACTCTGAATCCACACTCGGTTGGGACTCCTGGTGGTGCTTATGTGCTTGTAATTGAACTTGGGTCAGCCATGGGCAAAATAAGTACCTGCTGTATTATCTCTGGGGTCTAATAATAAAAAAAAAAAAAAAAAAAAAAAAAAGGGCAGTGAGAGATGGCACAGCGGCGTTTGCCTTGCAAGCAGCCGATCCAGGACCAAAGGTGGTTGGTTTGAATCCTGGTGTCCCATATGGTCCCCCGTGCCTGCCAGGAGCTATTTCTGAGCAGACAGTCAGGAGTAACCCCTCAGCACCGCCGGGTGTGACCCAAAAACTTAAAAAAAAAAAACTCAGCTAGAAGAGTATGAGGATGGAGTGGTGGTTTGTTGGGACGATGCAGGGCAGGTATTTGAATCCAGCTGGGAGAAAAGGGTACCTCTGGGTGAGCAGCTTGGATTCAGTACAACCAATAGGCTTGGATAACATTTAGAGCTAAAATCGGGTTAGAACAATAGGATAGCAATAGGACAGCTGCCTTACATGCAGCCAACCAGTGTTTGATCCCCAGCATTCCATAAGATCTCCATACTGGAGATTGCCTGCCATGATCCCTAAGCACAGAGCCAGGAATAAGCCCTGAAAGCTGCCATGTGGGGCCCAAAAATAAAACAAAAAATTTGTGGACTGGAGCAATGGTTCAACAATGTTTGCCTTCTGCATGGCAGACTCAGATTTCATCCTTAGTACCATTTTTGGTCTTCCATGATTTCTTAGGAGTGCTTCCTGAGCACAAAAACGGGTGAAGTAAGCCTCGAACATGGCCAGTTGTGCTTCCCCCCAAATTGAGATAGAATTGTGGCTCCAGGGGCCCGAGAGGTGGCGCTAGAGGTAAGGTGTCTGCCTTGCAAGCGCTAGCCAAGGAAGGACCGCGGTTCAATCCCCCGGTGTCCCATGTGGTCCCCCCAAGCCAGGGGCAATTTCTGAGCGCTTAGCCTGGAGTAACCCCTGAACATCAAACGGGTGTGAACAAAAAAAAAACAAAAAAAGAATTGTGGTATAGGAGCAGGTAAGTTGTTTGCCTTGCACACAGCCAACCCAGATTTGATTCCCGGTCCCACATAAAGTCCCCCAAGCATAGAGCCAAAAGTAAGCCCTGAGCATCGCCAAAATACAAAACAAAATAATACAATGTGGTTCCAAACACTTGATCTGATGAGGGTGAAGATAAGTGTGAGGAAAACCAGGACAGGCATATCCCAGAAGCGGTAGGATAGGAAGCTGCAGCCTTTGGGACAAAGTGACCAGCTCAGGGCATCCAGAACAAGACCAAGAAGCCTGGAGAAAGATGCCAAGGACAACAGGATTCACTAGATATTAGTTCTGGGCCAGAAACTGAATGAATGTCACTCTCGCCACCTCCCAGATGAGCACACCAGTGGTCAGGAGCGGTTGAGACAAGTTTTCTGTCTCCTTATTAAGCCTTATATTGCAAGGCTTATAATTAGATTCATTGCACATCATGGGCCCTGTCCCCACCTCTCCCCTCTACCCCAACCAGTGTGACCCTAGAGCTCTTCAGCATTGCTAGGCCCAGGCTGCACCATTCTGCCCAACCGGAGCCCTGAACAGTCTCATCAGTAGCGGATCTCAGACCTGCAGAGCAAATAGTGCATGAAAGTGTCTCAAGGGGCAAACAAAAAAGGAGAAGCAATCTGAGAAGGCTTCATGAAGGAGCCCCGATGGAGCTGACAGAATTAGAGGCACATTTGGTGTGACTGACGGTTGGGTTCACAGGTGGACATGAATTCTACCAAGCCCTTTTGCAACATGCTTGTTCTCTCCCCCTGTCTCCTTTTCTTCCTTTCTAGACCTCGGTGAGCTCTAGAACCGTGAGTTCTAGATCTTCGTCCCCGAAGCGGGCCGCATCTTCCCTGGAGTCCAAGGAGGCAGAGATGCTGCGGGAAGTGTACCTGGTGCTCTGGACCATGCGGAGGCAACTGCAGCAGCTGGCAAGGCGGCAGGAGCAGCGGCGCCAGCGCCACCACTGGGCCAGCGTCAACGCGCACTCGAGGGAGGCCGCCACGGGCCAGATCCCCAAGTTGGACGCGCGGAGTCCTCTGTAGGAGAGAACCCCCCATCCTCAGAGCACCCCCATCCCATTGTGGGAAACACGACAGAGGCCAGGCCAGGCCAGGCGGTGGCGGTCCAGGAGCTGCTCCAGGGTGCTCACCGCCTCGATGCTCAGCATCTCCGGTTCAAGGCCCGGCGGGGTCCCCTCATGGGCCCACCCCACCCTTCCATGTTTGTTAGCTTCGTGAGAATCGCAAATTTGTCAGGTGTTGGGAAATAAATATCGAACTTTTTTTTGGTTTTTGGATTATACCCGGCAGCGCTCAGGGGGTTACTCCTGGCTCTACGCTCAGAAGTCGCTCCTGGCAGGCTGCGGGAACCTTATGGGATGCTGGGATTCGAACCATCGACCTTATGCATGCAAGGCAAATGCCCCACATCCATGCTATTTCTCCGGCCCCTATTTTATTTTTTATTTTTTTGAGGGGGGCAACCAGGTGACGCTCAGGGGCTACTCCTGTCTCTATGCTCAGAAATCGCTCCTGGCAGGCTCAGGAGACCTTGTGGGATGCCGAGATTCGAACCACCGTCTGTCCTGGGTTGGCCCCTTGTAAGGCAAACGTCCTACCACTATGCTATCTCTCCGGCCCCCAATTTGGAGCATTCCTGAGGACGCAGTGTGTGGAGTGGCCAGAGGGGAAGGGGCGGCTGCAAGCTGGCACCGGTTGGGCAGGGCTTAACGCACTGGGGCCTCCAGCAGCCACATCACCGCCCGGCTCTGGGTAAGGGGTCAGCAGGACCAGAAACGCCCTTGGCCGCTTGGCGCAGCCGCAGACGCTAGGTGGGCGCATAACCCGGAGCGGTTCGGGACTACATTTCCCAGAGTCCCCTGCGGCGAGGCGTCTACGTCGCGCTGGGGCGGGGCAAGGTCTATTGGCGGATTTGGCGAGGGCGAAAGCGGGGCGGGCCTTGGGCCGACCGGAAGCTCCTCGCGGAAGTCCCGCGCAGTTTGGCGGGAGTTTGAGAAGGAAGTTGCTGAGGTCGGAAGGGAACCGGACTTGGAGGCCTTGGGGCCTCGATCTCCATTTCTGGGTTTAGTCCGCCCTCTCGTGGAGCCGCGGGAAAACGCGATGGGTTTTCCCCAAGGAGAAGCAGGAATGGTTCACCAAGTTCTAAACCAAGTTTTAGGGGTTTTCAGACTCGGTGGAGGTGGAGGATGAGGCTAGGGGTCGTGTAGAGCTGCAGGCTTGATTTTCTTTTGGGGGGGCTTTTGGGTCACACCCTGCAGCGCTCAGGGGTTACTCCTGGCTCTACTCTTAAAAACCGCTCCTGGCAGGCTTGGGAGACCATATGGGATGCCAGGATTAGAACCACCGTCCTTCTGCATGCAAGGCAAACGTCCTCCCTCCATGCTATCTCTCCTCTCCGGCCCCGTCAGGCTTGGTGTTTTTGTTTTTGTTTTTTGTTTTTCTGGAAGCTCCCAGTTCCCCAGACAGCGCTTCCCGTCCCGAGAGAGCCGCAACTCTGCGCACAGTCCTGACCTCAGTTGTAGCTCTCTATCTATGGGACGGACAATGACACCTCCGCCCTTTAGTAACTACTTTTTCTTTTTGTTGCTGGACCACACCCAGGGTCCAGAGGTGTTGGATGATGCCCAGCTGTCTCTCTAGCCCAATATCTCAGATCATTTTTGGGAGCGGGGATTGCTGTTAGTGGGATTCAGGGCCTCTCACATGGGCTCTGTGTCTTAGCTCTAAGTACTTCACAGTCTCCTCAGGATCCAAGTTTTCACTTTTCAGAGGCTAAAACAGAAGGACAGGAGGTCACTTTGCTTTTGTGTATGGGTCACACCGACGATGCTCAAGGCTTACTCCTGGCAGTGCATGGAGCAGAAACCAAAAACAAACCAAAATAAAACCAGCCTTTTTTCCCCCCTCAAAGAAAAAAAGTCCTCAAGAAGCATGAGTGGCTTCTTGCCAGCCTGGATTTGGTACAAACTGTCTCTGCTGTTTTTGTTGTTTTTGTTTTTTTCTTGTTTTTATTTTGGGGGATATTTTCAGTCACACCTGGCAATGCTCAGGCTTTATTCCTGGCTCTGCGCTCAGAGATTATTTCTGGCAGTGGTCATATGGGGTTCTGGGTGAGCTACATGCGAGGCAAATGCCCTACCCACTGTACTATTGCTCCAGCAGCTTTTTCTACTTATTCTTGGGATGGGGGCACACCTGGCAGTGCTCAGGGCTTACTCCTGGCTCTGTGCTCATAAATCACTCCTGATGGGACTCGGGACCATACTGAATTTTTGGGGTAGTGGGTATCAAACCTGGTTCAGACCCATGTAAAGCAAGCATTCTGGTAGCCATACTATCTTTCCAACCCTGTTTCTTTTTAGGGATCCTTTCAAGGATCATGGGCCTAGAGATCAAAAGATCCATACTTTTTTTTCTTTCTTTGGTTTTTGGGTCACACCCGACAGCGCTCAGGGGTTACTCCTGGCCCTACGCTCAGAAATAGCTCCAGGCCTGCTCAGGGGACCATATAGGATGCCGGGATAAGAACCACCATCCTCCTGCATGGCAGGCAAACCCCTTACCTCCATGCTATCTCTCCGGCCTCGATCCATACTTTTTTTTAGGGTACTTGACAGTATCTGAAATTATTCTACTGTTTCTCAGAATATTACAAGACAGCAGGAAGTGCAGTAGTTTAAGTTTTCAGTTTTTAGTGGGAAGTGGTTTACACCAATAGTTCCTGGATGTGTAACTTCTAGTAAAATGGGTTTACTATTCAGAACCTCAGTTTCCACATCTCTAAAATAGGTACCACTGTAGACCCAGTTTGAGAGGATGGCCCTGGGGAACAGGAACATGCTACCCAGCCCAACAGGCTCAGATGCTATTTCTCTGATAATGGTGAGGATGAGCCATTTAGGGTTCCTCTTCCAGTGACCTAAAACAGGACCCCCCCCAAAAAAAACCCACCTCTGCCCACCCCACCCCATCTATGTGGTAAGAACTTGGCAGTGCTGGACTCATTGGTTCAAATGGTGTTGCTGAGTGGCAGGACTGGGTGAGTCACTTTCCTTCTTGGGCCTCTCAAGGATATGGTAATGCGATGGGCTGAGCTAAGATTGCTTCAGCTCCCTCGGGTTTCCCAGGGATCCCCAGGCCAAGCGCTCCCTTTTCCAACACGTGGTCTGGGGTGGGGACTCAGAGTGCTGCCAACTTCTGTGGTAACAGCAGTCTTCTGTGGCCAGAGTGGAAGAAAGAGGCTCTTAGTTAACTTGCTTGGTTTAACCATTTTAAGTTAGGGACAACGACTCAGTCCTGTACACCACTCCTTTGTGCCCAAGTCCCTCTTTTCCTCTTTGGACTCATCCAGTTAGTGTATTTGCACCCTTGGACACCTCCCTATACCTTGTCACTATAACTGCAGCATTGTCTGCTCAGCTAGAATTTTTATCACTTCCACAATGTTATGTAAATAGAATCATATGTAGATGTTTTGGAGGACCATCTCCCTGTCCCATCCTGACTCTCAAGAACACATGACATAATTTCTTGAGATCCATTCAAATTATGGAAGTATTGATAGATTGTTCTTCCCTCCCTCCCTCCCTCCCTCCCTCCCTCCCTCCCTCCCTCCCTCCCTTCCTCCCTCCCTTCCTTCCTTCCTTCCTTCCTTCCTTCCTTCCTTCCTTCCTCCCTCCCTCCCTCCCTCCATCCTTCCCTTTCTTCTTTTCTTTCTTTCTCTCTTTCTTTCTTTCTTTCTTTCTTTCTTTCTTTCTTTCTTTCTTTCTTTCTTTCTTTCTTTCTTTCTTTCTTTCTTTCTTTCTTTCTTTCTTTCTTTCTTTCTTTCTTTCTTTCTTTTTCTTTTCTTTTTTTTTTTTTTTTTTTTTTTGGTCACACCCGGCAGCTCTCAGGGGTTATTCCTGGCTCTAGGCTCAAATAGCTCCTTGGCAGGCTCAGGGGACCATATGGGATTCCAGGATTTGAACCAGTGACCTTCTGCATGAAAGGCAAACGCCTTACCTCCATGCTATCTCTCCAGCCCATCCATCCTTCTTTTCTTTCTATCCTCTTTTTTGTGTTTCAGAGTCATGTTTGAGGGTTGCTTCTGCCGGTTCTTGGGGAACCTTGTGATGCTGAGCACTGAACACTGAGTTCAGTCCCCCCCCCCCCCAAAAAAAAAGCCATGTACTCAGCCCCTTGAGTCACCTCTTGGCTCCAGTGCGACCCTTCTTACCAAGGGTTTTTTCAGATGGGCTATCTGGCCCTTTGTTGGTTTCCCAGTTAAGGGCATTTGGGCATTTTTTCATTTGGACTCTTGGAGCAAGCTTCTCTGAGCATCTGTGTGTGGATTTGGATTCCAAAGTCAGTTTTCATGTCGTGTCCCAGAGTTGCTGGGTCCATGCCCAGGCAGTTTGTTCTGAAGCCGCCACCTTCGCTGGAGCAGCTGTTTCATTTCTCCAATAGGGCCTGCTCAAGGTCTGAGGGTTCCCAGGGTTCCTGTATTTCACCAGCATTGTGGTGGTGGTGGTGGGAGAGCACACACCCTTGTTTGGGCCTCTCAGCTGTTCATTTTTGGAGGGGGGGATTTGGGGTACATCTGGTGATGCTCAGGGGTAACTCCTGGCTCTGTAGTCAGGGATCACTCCTGGCATGCTTAAGGGACCATGTGGGATGCCTGGGGTCAAATCTGGGGCAGCCACATGCAAGGTAAGTGTCCTTCCTTCTATAATATCTCTAACACTAACCATCTGACTCAGCAGGCCAAGTGTTCTTGGAAGTGGACCCCAGATCACCCGAACACTTCCGGACAGCCCCCCAAATACATATGTAATTTTGCATATCTTGGAGATGTTATTTGAAAATATCTTCTCCCAGCTGCCACTATCATTTCATCCTTTTTGCAGAACCATTTTCAGAGCAGCTGTTGCTGTCAGTAAGATTTGTTTGATCCATTTTTCCCTTTGTGGATCATGCCTTTGGAGACAAGTCTAAAATTTCTTTCCCTATGGAGCTGGAGCTCCATAGTACAGTAAACTGGGCATGCAGCAGACCTGGGTTTGATCTCCAGCATCCCATAAGGCCCTCCTGAGCCTTCCAGGAGTGATCTCTGAGTGCAGAGCCAGGAGTAAGCCCTGAGCACTGCCAGGTATGCACCATCACCACCCCACCCCCCACTGAATGCCATCTACTCTTGCTTAATTTTCTTTTTTTGGCAATGTCTAAAATCAGCAGGGCATGTTGGGGCCTATACAGATTCTTTCCTGTCCCATTGTTCTGTTTGCCTCTTGGTTAGCGCTCTCTCTCTCTCTCTCTCTCTCTCTCTCTCTCTCTCTCTCTCTCTCTCTCTCTCTCTCTCTCTCTCTCTCTCTCTCCCCCGCCCCTCTGTTTCTTTCTCTTTCTCCTCTCCTCCTCTCCTCTCCTCTGTTTCTCTATTTCTCTGTTTCTCTTTGTCTCTGTTCTTTCTCGATTTTGGGCCACACCTGGCAGTGCTCAGGGTTTATTCCTGGATCTGGGCTCAGGGATTACATGCAAGGCAAGTGCCCTACTTGCTGTACTATGACTCTGGCCCCACCAGAAACTTTTCTGGGTGTGGAGGGGGTACGCATAGAGCAATGACAGCTCTAAGTCCTAACATGGGGTAGAAGGAGCCTTCCATTGTGTTCTTTCCAAAAATGGCTGTAGGAGGCTGGAGAGATAGCACAGCAGTAGGGCATTTGCCTTGCACGTGGCCAACAAAGGACTGACTGTGGTTTGACTCCCAGCATCCCATATGGTCCCCCAAGCCTGCCAGGGGTGATTTCTGAGCACAGAGCCAGGAGTAACCCCTGAGCACAGCTGGGTATGACCCCAAAACAAACAATATAATAACAACAAAACCAAAAATAGTTGTAGCTGTCTTCTTTTTTTTATAATCATGCAGGCAAAGATCGAAAATGCTGAGTGATATTGGTAGTGTGCCTTTGCAAAGGTGGAATCTTCTGCTCTAAAAGTTGTTCCCCACCATTCTTCACCAGCCTGTTCTCTGTCCTCTAGCTCAGGAGCTGCCTTCCTTCGGCTCCACCCTCCTGGCCCCCACCCGGGGGCTTTGTCCCTTGCAGAGAGATGAACCTTCTCTTCAGCCTAGGGTGAAGAGGACCCACTGTGTTGACTCAGTGTGGTTGGTCAGTATCCTCATGTCACACTGGCTCACTTGACATGAGATATGTGACTACCACCCCATCCTATGGCCTGGCCTATGTGTTTCTGCACCTACCCCAGCCTGGGCACCATGCTTTAACCTCTTCTCTTCTCAGGCCCCACTTACCTAGTGGGCAGCTTACTCTTCCTACAGCAAGAGAACTGTGATATCCAGAAAAGGCCCCAGCCTGCAACACTTTGGGTTCTAGGAAGTACCTGGTTGGCTTCTAGACACAAGAGGAGCTGGGGGGGGGGGTGTTAGGAGGGATGATTGTGTCTCAGCCTCAGGATTCAGAAGACCTGAATTCAAATCCTTGCTCTCCGAGCCTAGTGTCCTTGGGAACTGATTTCCCACACCCAGCTGGGACCAGTGACTTGGGCCCTAAAGCTGGTTTGGAAAGTGCTTCTCCAATTCTCCAAGGAGTTGTTTCCCCGAAGTGCCCTGGGAGACAGGTGGATCTTGAACCTCACAAGTGGCCAAGGCCACAAAGATCGAACCAAACATTGAGGGAGGAGTGGGGAGGAGGAGAGAGAAGGGAATGGCCCAATTGATCTAACAAAACTACTGCTGTGGATGGGACAAAGCCACATGGCAGGGGAATGCGACAGCTTGTGAAAAATATAGGTTCCGGGCTACACTGCCTGGGAGTCTCTATATTGCCCTGAGCTTGGTTTGATGCCAGTGCAGTGAGGCTGGCCAGTGGGAGAAGGTGGTGGAAGTGGTTCAAGGGGCGGAAGAATCGGGATTGGGAGGCTGCAGGCTCCGGTGGGTGAGCAAAGGAAGATAAAGCCGGAGAGCATAAATGGGGCCTTAACTCTTCAGTGAGGAATGTGAACTCTAGCCCAAAGGCAGAGAGATCCCAGCTGGGAGGGACAAGGACCATTTGCTCACTGCGAGGCCAACCTGGCCCCGGCCCGGCGACGTCACGACCCCGCCCCGCCCCTGGGTGGGTGGGACTCGCCAGCCACCAGCGCGGAAACCTGGTCCGGCTCGTCACTTCTCAGTCCTGAGCTGCAGGTGGCGCTGCTGAGCGCGAGCCGCCGGATCCTCCAGCATCGCCTCCCTTGGCCCCTGCACACTGGGCCACCTTGACAGATGCAGGGATTTCCAGGCCTTCGCTGGCATGGGAGAACCCCAGCTTCGACCCTTAAACACCTCGAAACTCTTGGGACCGGGGACGGGCGAGGGGGTCATTGTTACAGTTTCCCAGGAACTGTTGTGTTTTTGCTTTTTTGTTGTTGTTGGTTTTGGGGCCACACCTGGCGGTGTTGAGAGGTTACTTCTGGTTCTAGGCTCAGGGGGGTCACACCTGGTGGGCACTGTGGGGGCCACATGGGTGCTAGGGATAGAACATGGGTTGGCCCTGCAAAGCCAGGGCCATACTACTCTGTACAATCCCCTCAGGCCTTTCAAATCTTACTTCTTTTTTTTTTTTTTTTTTTTTTTTTGGTTTTTGGGTCACACCCGGCAGTGCTCAGGGGTTACTCCTGGCTTCATGCTCAGAAATTGCTCCTGGCAGGCACGGGGGACCATATGGGACGCCGGGATTTGAACCGATGACCTTCTGCATGAAAGGCAAACGCCTTACCTTCATGCTATCTCTCCGGCCCCCAAAGCTTACTTCTGACTGTGCTCAGGGGTTCCCTGGAGGGCCCCAGGGCCACATGCAGTGCCAGGGATCAAATCAGGATTGGTTACTGGAAAGGCAAACACCTTATCCCCTGCTGTGATATCTCTGGCACAACTGCCGATTTTGAGATAAAACAGCATAAGGAGCTAGTGCTATGCTGGCCCTCCTCCACCCTGGGCAGGAGTGGGGAGGAGTCATGAAGGCATCCTGCCACTTCCACATTCATCATTGTGTTTCCAAAGTCATAAACAAGCTTAGAGGGGATCAACTATTTTCCCAACACCCTCCGATTAGTGATATTAGGCAGAACAGCTGTCTGGAGCCTGTCATTCCTCTACTATTTCTCTCCTACCCTGTCTCTCAGAGCCCACATCTCCTCCATTCCTCAGGGCCACTCTATATTGTTGCGCAGGCTGTGCACTGCACCATTCTATTGCCAACAGGGATTTCTTTCTTTTTTTTTTTTTTTGGTTTTTGGGCCACACCCGGTGACACTCAGGGGTTACTCCTGGCTATGCGCTCAGAAGTCGCTCCTGGCTTGGGGGACCATATGGGACGTCGGGGGATCGAACCACAGTCCGTCCTAGGCTAGCGCAGGCAAGGCAGGCACCTTACCTCTAGTGCCACCGCCCAGCCCCGCCAACAGGGATTTCTGACTGTAGACATACATGTCTACATATAGTCATACGTATTTTTTTGTGTATATGTATATATATGTGTATGTGAGGGTGGAGGCCACCTGGCCTACCAGGACTTGATCACCTTTCTTCCCCATTCGCCAGGAGAGTGTCTTATGAACAAATTGGAATACCTGGTTCAGCGCCTGTGCCAATGATGAGGGTCCCTCCCCCCACAAGTTGGTGTTCCTACAACCACACTGGGTCCCTGTAGTTTTGGGTGGGATTGAGAGGACTCTAGAAAGCTGTCCCCAGCACCCCGAACGGATGCTCAGAATGGGGTGATGGGAGCCAGGACTGGAGAGGATGGATCCAGAATCCTGGAAATGGGTTTGGAGAAAACCCTCGGCTGAGGGACTTCAGGCCTCCCCACAGAAAGGAGCAAGGAGGGGTAGATCGTTTTTGTTTTTTTTTTTTTGGTTTTGGGTCACACCCGGAGGTGCTCAGGGGTTACTCCTGTCTGTCTGCTCAGAAATAACTCCTGGCAGGCTCGGGGACCATATGGGACACCGGGATTCGAACCAACCACCTTTGGTCCTGGATCGGCTGCTTGCCAGGCAAACGCCGCTGTACTATCTCTCCATGCCCATGGAGGGGTAGATCTTATTAGAGTCCCAGTCATAGTGCCTAGGGTGGGTGGGTGTCTCCACCCAGCCTGGAATGGAGGGGATCCCCTTTTCCTCGTAAGACTGCACCCAGCTAACCTCAGGCCTCCTGGGCCTTCCTAGAGTGCAGAACTGACCCGAGGTGTTCTCCCCTCCCCATTTGCTGTGCCCCCAGGTCAGGCTTCTGGGATCTATAGTGCCAAGGAGCAATTGGATCTCTTGCACCTTAACTTTCACTGCTGCTTTGCCAGGAGAGGAGGTGGGCAGTGAGCGGTGGGCAGTGAGCAGAGGACCAGCTCACTCTTCCTGGCCACCCGGACATGCCGCTACATAGGGAGGCTGCTTTGCTGAGGGACAGTCGGGTATTGGGGAGCTAGGGGAATATGGGAGTCTGGGAACCAGCCACAAGCTGGAGCCAAAGTTGAGTCAGAGCGACTTCTCTCTACCCCAGGAGCAGGCACTGGGTCTGGCACAGCCACAGGCCTTCAGCTGTAGTCTCTGGTGCACAGGACAGTCTGTGGTCACAGCCCACTAGTGTGGACCTTCTCTTGCCACTCGGTTCACTTCTGGTCCCCATCTACTGCTCACTAGCTCCTGGCCAAGCCAGCCCAACCTTGCCCAGCCTCTCCCTTCCTTCACTTCCAGAGCAACAAACCTCACCTAGGCCTCTGAGCCGGTGCTTGAGCACCCCCTCCCCTAAAATATTCAAGGGTCTGGGGATTTCCTCAGTGTGTGGAGAGCAGGAGGGGAAGAAACAGGACACAAGGCCATCCCTGATTCGTAGGCCTTTGCTCCAGCCTGGGCTTTTGTTTCTTTTTTTGGTTTTTGGGTCACACCCGGTGGTGCGCAGAGGTTACTCCTCGCAGGATCAGGGGACCATATGGGATGCCAAGGATTGAACCTGGGTCAGCCATGTGCAAGGCAAACAACCTACCCACTATGTTATCGCTCTGGCCTCATTTTGTTTCCTTTTGTTTTTTTGTTTTTGGGTCGAACCTGGCAGTGCTCAGGGCTTACTCCTAGCTCTGCACTCAGGGATCACACTTGGCAGGCTCAGGGAATCATGTTCTCCTGAGTGCTTCAGGATCAATCCCTGAGCACCAAACTGGGTGGGAGTAGCCCCCAACACTGGTGGATTTGACACAAACACTCATACAAAAATGTATTGTAAGGCTGGAGTGATATTGTAGTGATGGCATTTGCCTTGTACATGGCTAACCCCAATTTGGTCCCCAGTACTGCCTATGGTCTCCTGAGCACTATCAGGAGTGATCCCTGAGCAGAGTCAGAAGTAAGCCCTTTGCACCACAGGGTGTGACCCGAAAACAAAAACAAAAATAAAGGGAGTGGGCCGGAGCAATATCACAGCAGTAGCGTGTTTGCCTTGCACGCAACCAACCCCGGACAGATCTTGGTTAGATTCCTGGCATCTCATATGGCTCAGGCCAAGGTGTAGAGGAGCAGCTGAATCGCTGTGGCTCACAGCTGTTCTACAAGCACTAGCCGGAAACTGGGTCTTGTGGGGTGTGATCTCACCATAATCACTTCATAACTTAACCTCATCACTGACCACAGAAACCAAACCCAAAAGGCTTGGCCATATAGTGGATGTTGAAAGTCCCACTGGGAGAGCCAGAAGAGGACAGGACAGAATCCAGTGTTTCCTTAGGGGTATTTACACACATACACACACACACACACACACACACACACACACGCGCGCGCCACAACCCGTGACGCTCAGGGGTTACTCCTGGCTATGTGCTCAGAAATCACTCCTGGCTTGGGGAACCATATGGGACGTCAGGGGATTGAACCGTGGTCTATCCTAGGCTAGCGTGGGCAAGGCAGATTTGAGTCACTGCTCCCGCTCCTATTATTATATTATTTTTAATATTTATTTAGTCTATTTTTTTGGTCACATTCGACAGCACTCAGGGTTTACTCCTGGCTCTAAGCCAGGAGTAAATTACTCCTCAGGGGCCGAAGAGAGGAGGTAAAGTGTTTGCCTTGTATGCAAAAGGACGTTGATTGGAATCCCGGCATCCCATATGGTCCCCTGAGCCTGCCAGGAGCAATTTCTGAGCATAGAGCCAGGAGGAACCCCTGAGCGCTGCCGGGTATGACCCAAAAATAAAAAAAAATAAAAAAAAAAAAAAGAAAAGAAATTACCCCTCAGAAATTACTTGGGGAACCATATGGAATGCCAGGGATTGAATCTGGGTCAGCCATGTGTCAGCCATGTACAAGGCAAATAAATGCCCTCCTTGCTGTAATATCGCTCTGGCTCCATATAGGCTCATTATTATTCCTGAGAAGGGGGGAGGACTCCCAAGCAGTGCTCAAAGGGCTTGAAGTCACTTCCGGTAATACCGGGCTAACCAGGATGGGGACTACTTTGGACCTAGTGAGACTGGGGACAAGCTGGGTCACTGTCAGCCACACTAAGAGGCCTCCAGGACTACACCAGATGTTTTGGGGCCTGGTACAGATAAAGCTTGGACCCTTGCCCTGACTGCTGTGCTAGTTCCTAAACATGGAGGATCTTTTCTGTCCATGGAAAGAGTACAGGGGCTCAATCCTTGCTCCTGTACCTACTAGCTCTGGGACTTCATGCAAATGACTTGGCTTACAGCTCTGTGTATTTTTATTTTTTGGGAGGGGGGTATGTGTCCATACTGTCCATACTGGGACTGATTCAGTGGGGGTGGTATGTGTTCAAGCAGCCAGTAGGCCAGTGTTCTCCACTAGATGTTAAATGTCTTCTCGAAATCCCAGCATTTAGGTGAGGTAGGTATGACTTCCAATTTGTAAAGTCTAGAAGCACTGTATATGCTTAGCGGTACTGGGACTGAATCCAGTGCCTCAAATATGAGAGGCAAGTAGGCTACTGCTGAGTCCCATTCCCTGGCTCAAGATCATTTAAATGTGCCTGAAATAGAGGCTGAGGTGAGAGTGATCACCACCGGCTCCTCATTTTAGCCTGCGTTCCCCGAAAGACAGAATGCTCAGGGTCCACTCCTGGCTCTGCGCTCAGGAATCACACCTGATGGTGCTTGGGAAACGGGATAGAAATTGGGTCTGTCATGTGCAAGGCAAATGCTGTCTGGACTGTACTATCTGGCTGCAGGGTCTCTCCTTTCTCTTTAGCTGCCTTAAGTTTTATCCTGAGAAATCTGGGGTTCTTTGGTGAGTCCAGTCTCAAGGAATGGCTGCCATCTCTAGGCATTGTTTTGAGGTTTCAGCAGAGGCTTGGCAGACACGACTACTCCCCAAGCTAAGTCCAGCAGCTTGCAGTAGGTGTGCCCCAATCCTTAGGCCTGTAGATTTTGTTGGTCTGACTTGTGCTTGCTACCTCCCGTCCTAGTTTTTTGTTTTGATTTGTTTTTTGGGCGTCACATCCGGTGGTGGAGCTAAGGGTAACGTTACTCCTGGCTCTGCACTCAGAAATCGCTCCTGGGACTATATAGGCTCAAGGAACTATATAGGGTGCTGGGGATTGAACTCGGGTCCATCCCAGGTAGACTGCATACAAGGCAAATGCCCTATCTTTGTCCCTCTAGTCTAGTCCTATTCTTTTCTTTTCTTTCTTTCTTTTTTTTTTTTGGTTTTTAGTTTTTGGGCCACACCCGGCGGTGCTCAGGGGTTACTCCTGACTGTCTGCTCAGAAATAGCTCCTGGCAGGCACGGGGGACCATATGGGACACCAGGATTCGAACCAACCACCTTAGGTCCTGGATCGGCTGCTTGCAAGGCAAAGCTGCTGTGCTATCTCTCCGGGCCCTAGTCCTATTCTTAAGAGGTGAAAGGTTGGGGACCCTCCTCCTTCAGCTTCTTTGACACTTTTTTTTTGGGGGGGGGAGCTATACCCAGCGGTGCTCAGGGGTTACTTACTCCTGGCTCTGCCCTCGGAAATTGCTCTTGGCAGGCTCAGGGAATCATATTGGATGCCGGGGATCAAACCTGTGTCCATCCCAGGTTGGCCATGTGCAAGGGAAATACCCTACCTCTGTGCTATCACTCTGGTCCCATTTGACTTCTCTCTCTCTCTCTCTTTTTTTTTTTTTTTTTTTTTTGTTTTTGGGTCACATCCGGTGGTGCTCAGGGGTTACTCCTGGCTGTCTGCTCAGAAATAGCTCCTGGTAGGCACGGGGGACCATATGGGACACCGGGATTCGAACCAACCACCTTTGGTCCTGGATCGGCTGCTTGCAAGGCAAACGCCGCTGTGCTATCTCTCCGGGCACCATTTGGCTTCTCTTTTATACTTTTTGGTCTCAGCCTTTCTTGTGAATCAAGGATAACCTTCCCCAGTGAACCTGGTGCTCAGGCCAAAGTCTCCCTCTTCCCATTTCCTGGTTCTTTGGACTTTCTAGCCCCAACCCTGGAAATCTGCTGTTTTCCCAGGTCCCTCCTTCTTCTCTTTTCCTTGTCCTCTGTCCCAGACAGGTATGAAAAACTTCCACTCTCAGTGGACAGAATTAGGATACACTTTTTCTTTTATCTTTCTTTCTTTGTGTGTGTGTGTGTGTGTGTGTGTGTGTGTGTGTGTGTGTGTGTGTGTGTGGTTTTTGGGTCTCACCTGGCAGTGCTCAGGGGTTACTCCTGGCTCCATGCTCAGAAATTGCTCCTGGCAAGCACAGGGACCATATGGGACGCCGGGATTTGAACCGATGACCTTCTGCATGAAAGGCAAATGCCTTACCTCTAAGCTATCTCTCCGGCCCCTACACTTTGATTTTTTCCCTCATATTCAGAAATTCTCAGGGCTTACTTCTGGCTCTATGCACTGAAGTCACTCCTGGTGGGCTTGGGGGACCATACAGAATGTTGGAATTAAACCCAACAAGTAAATGTACAGGTAAGTTGTATTACTGCTCTGGCATCTTGGAGTTTGGTTGCTGTCCTTTGCTTACTGTTGTGCTGTCATTATTGTGACATTAGGGGTTGTATGTGTGGTCCCTGGGACTGAATTCAAACGCATAGTCTCAGCAAGCCAGGCATATGCTGGACAACTGAGCTATGTCCTTCAATACCTACCCCTCTCCCCAGATGGTATCTGAGCTCCACCAGGATTGGTCCCTGAGCATTTTCTGGATGTGGCCTCAAACTTCCCCAAATAAATGAAATAAATAGGGGCCATGTCCTGACTAGACTCTGGAAGTGCTTAGCCTGATGGTTGAGTGCTGGTCTGGGTGTTGCTCAGGGGCCATAGGGGAGACCTCAGAGTCTCATGTATGCTAATCATGTAGTCCACCCTTTGAGCTGTCTTTCTGATCATCAAGATATGCTTTTGAATTTAAGCTAAAATATATCACTGGGGAAATGGGGGCTAGAGAGATACTTTAGTGGGTGTAAGATGCTTGTGGAGCTGGAGAGATAGCATGGAGGTAAGGCGTTTGTCTTGCACACAGAAGGTCGGTGGTTCGAATCCTGGCATCCCATATGGTCCCCTGAGCCTGCCAGGAGTGATTTCTGAGCATAGAGCCAGGAGTAACCCTTGACCGCTGTCTGGTGTGACCCAAAAACAAAAACAAAAAAAGATGCTTGCTTTTTATGCAACTGACCTGGGTTCAAGCCACAGAACCCTTTATAGTCCCCTGGGCCCTGCTAGGAGTAATATCTGAGTGCAGAGCCTGGAATATGTCCTGAGTATGGCTAGGCATGACACTCACACTAAACTAAAACCAAATCAAATTCTCCAAAACCAGTTTCTATAAGCACTCACAACTTCAACACTATAGAGAGCTATCTCTGGCTCCTTTAGCTATAGTTCTTTTCTCCTATGACACAGTTTTCTCTCATAGCACCAAGAGAATTACCGTATAAACTCGAGTATAAGCTGAGCTTTTTGGTACAAAATTTGGCTTATACTTGGGTCATACAGGTTATTTGATTTGGCACCGAATCAAATGCATGTAGTCTCCAGTCCTCTTCTGCCGTCTGCTGGAGGGGGCGGTGCTTCAGCTCAGTCCACAAGTCGTGGCTGAGCTGAAGAGGTAGGCTGCTATACTGAACTGAATGCCCCTGAACTATTTAACCCATAATATTCTGCGCTTTGTATGAGACTGACAGCAGTGATGATGATATCACATACAGCTGAAGTTTGTTTGGACATACAGATGATGATGATGAGGAGGAATCCAGTTTTGAAGGATTTTAACCTTTGTGATTTAGCTTGATTGCCTGTTAAGCTATGGTCTTCTGCACTTTATTTCAAGTTTTCAAGTTATAGTTGCTAGTTTATAGCTTCTCTCTAGCAATAAATATTGAAAAACATTTAACCTACTGATTCCTCAATTACTGTAATTTTTTGGTATATATTTTTATTTTTGAAATTTACCTGCTGCATTTTTTCCTCGGCTTATACTCGAGTTAGTAAGTTTTCCCAGGTTTTTAGGGTAAAATTAGAGGGTTGGCTTATACTCGAGTATATAGGTATGTCTCATTGCACTTTTATGCACTTTTCTTTTTTTTCTTTATTAAACATCTTGATTACAAATATGATTGCACTTTTATTTTTCAATTGTTTTTAATTTTCAATTTTTTTAATGACTACTGAACAAATTTAAGATTTTATACCAGTTTTTGCTGGCATGTGACTCTATCATGATGCATGAGATCCTGGGTTTGATCCCTTGAATTCCCCCATCCCGGCCAACAACAAAAATATTTATAGCAGTTTTGTGCTCAGAAGAAATGGGGGCCACTCCCTGCGCTACTGAGTCTTTATGTCAGTTTTCAAAAGCTACTGTACCTAATTATCTTTTTAGGGTAGATATAGGGTGTATAATTAGTTTTTAAGTCACACAAACAGTTTTCTTCTGTGAAGCTCTGCCAATGAGAACACACTTAGGCTATATCACTTTCAACTTTTTTTTTTTTTTTTGGTTTTTGGGCCACACCCGTTTGACGCTCAGGGGTTACTCCTGGCTATGTGCTCAGAAATCGCCCCTGGCTTGGAGGGACCATATGGGACGCCGGGGGATCGAACCGCGGTCCTTCCTTGGCTAGCGCTTGCAAGGCAGACACCTTACCTCCAGCGCCACCTACCCGGCCCCATCACTTTCAACTTTTAGAGACTGTTTCTACCTATATCATCATGAAATAGAAAATAGATTTCCAAAGTGAAATACACAAAAGTACAAAGTCTAGCCTCTTTCCCCTTCATTCTGTTTTTTCCCATATTAAGCTAGTAAAAAAAAAAAAACTTCAATGAGCTATACTTTTATTTAAAAAAAACACACATGTATTTAATGTGAACTTTCCTTCTCTCTTTGTAGAGGTTACTTCATCCTCTCATTCTTGCTGTCAGCAGTTTCTTTTCAGAATCCTCAAAAAAATTTTGGTCCCATACTGGGAGGGCTATCTATCCTCCAGAGCCAATTCTTGAGATGATAAGCGATTGAAAAACTGGAACTGACAAGTGACACACAACAAACAAACCTGTTGAAAGAGGATTAACTCAGTTTGGGGAACTCTGAATCTAACTTGGAACATTTCTAAGAACAGGTCCACAGAACTGACAGTCTTGTGAGGAGGGACACAGGCCCGAGCTCCAATCTCCTGGTGATCATACAGGCCTCTACCCCAGCTTCACATTAAAAAATTAATTAAGGGGGGGGCCGAAGAGATAGCACAGTGGTAGGGCCTTTGCCTTGCACCAGCCGATCTAGGACTGATGGTGGTTCTAATCCCGGTATCCCTTATGGTCTCTTGTGCCTGTCAGGGGCGGTTTCTGAGCACAAAGCGGAGGTATAGGAGGTATAATCCCTGAACCCCGACGGGTGTGGCCCAAATCAAAACAAAAAAATCAAAACTTTTTCTTTCTCCTTTGTTTCTTTGTAGTTGCATGCAACCTAGACATCACTTTCTTGCTTGTTTTTACACCCAGCAGTACTCAGGGGGTTACTCTGAGTTTTGTGCTTGCAGTGGTTCAAGGACCACAAGGTGTTGGGGATAAAACCCAGGCCTCCTACATGCACTCAGTCCTTGTGCTATCTAAGTACTGCAGTGAACCCTCAAAGGGTCCAAGTCACAAAGGACCCAGGATTGAAAGAGAAAGTTATCTGCCTGTAAGAGTGTCCCACGAGAGCCCAGGGTTGGGGTCTTCGAGCTCTGCTCCCAAACACACACCAGAAAGCAGTGATCTGACCGGAGGATTGGTAGGTGCATTGTGGGTGAGTGGGGGCACCCTCATGCCTCCAGCAGAAGGCAGTGAAGATTGACAGAACAAGAATGACTAAGTGGGGGGGGGGGCGGGGAGATAGCATGGAGGTAGTGTGTTTGCCTTGCATGCACAAGGCTGGTGGTTCAAATCCTGACATCCCACATGGTCCCTGAGCCTGCCAGGAGCGATTTCTGAAAGTAGAGCCAGGAGGATCCCTTGAGAAAAACCGGGTGTGGCCCAAAACCCAAAAAAATAAAAATAAAAAAAAAAAGGAATGACAAAGCATAGGTTTCGAAGGAGAAATGGCCTCACAGAGGATCCGTAACCAGCCAGGGGGGGGGGGGGAAATCCCGACTCGTGGGCGAGGCCAAGGACCGCAGGCGTCGAGGGCGGGGCCTTGACGTTGACCAATAGAGGAGCGGGCGGGGCCTTGACGATCCCCGCCCCTTGGCTCCAGCTAACGGCTTCCGGCAGCGGCGTCCCGGAGGGGTGGGGGGAGTCGGCGGAGGCGCGTCCGTGTCCTTTGACCCCCCCGGCGGCGACCCTCCCAGACCACCGGGCGGCCCTAGGATGACGGGCTGCGGGGGCTCCGAGCTGGGGCCGAGGACGGGGGGTGAGGCCGTGGCGGCCCAAGGGCCACCTCCGGAACCCCGCGCCCCGGAGCCGGGCGCCCCGGTGCCCGAGCCGGGCCTGGACCTGAGCCTGACCGCCAGCCCGACCGCGCCGCCCGCGAGCCCCGAGGCGCCGAGGAGCGGCACCCCGCGTCGGCGGAAGGGGCGGGCGGGCCGGCGGGGCGGGGCGCGCCAGGGGCGGCAGGTGAGCCGGGGCCAGCCTGGAGGGCCGCCTGGGGTGCGACACCCCGGCCCCCAACCCCGCTGATCCCTCCTTTCCTCCGCCCCCAGGTCCGCTTCCACCTGGCGCCGGCCTCCGCGGACCGGCCCGAGGCCCCGAAGTCGGAGGAGCCCGGGGCGCCGCCGAGTAACCTGGGGGCGCCGGTGCCGCAGAGCAGCCTGGCCCTGGGCCTCGAGCTGGAGGCGGCCCGCGCCGCGGGGAGCCAGTTCGACGCGGCCAAGGCCGTGGAGGAGCAGCTGCGGAAGTCCTTCCAGACCCGCTGCGGCCTGGAGGAGAGCGTGGCCGAGGGGCTGAACGTCCCGCGCTCCCGCCGGCTCTTCCGGGACCTGGTGAGCCTGCGGGTGCCCGCCGAGGAGGTGCTGAACGCCGCGCTGCGGGAGAAACTGGCGCTCCTGCCGCCGCACGCCCGCGCCCCGCACCCCAAGGTGAGGGCCCTGGGCCTGGGTCCCTAAGCTCCCGCCCCCCGGCCTGCCTGTAACGACCGTAACCGTAACCGTGCGTGCTCTGGGCTCCCAATTCCTACAGGAGCCCCCCGGGCCAGGGCCGGACATGACCATCCTCTGTGACCCCGACACATTGTTTTACGAGTCCCCGCACTTGACCCTGGACGCCTTGCCCCCCCTCCGGCTGCAGCTTCGGCCTCGTCCGCCAGAAGACACCTTCCTCATGCACCACACGCTGAGGCGTTGGGAAGCCTAGCCTGGCAGGACTGGCTGGCTTGCCTGTTGGAACTTTTTCAGAATAAAGTGGTTTTGCTAATAAACGGGACTTTCCTTGGGCGAAAAATGGGGTCCAACCCGGGGCTGGAAGATGGCCTGAAGTTGGTAACAAGCAGGAAATGGGTTACAACTTCATGCTAGGATGGACCCTCGGGCCTCCCATGGTTTTTGCAGACACTGCTTATTCCTTTCCACGTGGGGGACTCCAGATTCAGTGAGGCTGGCAAGTACTCAGTTACTTGCAGGATTCTAGGTTTTAAACTTGTGCTGAGTATGATCAGTTCAGGGCTAGAGACAGTATAGTGGGTAAGGCGCTTGCCTTCCTTGCACAGGCTCCATCTAGGTACCCTTTATATATGGTGCCCTGAGCACAGAGCCTGCAGTAAGCAGACTTCAATAGGGTGTGGCCCCCCAAACCCTAAAACCACATTAGTGGACTGTTTAGAGGCCTTGGACACTTGCTAAACTGCCCAAGGGCTTATGTTAATTAGTAACCAGTTTGTCAGGCCTCACAGCAAGAAAATGGCACCAGGCAGGTTGGGTTTTAAATACTCTTTTTTTGGCGTTCCTTGCTCTTTACTAGTAACCATTCACAAGCTCCACTCTGGCCAAAGCTGGAGGCGGTGGTGGTAGAAAGAAGTCTCTTTTTGCAGAATGACAAGTTTGTACCAATTTGCACGATCCCCTCCAACTCCCCATCCTTGGTTCTCTGGTGGGGACAGTGGGCTCAGAAGGCAGTATCCCTTCCCTACCAGTTATAGTACCAAATCAAGTGGGGCCATTGCCCTAAATATCAAGTTTATTGTGCTGTTCTCACATTCCAAACCAGCCCCCTCACCCAGCGGGGGACAGCAGAGGGAGGGATTTTCACAGTACCTGCGTGCCCCCCCCCTCGCCTCTTTAGTTCTCAGTCCATTCGTCTCCGTGGTCCACTGAAACGCAGCTAGATGAGGGCTGAGGAGAAATGGGACTCTCCTTGGAGACCAGGAGGTCAGAGCCAGAGAACTGGATAGTGCCCTGCAGCCAGCCTCCAAGGAGCAGGTCAGCAAACAGTCCATGCCATCCAGCCCAAGGGGGCTGGGGGAGGGGGGTGGTGGTGGCAGGGGCAGCAACTCAGGAAGAACTTTCTTTGCAGGGCAAAGAAAGCAAGCTTTTTGGAGCCAGAAAGGAGTTTTCCCCCAGGTCCACGGAGCTGCGGGCCGCTTCTTCACACAGTCTGTGCAGGGGCCACTTAGTGGCTGGGGGAGCGGGCCTTGTGGAACAGGTACACGGGACGCTGGAAGCCTGAGGGGAGGGAGAGATGCTGTCAGGGCCTCAAAACTTGTCTCCTTGCCACCCCCTCCCACAAAACCAGCCTTACCTTTGGATGTGTTGTGGGGTGTAGCCACAAGTTCATAGCTGGAAAAGCCCACATCGGGGGAGGTCAGGTAGGCCGGGAACTGCTCAGGCTTCAACTGGATCCGGAAGTAGTTCTTGTAGGTGGTTTCCTAGGGAGAATGGGATACCTCAGCTCGATGCCCTCTCTGCACCCCCCACCCCGCCTTTTAGCAACCAAAGGTATGACAAGCCTCAGATCCCCCACGACCCGCCTCACCGTGAGGCTCTTTCTCTTGCCATATGATGACCAAGGCTGGGGCTCCAACACCAGGATGCCCCCTGGGTGTAGGTGGCGGTAGATGCGACGGAACATGCGCTTCAGCCCTTCATCTCCCCAGTTCAGATGCACCCACTTGGTGAGGCTGAGGCAGAGCACCACATCGTACTCAGAGGACTGGGCATCCACCAGCTCGTCTCGATCCAGCACATAGTTACCCTAGAGTCAGAATTGGGTGAGAGGAATGTCAACAGAGGTCCAGAAAGACTCACCATCCCCTATTCCCACCCTCAGCCTCTGCCTCCAGTGCTGGCCATCAATTAACAGAGCCCAGGGACTTTGTGGTCTTGGGGCTGCACCTAGAGGTGCTCAGGGTACCATATGGGATACCAGGGTAGTATGCATGCAAGGCACGTGCTCTGCCGTACCCACTGTGTTATCACCTGGCCCCAAGCCCTGGGATTTTTACATGAAGTAACTATCAGGAAATCTCCCAAGTTGTGGTCAAGGGGCCCCAGCGATAGTACAGTGGGGAGGGCATTTGCTTTGCAGGCAGCTGACCTGTGTTTGACACCCAGTCTCCCATATGGTCCCTGGAGCACTGCTGGGTGTGGTGCCCAAAGTTGTGGGCAAGCTGCAGAGCTGATTTGGAGCTCCTGTCCACTATTTACTTCCACCCTTTGGCAAAGGGACTTAACTCAAGCGTGAAAGGACATCCCCTGAACTCCTTCCTTGGATGAGCTGATAAAGTTTCAGGCCACTGCTTTTCTCCCAGGAGATGAAGAGTAACAGAGCCTTAAGGGCCCAGGGCCTTAAACTGTGGGCAGTGGCCCCATGTGGGTGGAATTGCTCAACTTCTTAGACATTTTTTTGAAACTTGTTTCTCATCAGAAAAAGTATGATTTGTACACCTATATACCTAGGGTAGCACAAACATGTCTTAGGCAGTAAGGGTCCAAGTGGAAAGGGCTTATGCAGTCAGCCTTACTCTCAGCGAATGCCATTCTTTCTGGCTTACCCAACACAGCCAAGTCACCCTGTAGATGCTTGGCTGGAGTTGTGTTCGGAGAGAATGGTACCACACCTTGGCCTGCTGAGGGTCTCTGGGATTCTCTCCAGTCCACCATTAGGGTCAACAGGAGATGCTCTAAGGCTATATTGCATGGTTTCCCAACTGACACACTACAACCAGCTCTGCAGCTAATGCCAGCAGGGAAAAGATAAAAATCGGAATTGGTAAATGTCACTCACTACCCTAGGCTTCCCCTGGGGCCAAGTCAGAGACCCTGCCTGGTGCCCAGCTTTCCCTTCTTCAGTGGGCTAGAGGACAAGTTTCCTTCTGGACCAAACCAGCCCCCTAATAAGCATCAGCTGTGGCCTCTAAGCAAAGGTGGAGGCTATATCTCAGGGGGAAGGCTCTCCCGGGGCTTGTTGGGGCCAGGAGAGCAGACCTCAGGTAGAGGCCCACATTTCAGGGCACTCAGTGAGATGAGCATGCACTGGACACCTAACCCCCTTCAACGTTGCCATCTAAGCAGCTTTCTGCCAGGCACTAACTCTTGGGAGACTCTGGACACCCCCCCCCCCCTTACCGTTACGAAGACAACATTGTGGGGGAAGACTGATGTGTCGGCTCCATCCAAGGGCACTTGGGGTGCAGCGATGGGACCGCGGATGGCGGTCAGTGAAGCGGGGAAGCAGGTCCTCTTCGGAAGACTTACAGTCCCCTCACTCTCCGTCCCCTGGGTCCCCTCGGAGGTGGGCGGTGGCAGCCGCAGCTGCTCAGACAGGTAGTGTCGGATGTTTTGGCGGGCTGAGTGGATGAGCTGGGGATCTATGTCCAGTCCCACCATGCGGGATGGGCCCCATTTACAGGCAATGCTTAGGGTCAGATGACCCACATTGCAGCCCAGGTCTAGGACGTCCCGACCCCGAAACCACTCGGGCTTCAGCACCCGCAGGCGCCCATCCTCGCAGGAAGGATTCCGATACCCATAGTACTTGCAGTAATTCCCATACTGGAACTTGCACTGTTGCTTTTTGAAGGCCGCGGGTGGCTGGTGGCGGCCACCTCCAATCGCGCGGCCCTTTTCCTTGCTGCCCTGGCTTCCACTCCGGGCCCCAGCCTCTGACTTGCTGGAAGTCCGGCGGCGTTTGCGGTGTCTTGAGGAGGAAGAAGGGGGTGCAGAGGCAACGGAGGCAGCAGGTGGGGCAGCGAGAGAGCCTGAGGGACCCTGCAGGGCGGATGGGAGGGGTGACACGACCTCGTCCCTGCAGTTGATGGCTGTGTTGAGTTCATAGGGCTGGGGGGCGTCCCGGCTCTGGCCTCTCTGGCGTGGCTGCTGGGGGGCGCCCTCCCCGTGGAGTGAAGGGGTGAGGGGGGCCGCGGGCAGCACGGAGTGGCTCTCAGTCCCTGCCGCCGCCGGCGGCTGCTGCTGCTGGTGGTGCTGCCCCCGGTGTCGATGCCGCTTGCGACCAGTCTTGAGTGGCGATGCCAGGACGACCTGGGCCTCGTCAGTGCAAGTGTTGAGACTGAGCGGGTCAGTGATATCTTTGGGGATGAGGATTTCCACGGGATCACGCCCCTTGGCCGGAAGCGGGGACGACTTGGGGGTCTCGGCATTGAGTGCGCGGCTCACTTCCTCGTCCAGAAGGCTATTCAAGTTCAGGGGGTCGAAGATATTGCCCCCCAGGAGGAAGTTGGAGGGCAACACCGAGTCACAGTCCGAATTCACCCGCCGGCGCCTCTTGAAGGCCGGGTGTTTGAAGCCGCCGCCTCCTCCTACGTTACAGCTATTCCTCCTCTTGCCCCCGCTGCCCCCAGGAGGCCGGTGGGGCTGGTAGCCATTGCGGGGCCGCGGGGGCGCAGGGGGGCCCAGGTCCGTCCCGCCGCCCGCACCCCGCCGCTCCTCCCCGCCGTGGGGCTCCGACAAGCGGCCTTCCCCGGGGTTCTCTTGGCCGGCCCCGGAAGCCGGGGTCTCGGCCGCCTGGGGGCGCGGGCCCGGCCCTTGGCGGGGCTCCCCGGAGGCGGCCTCTGGGTGCGCTTGCACCGTGGGGCTGCCCCCTGCACCCGCCTCATCTTTGAGCGGCGGCGGGGCCGGCACCAGAAAGGGCTCCTTCTCCGCCGCCATCTCGATCATTTCCTCCCCTTACTCCGTCCGTGCCAGGCGCGGGCGACCCGGGCGGGCGGAGGACACACACCGGGGGGAGGGGGTTTAGGAGAGAATCCCCCTTTCCTTCCCTGAGCCCCGCTGCCTTTCCCCCCACCCCCACCCCCTTCCCGGAGTGCGCGCGCAGCCAAGCGCCGCCTCCTGCCCCCCCCCCACGCCCCGAAGCGCGCGGTTCACTCCCGAGCGCCCGCGAGACCCAAACAAGATGCCCGCGAGACCAGACTCAACCGCGCGTGCGCAGAACCCTCCTCGCGCCGCCGCCGCTCACCCCTCCCTCTCGCCTCTCCGGCTCACACATGCGCACTTCACCCCCGTCCTGGCTGCCTGGTGGCTGCGCGCGCATCCGAGTCCGAACCAACTTAACGGCTCCGGGAGTTTAAATATAGCCCTCCGCGACTCCCCCTCCCACTCCCCACTCCCAGTCCCGGAAAAGACCACCGCCCCACCACGGACGCCCTACTTCTCTCTGCGCAGCTACGTCCGTCCCTACTGATAGATATCCTTTGGTCTCGGCCGGGCGAGCCCACCCAACGTAGGCGGGACGGGGAAGGAAACAGGGAGCTGGTGTGGAAAAGGTCTCCCGGACACCCGACCCTGAGGGTGCTGCTGAGGAATGAGTCTCTCAGCGGTCTCCGCCCGGCTCTAAACCCAACAGCCTCCTTACCCCGCCTCCTTCCTCCCTCCCCTTCCCTCCCCCCTTCCACCCACAGTGGGCCGCGCCTGCGCAGTGACGTCCTTTGCAGGCCTGCGCGGGGAGGGGAGGGGAGGGGAGGGAGCCGCAGCACGTGCACGTGCGAGCGAGGACTCCCCGCCCACCGCTCTGAGGGGCGGGGACTTGACGTCGCTTCCTCAGGGGCGGGACCGGCAACGTGCGGCGCGGCACCGCCCAGAGAGGCGTGGCCAAGGAGATCTCGCTGGGCGGGGCTAATGAATTATTCATGAGGCGGCTCTTTTTCTAAGCTCGCCTCACAGCTCTCGGCCGCTTACTTGAGACGGGCTTCCGAGGCAGGCGGGTGATGCGCTCCGGAAGGAAGCGTACTTGCCCGTCTTTTCTACACACTTTGCCTCAGTAAAACACGATAGGCCATTTTAACTCACAATCCCCTCCCCCCAGGTTAATATTCTTTACTGAACTGAAAAGGCCCTTGCTCCCAGGCCAGGCGTGCTTGGGTTGGGGTGCGGGTCCTGTGACTGAAGCGGTAGAGAGGCGCATAAGGTTATATAGATGGCGTCAAGACCATCAGGGTGTGCGCGACAAAGAAGTCGTGAAACGAAATGAATATTACAAAAAAAAACGGAGCAGTTTAAGACAGAAGACGGAGAAAGATTAAAAGAGGAACAATCAGGCGGCGCTGCCGCCGCCTAAAACAAGATGGCCAGAGAGGCTTGTGGGGTTTGTAGTTTTGGCGGGAACGAGCGCCTAAAGATGGCGGACGCGAGCCGACTGCGCAGACGCGGCGCGCGGCGGGCCGCCAGACCCGAGTGCGCATGCGCCACATTCTCGGCCACGCCCCTTTAGGGGCGGGACGCGCGTTCGGCCTCGTGCCTTCTCGGCGTGGCGGGAACGCTGCGTCGAGGTGGTTGGGAGCCGCTCGGGGAGTCGCTGCAGTTGGCGAGGCCTCCCTCGCCTTTGGGTCCGCTTCGCTATGGAAGGTATCTGACCCCCCTCTGAGGAGAGTTTTTTCCCTCAGGAGAGTTTTCTCTCAGAATTTCCTCCTCAGGAAAATTTTCTCTCAGGAGAGCTTTTTCCTCAGGAGAGTTTCTCTCAGGGAAATTTCGTCTCCGTTTTCTCCCCTCAGGAGAGTTTTCCCTCAGTTGTCTCCTCGGAGTTTTCTCCCCTCAGCGAATAACGAACGTCTTTTCTCCTCAGTTGACTCACACCCCCGACAAATAAGCCTCCTGGGACCCCCCAAATCTCGGCGCCCGCCGTTGTGAGCGAGCGGGAGGGCCCCCAGCCGGTGAGAGGAGCCCGGTCGTCGGCTGGCTGAGCCCGCACCTCCTCCAACATGGCGGCGTGAGCGTCGCGCGGAGGGGGCGGGAGGGCTCCTGCACTCCCCCATCCCACCCCCGTCAAGTATTTTGTTTTGGGGCCACACCTGTCGGTGCTTAGGAATCTGGAATCACCCCTGCCAGTCTTCAGGGGACCAGATGGGGACTTGGGTAGGCCGTGTGTTGTGCTATGACTCTGGCCTCCCGCCAAGGTTTTATTTATTTATTTTTGGTTTTTGGTTCATACCCGGTAGCGTGTGTCAGGGGCTGCTCCAGGCTCTACGCTCAGAAGTCGCTCCTGGCAGGCTCGGGGGACCATATGGGATGCCGGGGATTTGAACCACCTACCTTCTACATGCAAGGCAAACGCCCTACCTCCGTGCTATCTCTCCGGCCCCATTTCCGGCCAAGTTTTATTAAACTTTTGTTTTAGGCCACACCTACTTGGTACTGGATTTACTTCAGACCCTGAACCCAGAGACCACTTCTCGTGGTTTCAGGGACCATATAGTGTCAGGGGGATTGAACCCAGATCAGCTAGCTGTGTACAAGGCAAATATCTTGCCTGCCTGCTCACTGTTTCTGTTGCTCAGGCAGTCCCCCACCCCACTTTCCCACCCAAGTTTCTTTGTTGTTGTTAGGTCAGTCTATACACTGATGGCACTCGGGTTACTCCTGTAGGCCTGAGGGACCCATATAGGAATCCGAGGTTTCAACCTGGGTTGGCCACGTGCAAGGGAAACACCTTCCCCACTGTGCTATCACTTCAGCCCCTTCACCCAAGTTTTAAATCCAATCCATTGAGTGTCAGAAATCCAAATACAAAGTTTGGGACTTGGGCTTGAAACAGGTGCTGG
The DNA here is from genome assembly GCF_024139225.1 of Suncus etruscus. Taxonomy (NCBI): domain Eukaryota; kingdom Metazoa; phylum Chordata; class Mammalia; order Eulipotyphla; family Soricidae; genus Suncus; species Suncus etruscus. Next base: position 75,355,523 of record NC_064862.1, read on the forward strand.
GGTTCCCAATCCCTTGGACTGCCTGAGCCCCTTGGGCCCTCAGGGGCCTTTGTTCCAATGGGATGTGGAGCTTAAGCCTGTGCCATTTGCCTGGATGCCAAAGGCAGCCTGAGCCTTGCTTAAAGAGGAATTGAAATGCCACCGTTGAATGCAAAAATTCAGGCTGACTGTGTTCAGGGGCAAGTCTACAGGATTTCTTTGCTCTCCCTAGCTTGATGGTTCCAGGAACAAATTTGAACAAAATTATTGGGTAGTGAGGAACAGCATATGTTGGAGAACATATGCATAGAGGGGTGGAAGAATGAGGGTTAGTATTTTATAAAAAGTGTGAAGTAGATTGAATTGAGTCATTTAATTAGACCACTTCTCCAACTTTGATCTTTTTTGTTTGTATTTTGGGTTATACTTTGGGGATTGCTCCCTGTGGTGTTTCAGGGAACATATGGTGCTGGAATTGAGTTTAGAAAAAGTCTACATGCAAAATGAATAGTTCTTTATATTTCTGCTATTCTATTAGCCAAAGCACGAAATTTAAAACACAAAAACTTGGAATATTTTAAAATTTAAAATAGTCATATATATGTGAGTTTGGGTCATTCCTAGCTCAGGAGCTACTAGTTCTGTTGTGAAGTTACTCCAGAGGGTACTTGGGGGGACCAGGTGTTTAGGAGATAGAACCTTGAATTTCTACATTCACAGCATGTGCATTCACCCCTTTGAACTCTTTTCTCATCCAGCATAATAATTTGATGAAAAATATTTTTCTACAGGCTTTACTGGTAGTGTAAAGTGTTTGTATTGTATGTGGTGACCCACATTGGGTCCCTGGCACCCTTAAATAGTGTTATGAGTAAGCCTTGAGTACATCTGGGTATGGCCCCAATTTTTTTCTTAGAAGGAAATTGTGTAAGTGGAGTTATTTTACACATTTGTATATCTCCTTTCATCTCTGGCTTAATGTAAGACAGATTGTCATATATCTGAATTCAGTCTGTCATGGTCCCTTGTTTTGATTGAAGTTTATAAGAAAATACTATTTAGCATAGATAAATAGTTGGAAAAGAGAAATCTGGGCTCTTTGGAACATGCTTTGCAAACTGTAGGAGATAACTTCATCTGAAAATGTGATACATTTTAATGTTCTATCTAAATAAAAGAAAACTTTCTGATTTTTTTTTTTTTTTGGCTTTTTTGGGCCACACCCGGTGATGCTCAGGGGTTACTCCTGGCTATGAGCTCAGAAATCACTTCTGGCTTGGGGGACCACATGTGATACTGGGGGATTGAACCTCAGTCCATCCTAGGTTAGCTGTGTGCAAGGCAAATACCTTACCGCTTATACCACTGCTCTGGCCCCAAACTTTCTGATTTTGAAACAACTCTTTTATCTTCTTTTGATTCTCTTTGTTATTTGTAAGATTCTTATCCTTTTTTGTTTGTTTGTTTGTTTGTTTGTTTGTTTGTTTTGTTTTTCTCTTTTTGGGTCACACCCGGCAGCACTCGGGTTTCTCCTGGCTCTACGCTCAGGAATCACTCCTGGCAGGCTCTGGGGACCATATGAAATGCTGGGATTCGAACCATTGCCCTACATTTCAGCCATCTCTCTGGCCCTCCTATCCCTTCACTTATCATCCTCCCTCACTTTTATGGGGGGGGGGGGGGGCACACAGCCAGCAGTGCTCAGAGGTTATTCCTGGCTCTGTGCTCAGAAATTACTGCTGGCAGCCTCGGGGATCATGTGGGATGCCAGGATCGAAGCCCAGGTTGCCTGCAAGCAAATGCTATCCCTCAACCTCATAATTACCTTTTTCATGTTAAGTGGGTCAAATTTCTTTAAAGAACTTTCTTTCTTTAGATCTCTTTTAAAGAGTTTTCTTAATGCTTTTTTGGATTTCCCTACCTCCTTTTTTCATTTAAGAAAAAGAGGTTAGGGGCCGGGCGGTGGCACTGGAGGTAAGGTGCCTGCCTTGCCTGCGCTAGCCTAGGACGGACTGTGGTTCGATCCCCCGACGTCCCATATGGTCCCCCAAGCCAGGAGTGACTTCTGAGCACATAGCCAGGAGTAACCCCTGAGCGTCACCGGGTGTGGCCCAAAAACCAAAAAAAAAAAAAAAAAAAAGAGAAAGAGGTTAATATCAAATGTTATTCCTGGATCATTGAATAGCTGTCAGATGAAAGTTGGTGGTATTTTGTATATTCATAACTTTTCCTTTCTTTCTTTTTTGTTTTGTTTTGTTTTGTTTTTTGGGTCACATCTGGCAGTGCTCAGGGGTTACTCCTGGCTCTATGCTCAGAAATCGCTCCTGGCAGGCTCAGGGGACCATATAGGGTGCTAGGATTTGAATCCCCGACCTTCTGCATGCAAGGCAAATGCCTTACCTCCATGCTATCTCTCTGGCCCCTTCTTTTCCTTTCTTTCAACTGGATTTTAATATTTATTATGAGAGAAAGTAATTTATTTGGAACAGAGAAACAGAGACTCGAGTTGCCAGAAAGTATGACATCCCTTCTCTATTTGATAGGTTTGAGATTTTCATTAAAGTAATATACTTTGCAGGGCTAGACTGATAGCACAGTGTGTAAGGCACTTGCCTTGTTCTTGATGGATCAGGGTTTGATCACCATATGGTCCCCTAAACCCACTAGGAGTGATCCCTGAGTGCTGAACCAAGAGTGAGCCTTGAGCATATCATTGTGTGGCTCAACCCCTTCTCTCCCCAACAGTTAATATATATATGTTATATATATATATATTGGTTTTTATATGTATATATATTATATATGTAATATATATATTGGTTTTTGGCCACACCTGGCGGAGCTCAGGGGTTACTCTGGCTCTGTGCTCAGAAATAGCTCCTGGCAGACACAGGGGACCATATAGGATGCCGGGATTTGAACCAATGTCGGTCCTGGGTCGGCCACTTGCAAGGCAAACACCCTACCACTGTTCTATCTCTCTGGCCTCAGTTAATATTTTTATATCTTTTTTTTTTTGGTTTTTGGGCCACACCCGGCGGTGCTCAGGGGTTACTCCTGGCTGTCTGCTCAGAAATAGCTCCTGGCAGGCACGGGGGACCATATGGGACACCGGGATTCGAACCAACCCCCTTTGGTCCTGGATCGGCTGCTTGCAAGGCAAACGCCGCTGTGCTATCTCTCCGGGCCCATATTTTTATATCTTGATAGAATTGAAGGGGAACTATATTACATGCACATCATTAACAATACAGATTTTCTTTATTTTATTTATCAATGATACACAATTTTATCCTGTTGGTTAAAGCTACAGAAAAATACTTTGGCCTAGAGAGGTCAGTATAGGTTAACATAATTTGAATCTAAATGCTGGGGAAGTGTCTTACTGATAGGCTAATCTGAATACTCTTTATTTTGTTTATTTTTGTTTTTGGGCCACACCAGGTGATGCTCAGGGGTTACTCCTGGCTATGCACTCAGAAATTGCTCCTGGCTTAGGGGACCATATGGGACGCCGGGGATCGAACCAAGGTCCGTCCTGGATTGGAGGCATGCAAGGCAAGCGCCCTACCGCTGCACTACTCCAGCCCCCATGAATACTCTTATTTTTAAAATGTATTATTAGTTTTATGGTTTTGGGACCACAACCAGCAATGTGCTGGGGTTACTTCTGGCTCTGCAGTCAGGAATGAGTCCTGGTGGTATTTTGGGGACCATAGGTAGGCCTCATGCTAGGCAAACACCCTTCCACTGTACTGCCTCTCCAGCCCAATATTTTATTTAATAAGTTAATTCAGCACGTATAACACTTATAAACAAATCACAGTAAAGTGAAAATATATATTATAGATACATGAAGGTATCTATAAAAACTCTTACCACCTCCAGTTGCCTAAGTTTTCATTCCCTGAGGTACTTGTATTGGTTTTTAGTGGTATTGATTTCTAGCGTATTCTACCAGTGACAGCTTTGAGTGTATAAATATATAGGCATATATTAAAAAAAAATCAAATGAGGGACCCTCCCCCAGTCAACTGGCAAGCTGGAGACATAGTACAGGCATTGGTCTTGTAATTTAGCCATATCAGTTTGTTCCCTGACATCACGTGTAGTTCCTTGAGTACTGCCAGTGGTCATTCCTGAGCATAGAGCCTGAATAGCTTCTGAACACTGATAGGTGTACTAGTTTGGGAGTGCTCTCAGAGCATGCAGTGCTGAGAATCAGACTTAGGACCTTGCACATGCCAAGAATCTATTCTATCCTTCTGAGTCTTATTCCTGGACCCTTACTATATATTTTTTCATATATGCTTTCTACATATGCTGTGTTCTTAAAATGATTATAAAGCTCTGAAAAAGACTGTTGAAATGCAGTGTTGCAGTTAATAGCATGAGCTTTTTTTTTTTTTGTCTTAGTTTTGGGGCCACAACTGGCAGTGCTCAAGGGTTACTGCTGATTCTGTGCTCAGGAATTACTCCTGGTGGGCTCTGTGGACTATACAGGATTCTAGTGATTGAACTGAATAACATGAACTTTTTTTTTGGGGTGGGGTCACACCTGGTGGCACTCAGGAGTTACTCCTGGCTCTGCACTCGGAAATCACTCGTGGCAGGCTCTGGGGATCATACGGGATGCCAGGGATTAAAGCCAGGTCCCAGGTTGTTTGAGTGCAAGGCAAATGCCCTACCACTATCGCTCCAGTCCCATGAATAGCATGAACTTTTATATTTATTTATATTTTTGGTCTTTGGGCCATACCTGGTGATGCTCAAGGGTTACTCCTGGGTATATGCTCAGAAATCATGCCTGGCTTGGGACCATATGGGATGCTGGGGGGTTGAAGCAGATGCCCTACTGCTTGTGCCGGGAGGTTGAAGGCAGATGCCTTACTGCTTGTGCCACCGCTCCGGCCCCAGTATGAACTTTTAAATCATGTTCAAAGCTTCATTTTATAAAAATATCTCTAAATCCTTCTAAACCTGTTTCCAAGTATAAATAACTATTTCATAATTCATTATGAGAATTAGATAAGATGACATATGTAAAGGGTAATGTATACAGTGATGGCTAACCTTTTTTTGTTTTTGTTTTTGGTTTTTGGCCACACCCGGCGGTGCTCAGGGGTTACTCCTGGCTGTCTGCTCAGAAATAGCTCCTGGCAGGCACGGGGGACCATATGGGACACCGGGATTCGAACCAACCACCTTTGGTCCTGGATCGGCTGCTTGCAAGGCAAACACCGCTGTGCTATCTCTCCGGGCCTGATGGCTAACCTTTTTGAGCCCGAGTGCCCACACTGCCGCACAAAACCAAAGAATTTCCTCAAAAGTGCCAGCACGTCAATTAAACCTTAATAAGAAGATTTTAGTATCTAAAAACTATGTGGTCCGCTCATGCACCTTCCCGCGTGCCAGCTGCAAGGCCTTCACATGCCACCACTGGCACGTGTGCCATAGGTTTGCCATCGCAGGTATAGAATATCTTGAGTAGGGGCCGGGTGGTGGCGCTAGAGGTAAGGTGCCTGCCTTGCCTGTGCTAGCCTTGGACGGACCACGGTTCGATCCCCCAGTGTCCCATATGGTCCCCCAAGCCAGGAGCAACTTCTGAGCGCATAGCCAGGGGTTACTGGATGTGGCCCAAAAACAAAAAACAAAAACAAAAACAAAACAAAACAAAACAAAACGAAAAGAACATCTTGAGTAGATAGCTTCAGAGGAACTAGTTTACACATAGAATGAATGTATTGCATTTTTAGGACTTGATTTTCTTTGGGATTTATGCTGGTTTCAAATATTTTTGAGTTATGAAGTGAGAATGCTAGACTCTAGAAACATTGGAAATTTACTTCTCTATAAAAACCAAGTAAATGTAAGAGATAAATTATTTATGTATGAATATGATGTTAAGAAAAGTTTTCTAAGGGACCTGGATACAGCAGCGAGGGTGTTTGCCTTGCATGCAGCTGATCCAGATTGGATCCCTGGTATCCCACATAGATCCCCTGAACACTACCAGAAGCCCTGGGCATTGGCAGATGTGATCCAAAAACAAACCAGAAACAATTTTTTGTTTTTGTTTTTTTGGGCCACACCAGTTTGATGCTCAGGTTACTCCTACCTAAGCGCTCAGAAATTGTTCCTGGTTTAGGGAGACCATATGGGATGTGGGGGGATCGAACCACGGTCCTTCCTTGGCTAGCGCTTGCAAGGCAGACACCTTACCTCTAGTGCCACCTCGCCAGTCCCAGAAACATTTTTTTTTTTTTTTTGGTTTTTGGGCCACACCCGTTTGACGCTCAGGGGTTACTCCTGGCTATGCGCTCAGAAATCGCCCCTGGCCTGGGGGGGACCATATGGGACACCGGGGGATTGAACCGAGGTTCGACCTATGCTAGTGCTTGCAAGGCAGACACCTTACCTCTAGTGCCACCTTCCTGGCCCCGAAACATTTTTTTTTAACAATTTTTTTTTTAATGCATTGGGATCCTTGACATCGGACATCTGTAACTTATTTGTGTATCTTGTTTTTTATATTTGGCGACATCTCAGGTATTCAGGACTTACTGCTGTCTCTGTGCTCAGGGATGACAGAGTGGTGGGGCTTGGAATCCTTTGAGGTGTTGAGATTCGAACTATGTAGCTTTATACAAGGCAAACACCTTTCCGTTGAACTATTTCTCCGGCTCTATTTATGTTTTAAGCATTTAGGAGAACCTTGTTACCTTGCTGAAGAAAAGTTTTAAAACTGATCAAACCCTACTCTTAGTACCCTGCTACTGTTTAAATTTTTATTACTACCACATCACTTACGAGGCATGGTTCTTGCTACTTCACATGTTAATGATTATTGTTGATTTTAATGTAACTCATCCCCTGGTACATAAGTGGCATTATTAAAGAGGTAAAAGCGTTGTTAGAAGGAGAAAAAAGGGGGCCGGGAAGGTGGCGCTAGAGGTAAGGTGTCTGCCTTGCAAGTGCTAGCGTAGGACGGACCGTGGTTCGATTCCCCGGCGTCCCATATGGTCCCCCCCAAGCCAGGAGCGATTTCTGAGCTCATAGCCAGGAGTAACCCCTGAGCGTCAAACGGGTATGGCCCAAAAACAAACAAAAAGAGAAAAAAGTAGTTCAGGGCTTATAAGCAAAGAATTACCTAGAAAGACATGGAGAGAAGGACCTTGGGATAATGGTGGATTTATTTGTTATTTTGTTTTATTTTTATAATGGACATTGTTAGTAGTATTACAAGTATAAGACAAAATTATTAGTAACTAGAGGTAGACTTGGTGGGGGATATGGTAGGAACTTTGAGGGACTTTGGTGGTAAAAATGAACATTAGTGAAGGGATGGTTGTTGTGAATAGTCTATTAACAACAATTTTTTGGGGGGGTTTGGGCCACGCCCGGTGGTGCTCAGGGGTTACTCCTGGCTCTGCACTCAGAAATAGCTCCTAGCAGGCTCAGGGGACCATATGGGATGCTAGGAATCAAACTCAGGTCTGTCCTTGGTTAGCCCTGTGCAAGGCAAACGTATGCCCTACCACTTAGCTATTGCTCTGACCCCATCAACAACTTTTTGTTTTGTTTTGTTTTTTTGGGTCATACCCGGCAGCTCTCGGGTTGCTCCTGGCAGGCTGGGGGACCATATGGGATGTCAGGATTCAAACCACCGTCCTTCTGCATGCAAGGCAAATGCCCCACTTCTAAACTATGTCTCCACCCCTATTTTATTTTATTTTTTAATTAATTTTTTTTTTGGGGGGGCAACCCGGTGACGCTTGGGTTACTCCTGGCTATGCACTTTGAAATCGCTTGTGGCTTGGGGACCATATGGGATGCCAGGGGATCGACCGCGGTCCGTCTTAGGCTAGCACCAGCAAGGCAGACGCCCTATTGCTCTTGTGCCACTGCTCTGGTCTCATCATCAATAACTTTTTAAACTATCTCATGGTAATTCAATTAAAAAACATTTTTTTTAAAAGGAGAGGCCTGGACATTGGGGAGAAACCATGACCCATCTACTTAAACACTACAATAAACTTTAACTTCCTTTTTTGTTTGTTTGTTTGTTTGCTTTTTTGTTTTTTTTTGGGCCACACCCAGCTGTGCTCAGGGGTTACTCCTGGCTGTCTGCTCAGAAATAGCTCCTGGCACGAACCAACCACCTTAGGTCCTGGATGGGCTGCTTGCAAGGCAAACCGCTGTGCTATCTCTCCGGGCCCAAACTTTAACTTCTTAAGCAAAAAAAATGTTAGTGTACTATTTTTGTTTGTTTGTTTGTTTTTGGGTCACAACTGGCAGCGCTCAGGGGTTACTCCTGGGTCTATGCTTAGAAATCGCCCCTGACAGGCTCGGGGGACCATATGGGATGCCAGGATTCGAGCCACTGTCCTGCATGCAAGGCCAGAGCCCTACCTCCATGCTATCTCTCCGGCCCCACTATTTTTTTTTTTTGGCTATACTCGGTGGTGCTCAGGGATTACTCCTGAGCTCAGGAATCATTCCTGGCAGACTTGGAGGACCACATGGGATACCGGGGATTGAACTCAGGTTGGCCATGTGCAAGGCAATGCCCTATTCGCTGTAGTGTACTATTTTATTTTACTTGTTTGTGTGTTTGTGATATGCCAGAGATCACACTCTGTTGAGACATTAGGGATCCCATAAGCAGTGTTGCTGGGATTTTATATGCAAATAATAATGGGGGGTGGTACCAGTATTGAATTTGCTGTTTATTTTTGCAAGATAGGTGCTGTGCCACAGAGTTATCCTTGAGCCCTGGAAGTTGCTGTGTGCAAACTCTGTTTAAATTTCTAATGGTCATCCCATTTTTTTCAGAAATTAGGAAGGGACCAAAGAAAATCTTTGCCCCACCTTCAAAGAAATTGTGTAGTTTGACATTCAATAACTCTGACTCACCCATGGAAGAGATTCTGAGGAAAGAGACTGCAAAGACGGATGCCAATCTGCTAATAGTCACACTAGAGAAGAAGGAAGAAAAAACAGCTATCATGAATGGTCCAGGCAGGGCCCATGAGAAAGAAGAAAATGTGCAAGCCATCAAGCCAGTAAAGAAAAGCAGAAAGGTTGGCAAGACACTTACTTCTAGATACCCAGCTGAGAAGCAAGCAAAGGAGAAAGAAAAGGTATTGATCACTTTGTTGGGCCCTTTGGCATAGTTTCTCCTAGACACTCAACAAGGACATAGAGAATTCTCAGGGCCAATTCCTGGCCCTACACTTAGGTAGGCTCAAGGGACAATGTCGGTATGGGGGATCAGATGCAGATTAGCTGTGTGCAAGACAAGCATCCTATCCACTGTACTATTGATAGGAATAATTGCTTCATTTTCTTTTTGGTTTTTGGGTCATACCGGGCAGCTCAGAAATCGCTCCTGGCAGGCTCGGGGGACCATATGGGATGCCGGGATTTGAACTGCCGTCCTTCTGCATGCAAGGCAAACGCCTTTACCTCCATGCTATCTCTCCGGCCCCTCATTTTCTAATGATATGAAAAGTTTTTTGTTGTTTTGTTTTGTTTTGTTTTTGGTTTTTGGGCCACACCCAGCGGTGCTCAGGGGTTACTCCTGGCTGTCTGCTCAGAAATAGCTCCTGGCAGGCACGGGGGACCATATGGGACACTGGGATTCGAACCAACCACCTTTAGTCCTGGATCGGCTGCTTGCAAGGCAAATGCCGCTGTGCTATATCTCCGGGCCCAATATAAAAAGTTTTGATTAAAATATTGGTTATGGGGTCCGGGAAGGTGGAGCTAGAGGTTAGGTATCTGCCTTGCAAGCGCTAGCGTAGGACGGACCTCGGTTCAATTCCCCAGCGTCCCATATGGTCCCCCCAAGCCAGGGGTGATTTCTGAGCACATAGCCAGGAGTAACCCCTGAGCGTCAAATGGGTATGGCCCAAAAACAAAACAAAAAAAAGAAAAAAAAATACTGGTTATGTTGTATCCAATGGAAAATAGGTAACTGATGGAAAGTCAGAGTAGGAGTATATTAAACTTTCCTTTATTCATATTGTCTGGAATGTAATCTTTTTTTTGGGGGGGGTCACACCCGGCAGGTCCCCCCAAGCCAGGGGTGATTTCTGAGCGCATAGCCAGGAGTAACCCCTGAGCGTCAAACGGGTATGGCCCAAAAACAAACAAACAAACAAACAAACAAAAATACTGGTTATGTTGTATCCAATGGAAAATAGGTAACTGATGGAAAGTGAGAGTAGGAGTATATTAACTTTTCCTTTATTCATAGACTGTCTGGAATGTAATATTTTTTTTTGGGGGGGGTCACACCCAGCAGCACTCGGGTTACTCCTGGTTCTATGCTCAGAAATTGCTCCTGGCAGGCTTGGGGACCACATGGGATGCCGGGATTCGAACCACTGTTCTTCTGCATGCAAGGCAAATGCCTTACCTCCATGCTATCTCTTTGGCCCCAGCATATGTAATATGTAATCTTTAGATAACTTGACTTCTTGTTTTCAGCCTTGTGAATTCACAGAAAACAGGAAAAGTGAGCAAATTTTCTTTTATGCCTTTTTATCTTTTAATATGTGCAGGTAAAACCAAATCTTACCAGTGAAGAATTTGAGGAGATAGTCAAGATTGTACTACAGAATTCCTGTCCAAAGAACTTGGGTATGTCTGATAGTGAGAAAAAAGAGCTTACGGTGAAGAATAAATTGATAGTTTTTCTCTTATTTGTGTGTGTGTGTGTGTGTGCATGCATGAGTGTGCATGTGTGTGTGTGTGTGTGTGTGTGTGTGTGTGTATGTGCGCGTGCGCGTGCATAACCAGTGGCACTTGGGTTACTTCTGGCTCTGTCCTCAGAAATTACTCCTAGCAGACTCTGGGTACCATACGGGATTGCTGATGACGGAGCTCAGGTAGTCTGCGTGTAAGGCAAACTCCTTAATTGTTGTGCTATTGCTCTGGCCCCATCTCCTTACACAAGAAAATATTAGTTGGAATTTTCGAGTTATTTTATTTTATTTTATTTTGGTCACACCCAGCGGCGCTCAGGGATTACTCTTGACTCTGTGCTCAGAAATTGCTCCTGGCAGGCTCGGGGGACCATATGGGATGCCAGGAATCGAACCAGGGTATGTCCTATGTTGACTGTGTGCAAGGTAAACACCCTACTACTATGCTATCTCTCAGGCCCTGATTTTCAAGTTTTTTTTTTTTTTGTTTGTTTGTTTTGGGGCCACATCTGGTGGCATTCAGGGGTTACTACTGACTCTGCTCAGAAATTGCTCCTGGCAGACATGGGGGACCATATGGGATATTTGAACCTATGTTGGTCCTGGGTCTATGACTTGAAAGGCAAACACCCTACCGCTGTGCTATCTCTGGCCCCAATTTTCTTTCTTTTTTTTTTTTTCTAAATACTTCTTCATCTTTCAACAGGACTCTAGCTAAACCAATAGGAGCACAGATTTTCTTTTTTATTTTTTCCTTTGATTTTTTCCCTTAAATATATTATTTAATTGAACCAGCATGAGATACACAGTTACAAAGTTTATGATTGAGTTTCAGTAATACAATGTACAACAACCTTCACCAACGTACATTTCCAAGCACTGAATGTCTTCTGTTTCCTTCCCCACCTATTCCCTGTTTTCTCTCCTGACAGTGTCTGTAGCAGACATTTTTCTTCCTTTTTCCCTCTTCCTTTTTTTCCTGTTTGACACAAATTTTTAGAAGAGTAAATATTCTTTTTTTTTTTTTTGGTTTTTGGGCCACACCCGGCGGTGCTCAGGGGTTACTCTTGGCTGTCTGCTCAGAAATAGCTCCTGGCAGGCACGGGGGACCATATGGGACACTGGGATTCGAACCACCCACCTTAGGTCCTGGATCGGCTGCTTGCAAGGCAAACGCCGCTGTGTTATTTCTCCAGGCCTGAAGAGTATACTTGAAGGGTCACGTTCTCTAGGAGATTAGTTGAGGTTTGATTCCCACCGAACTCCCAGACAGGAAAGGCAGTTCCCATTCCCTTGTCCAATTAGTATGGGGGAACAGTTCCAGTTGTAAAGATCCATGGGAAATAATTCAGTGAAGAGGTACAAGAATGGGTTCAGGAAATCCAGTGCTCAAGCAAGGAATTCAAACCACCCACCCAAATTTTCTGCTCCTAAGAAGGGGCACAGTTCGGTGGAAGAAGACCGAAGAATGAGCCCCTGCCTTCCTCAGACCCCTGCTTTTATTGACAAGAATCAGTTCCCACCCTTGGGTAGGAGAAGAATACTAAGTAAGGAATAATCCAATATATTATCACCAGATCACACCCTAGGGTGGAGTGCAATTATTGATTAGGGTAGGATCAGTAACCCAACAATACTGACTTCAGAATATAAATAAAGTCTCATCTAAATTAAAAAATTAGGGACTGGGGGCCGGGCGGTGGCGCAAGAGGTAAGGTGCCTGCCTTGCCTGCGCTAGCCTTGGACGGACCACAGTTCGATCCCCCGGCGTCCCATATGGTCCCCCAAGCCAGGAGCAACTTCTGAGCGCATAGCCAGGAGTAACCCCTGAGCATTACCGGGTGTGGCCCAAAAACCAAAAAAAAAAAAAAAAAAAAAAAAAAATTAGGGACTGTAGAGATAGCACAGCAATAGGGTGTTTGCCTTGCACCCGGCCAAGCTGGAACTGACGAGGTTTGATTCCTGGTATACCATATGGTCCCTGAGTCTGCTAGGAGTGATATCTGAGTGCAGAACCAGTAGTAACCCTTGAGTGCTGCTGAGTGTGGCCCAAAAACCCAAATAAAAATTCATATTTGTCTTATATGGTGACAGTGGGGCCAGAAAGAATACTGAGGTTAAGTTATTTGTTTAGCTTGTTATTGATCATGCTTTGATCCTTAGTACTATATATTTCCATGAGCACCATCAGAGGTCACCTCTGAGTACAGAGCCTAGGAATAGCCCCTGGACACCACTAGACATGGTTCCAACCCCCCAAATAAATATATATGTATAGACAATTCACTTAAACAAGATTATTCCTGGGGCTAGAGTGATAGCACAGTGGTAGGGAATTTGCCTTGCATAAAGCCAGCCTTGGTTCTGTCACCGGCATCTCATACGGTTCTTTGAGCACCACCATGAATGATCCCTGAATAGAGTGAGGAGTGACCCCTAAGCACTGTCAGGTGAGGCCCATAATCCAATATACTCATATATTTTCAAAATTGCTTAATACCTAAGGTTTGATTTTGAAACTAAAGAACCCTATTTTGCAACCCTAAGCCTTTTCCATATGGCTAAGGAGAATGCCTTACCATTTTTATCTATTCTCCATCCAGAGGAGGTTTGATAAACCAATGATTTAAAAATTTTTTTTAATTTCTTTTTGTTGTTGTTGTTGTTGTTATTGTTGGTTTTTGGGTCACACCTGGCAGCGCTCAGGGGTTACTCCTGGCTCTATGCTCAGAAATCGCTCCTGGCAGGCTCGGGGACCTTATAAGGAACCCGGATTTGAACCACTGTCCTTCTGTATGCAAGGCAAATGCTTTACCTCCATGCTATCTCTCCGGCCCCCCCCCCTTTTTTTTAATTTTTGCAATAAAAATAACTAATAAAAGGGAGCTGGAGAGATAGCACAGTGGTAGGGCTTTTGCCTTGCATGCAGCCGACCTGGGAGGGACCCATTTCAGTTCCCAGCATCCCATATGAACCCCCAGCCTGCTGGGGGAGATTTCTGAGTGCGGAGCCAGGAGTAACTCTTGAGTACCGCTGGTTGTGCCCAACAATTAATATATAAATAAAGTTAAAAAACTCATAAAAGGAGATGTCTGTTCCTGCTTTCTGAAGAAAATCACTATTGACAATGGAATTTACTCTCAAACCTTCATCTTTCTGTATATACTTAATTTAACTTAACATGTACTTAATTTTAACATTTCAACTAACAAGGTAAATTTTATTTTGCCAAAAATACTTTCAAGAACTGTTTTAATGATATATATGTTGTTGTAAGAGTTATTATTATTTGGGGGTGTTTGGTCAGATGCAGTGACTCCTGACTCTGCTCAGAAATCGCTCCTGGCAGGCATGAAACCATATCGGATGCCAGGGATCGAACCTGGGTTTGTCCCAGGTTGGCTGTTTGCAAGGCAAGTGCCCTACTGGCTGTGGTATTGCTTCAGCCCCAAGAGATAGTATTATTAATTAAAATATTTAAAATTTCAAAATATTTGTTTGTTTTTGGACCACATATTATGTTGTAGGGAACCTTTTCCAGCTTTGAGCTGGGGGAAAAGGCCATGGTTCTCAAATGATTTAACCTACAGCAGTAGGGTACTTGCCTTGCATGCAGCAAACCTAGGTTCCACCCCTAACATACTATAAACCATGAGTTGACCTGGAGTACATTGCCAGGAATAAATCATTAACACTGCTGTATGTGACTCAAAGAATAAAAATGAGAAGAAATTTCTTTTCTTTATTGGGGGATAGGGCCTCACACCAGGCTGTGCTCAGGGGTTAATCCTACTTCTGCACTCAGGAATCAGTTCTGGCGGTGCTCAGGGAACTATATGGACTGCCAAAATCAAACCCTGGGTTGCCTGCATGCAAGGCAAGCTCTTTTTTTTTTTTTTTTTTTTGGTTTTTGGGCCACACCCAGCATTGCTCAGGGGTTACTCCTGGCTGTCTGCTTAGAAATAGCTCCTGGCGGGGCCGGAGAGATAGCATGGAGGTAAGGCATTTACCTTTCATGCAGAAGGTCATCGGTTCGAATCCCGGCGTCCCATATGGCCCCCTGTGCATGCCAGGAGCAATTTCTGAGCACGGAGCCAGGAAAAACCCCTGAGCACTGCCGGGTGTGACCCAAAAACCACAAAAAAAAAAAAAAAAAAAAAAGAAATAGCTCCTGGCAGGCACGGGGGACCATATGGGACACCACCACCTTTGGTCCTGGATCGGCTACTTGCAAGGCAAACACCGCTGTGCTATCTCTCCAGGCCCAAGGCAAGCTCTTTATTGTACACTCTATCTGGTCCTAGAAATTACTTCTATGTACTCAAAATAAAGTGAACGTTATGTTACCTGACTATCTTGGAATTAGACAAAAGAATCTGGAAAGGTCTTCAGAAGGTTATAAATTTTATTTTCTTTTTCTGTGTAAAACTTAGTTCCGGGCCCGGAGAGATAGCACAGCAGTGTTTGCCTTGCAAGCAGCCGATACAGGACCAAAGGTGGTTGGTTCGATTCCCGGTGTCCCATATGGTCCCCCGTGCCTGCCAGGAGCTATTTCTGAGCAGACAGCCAGGAGTAACCCCTGAGCACTGCCGGGTGTGACCCAAAAAAACTAAAAAAAAAAAAAAAAAAAAAAAAACTTAGTTCTGTCTTAATAGTAAATGTAGGGTCTTCTAGGCATCAGGTGGAAGGCATTTTAATGAAAGATTGCAATTCGGAAAAATTAGTAATTTTCTTTAGTTGCTTCTCAGCTTATAATTTGATTTAGGTCTTCCTAAACCACGGACTCTAATCTTGATTTTTCAGAGACCACCTGTGCCCCATCTATAGGTTGTGCCCAGTTAAACAAAGAAACAGACAAAGAGCCTTCTGATAATGATTCTGATGGGTAAGTTTATCTCAGTGACACAAGTTGATCACAAGGTGACCTCTACATTGGTAAAAGTTTTGTTCTTTATCTGTCTATTGACAGACTTCTCTAGCAATTTTTTTGTGGAGGCAAGGGCACACTCAGAGATATTCAAGGATTACTACTGGCTCTATACTCAGGAATTACTTCTGGTGGGCTTAGGGATACTGGGGATCTAACCTGGGTTGATCATGTGCAAGGCAAGCACCTTATCCACTGTTCTATCACTGTGGCCCCTTTTATTTTTTATTTTATTTTGGTTTTTGGGCCACACCCAGCAGCACTCGGGTTACTCGACTCTGCACTCAGAAATCACTCCTGGGAGGCTCGGGAGATTGTAGGGATGCTGGTAATTGAACCCAGGTCCATCCTGGATCTGCTGTGTGCAAGGCAAATGTCCTACCATTGTGCTATCTCACCGACCCCGCTGTGGCCCCTTTTAGTAATTTTTATTGCTGGATAAAATTACTGCAGCATATAATGAAGAGACTCTTGAAATTTCGATCCTTTTAGCTCTCACTTGGGGGTCCTACCAAGTGTGTTCAAGAAATCTGGATTCTCGGGGCCGGGAAGGTGGCGCTAGAGGTAAGGTGTCTGCCTTGCAAGCACTAGCTAGCGTAGGATGGACCGTGGTTCGATCCCCCTGCGTCCCATATGGTCCCCCCAAGCCAGGGGCGATTTCTGAGCGCATAGCCAGGAGTAACCCCCGAGTGTCAAATGGGTGTGGCCCCCCCCCCCAAAAAAAAAGGAAATCTGGATTCTACTACCAGTGATTTTTAGTGGAACCTCACCATGGGTCACATGGTTCAATGTGTGGGTCCATTGGTGTGGTAATAATGGGGCCTAATGGTGCAAGGATCTGCTAGAGCAACTCTGTCAGTAATCATGGACTGCCAGAGCCACAACCAATGATACTGTGTGTGTGTGTGTATATGTGTGAGGGGCATGTAGAGCCAGGGATTGAAATGTAGGTCTATGTATAAGTAAGGGATTATATACCTGACCCCTGAACTATCCATTTCTCTCATTTCCTAACTTTTATTCCTTTTTTTAAAGGTACTGAAAATTGCTCCTTTAACTTTTTTTGTTTTTAATTTAAAAAAAATTGGTTTTCAGAGAGCAGATAGTGAGATCACGTTGTCTAGGATTGCCAACCTTTACGAAATCTATAATGGTACCTGAGATAGGAAGATTTCTTCCATCTTGTCAGAAGAAATTCAATAGACTCCCTGTATACGAAAGAAAGAAAGAAACTCGTAAGTATAGTCAGATTCACCTTGACATGTACATTAAGTACTTCTCAAAAATAATGAATGCGGGACAGTGGGTGGGCTGAGAATTACAATTCCAAGTTTTGTAACTGAGGCTTCCACTGGCTTTTACTATTTACAATTCTATTCTTTTTTTGTCCTTAACTTTATAATATTTTGTCTTCCCAGAAAATGATAAAATGGAGAGAGTCCAAAGTGAGTGTAAGAAGAGGCGCAAAGACAAGCTGAAAGACCAACCTCATTGTCAAGCCAGGAACCAAGGAGAACGTAGTTTTAGTGAGTTCAGCCTTCATTTAGAAAACCTAGTTAAGCTTAAAAGTAAGAGATTCAGGGGCCGGGAAGGTGGCACTACAGGTAAGGTGTCTGCCTTGCAAGCGCTAGCGTAGGATGGACCGAGGTTCGATCCCTCGGCTTCCCATATGGTCCCCCCAAGCCAGGAGCGACTTCTGAGTGCATAGCCAGGAGTAACCCCTGAGCATCAAACGGGTGTGGCCCAAAAACCAAAAAAAAAAAAAAAAAAAAGTAAGAGATTCATGATTAAAAGATAAGGGATAATAAGTTAGAGGATTTTTTTGTTTGTTTTTTGGGTCACACCCAGCAGCGCTCAGGGGTTACTCCTGGTTCTACACTCAGATATAGCTCCTGGCAGGCTCCGGGGACCATGTGGGATGCTGGGATTCGGACCACCAGCCATCTGCATGCAAGGCAAACACACTACATCCATGCTATCTCTCTGGCCCCAGAGGAATTTTTTTTAGGCTATACCTAATGGTGCTCACAGGTTGTGTCTGGATTCTATACTTAGAGATTACTCCCGGCAGGCTTCAGGGGAGCCATAAAGGATGCCAGGGATAGAGCCCTGGTGAGCCCTGTGCAAGGCAAATACTTTACCTGCTATACAATCAGTTCAGCCCTGGTTAGAGGCATTTTTACATATACTAATTTATTACAGCTACTTGTAAGGACATGTGCTTGTGGAAGAGAAAGATGTAATTCATTCAGATATTCATTAATATAATCCTAGATTGCTGGGTTTGTACTAGGTACGTGGCATTTTAGAAGGTGCTGAGTAAATGCAGAGGAAATGAATTCTGCTATAAGGGAAGCATGTGGAAGCATGTTGTCATGTGGAAGACAGACAAGAAAACTCCAGTTTGAGATCCCGAAAAGTTTGTAAGAAAAAAAAAAGTGCTTGTACCAGATCTTGAAGTATAATGTAGTCAGGTGATCTAAGGTGAGAAAAGGAATAAAGGTGATAATTATTAACAGGAGGGGCCCGGAGAGATAGCGCAGTGGCGTTTGCCTTGCAAGCAGCCCATCCAGGACCAAAGGTGGTTGGTTCGAATCCCGGTGTCCCATATGGTCCTCCGTGCCTGCCAGGAGCTATTTCTGAGCAGACAGCCAGGAGTAATTCCTGAGCATCGCCGGGTGTGGCCCCAAAACCAAAAACCAAAAAAAAAAAAAAAAAAAAATTATTAACAGGAGAAGAGTTAAGGATGTTACTTTTGGATGTGTTAGGATGTAGGAGGCTGTAGTTTTGGGAAAGATAAGACCAAAGGGATGCAAAGCCCATGTCATAAGGACATTAAAATACCAGACTAAGGAAACTTGATTGACTTTAGTGAGACAGTAACATTAAGTAGGGGAAACTTGATATGATTTTCAGAAAGTTTGCTTTGACACTACCACAGAAGATATATTTGAGATGTATAGGAGTTAGAATCATGAAAACATGGCTCTCTGAGAAGAAAAGTGACTCTATGTTGTGGCCAGGGTGGAGGTGTGTGTAGGGAGACATTACGTCAACTTAGAAGATATGGGGATAGAAAAAGATGGAAATGGAGGTTAGGAAGAATGAACAAGGGGCCAGAGAGATAGCATGGAGGTAAGGCATTTGCCTTTCATGCAGAAGATCATTGGTTCGAATCCTGGCATCCCATATGGTCCCCCGAGCCTGCCAGGAGCGATTTCTGAGCGTGGAGCCAGGAGTAACCCCTGAGCACTGCCGGGTGTGACCCAAAAACAAAAAAACAACCAAAAAAAAGGAAGAATGAACAAAAGAAATATTTGGTACTTCAGTAGGAACTGAAATAAAAGTTGATTGAGAAACAATAGGAAAAAGAAAAAAAACAATAGGTATGAATTTATACTCAGGATTGTTGGTCTTAAAGGTCTCAACTTGGTAGCAAATAAATCAGTTTAGATTAAAGATTTGCATTTCACAGAGGAGAGATGATAACCTGGGAGATAAATTGAGATGTGAAACTTGGGCTCTAACACTAACTGTGTTATCAATTTAGACATATATTTAGCATGCCAGTTATTTTCTTTGAGTCTTGGGTTTGTGTGTGTTTTAGTAAGTCATTGGACTAATTGATATCTAGGCTATGTGATTTTTTTTTTTTTTTGTGGGGACCAAACTTGTGATGCTTAGGGTTTCCTTCTGGCTCTTTGCTCAGGTATCACTCCTAAAGATGCCTGGGGACCATATGGGGTGCTAGGGATTATAAAAGCAAGTGTTCTACCTGCTTGTTATTGCTCTGGCCCCTATGCTATGTGATTCTGTGTCTATGTGTATGTTGCTGTACTGATTTTATTTGTATTGAAGAAAGAACATTTTTTTTGGCCACACCCGGTGACGTTCAGGGCTTATTCCTGGCTACGCACTCAGAATTCGCTCCTGGCTCGGGGGACCATATGGACACCAGGGGATCAAACCGTGGTCCATCCTAGGCTAGCGCTGGCAAGACAGACACCTTAACCACTCTGCACCAATGCTCTGGCCCCCAGAAAGAACATATTTTTTAATCTCTTATTTAAATTTTTCTCCCACACCCAGGTCAACCTCTGACTTGGGTGCAGTGTTCCTTATCAAACTGCAAAAAATGGAGGAAACTTCATCGGAACATTGACCCTACAGTACTCCCAGAAAATTGGTCTTGTGACCAGAATACAGGTAGAATGGTGTAGAATGTTCTTTCTCAGATTTTAATGTTCCTCCCTTTCTTTCTCTGAATGTGTCACTCATGCTAAATATTACATAGATTAGATGCATTTCCAGGAGTCGTATAGGACTAGGGAGGGATTTTGCTCTCATATCAAGATGAACATAGGTATAATGTATTCAAGAAGAACACCTTCATGTGCTCTGTTGTAGCGAATGACCTGGGATCCAAAAGTATTTTTTGAGTGAGTTCCACTTATGCATTGATCTGATCCTTCCATTCCTGATTAGATTATTAAATTATTAGGCTAGAGGTATTAGGTTATTAGGTATTAGAGGACAGAAAGGGAAATAGAGTATATGGGGGAAAGCTGGTAAGGGAATCTAGAATGTTCAAAACTTTTTTTTTTTTTTTTTGGTTTTTGGGCCATACCCAGTGTTGCTCAGGGATTACTCCTGGCTGTCTGCTCAGAAATAGCTCCTGGCAGGCATGGGGGACCATATGGGACACCGGGATTTGAACCAACCACCTTTGGTCCTGGATCGGCTGCTTGCAAGGCAAACGCCGCTGTGCTATCTCTCCGGGCCCTTTCTTTTCTTTTCTTTTCTTTTTTTTTTTTTGGTGTTCAAAACTTTTTTGAAGAGACTGTGATGATTCAGTCCAGCCAAATTATTTTATGGGAAGAAAATAGTTTCAGAGAAGATACGGCATTACAAAAATAAGTGGAATATATACAGAAGCTTGGAAGCTCTTTTGCAGTAAAGAAACAGCATTCCATCATTGGCTTCTGCTACTTTCCACTTTGTGTTTTTACTTTTGTTCATTTATACCTGTTTTCTAGTTCCATTCCAGTCCACTCTTGCATGCTTTAGTTCCTTCTTGTCCTCTCCCTCTCATTTGAATTTTCATCTTATAAGCCTTGTTCCTCACTTGATTTTCTCTTTTGGCAGATTTGCAGTATAATTGCTGTGATATCCCTGAGGAGACTTGGACAGAGGTTGACAGTGAGGTGGTCTATGCCTCCTACATTCCAGGATCTATCATCTGGGCGAAACAATATGGCTATCCCTGGTAGGGCACCACAACATGGTCTGAATTCTTAGTGAATTGAGGAGAAATAGATTTAAACCAGGAAGGGAAGAGAAAGAAAGCATTTATATGTAAATAGAATCTTCCTTAGAAAGAACATGGGATGAGAGAAAAGAATACAGAATAAAGTGCCACACTTGATGGGGACTGGAGAGATAGCACAGCAGGAAGGGCATTTGCACAAAGTTGACCTGGGTTCAATCCCTGGCATCCTAATAATCCCTCAAGCCTGCCAGGAGTGATTTCTGAGCTCAGCCAGGAGTAACCCCTGAGTACTGCTGGGTGTTGGCCCAATACCAAAACAAACAAACAAAAAAAAGTACCAAGCTTGGAAACTTTTTAAGAACATGTTTCATAGAAAAGAGTGGTATTGGGGGCCCGGAGAGATAGCACGGCGGTGTTTGCCTTGCAAGCAGCTGATCCAGGACCAAAGGTGGTTGGTTCGAATCCTGGTGTCCCATATGGTCCCCCGTGCCTGCCAGGAGCTATTTCTGAGCAGACAGCCAGGAGTAACTCCTGAGCACCACTGGGTGTGGCCCAAAAACCATAAAAAAAAAAAAAAAAAAGAAAAGAAAAGAAAATAGTGGTATTGGTCGGAGAGATAGCACAGCGGTAGGGCATTTGCCTTAGACGCTGAAGGATGGTGGTTTGAACCCCAGCATCCCATGTGGTCCCCCAAGCCTGTCAGGAACAATTTCTGAGCATAGAGCCAGGAGTAGCCCCTGAGCACTGCCAGGTGTGATCCAAAATAACCCAAAAATAAATTTGGAAAAAAAAAAAAAAGGGCTGGAGAGATAGCATAGAAGTAGAGCGTTTGCCTTGCATGATGAAGGACGGTGGTTTGAATCCCGGCATCCCACATGGTCCCCCGAGCCTGTCAAGATCGACTTCTGAGCGTAGAGCCAGGAGTAACCCCTGAGCGCTGCTAGGTGTGACCCAAAAACCAAAAACCAAAAAAAAAAAAAAAAAAAGAAAAAATTAACCCCATATATTATGGGGCCAGAGAGATTGCATGGAGGTAAGGCCTTGCCAGGTATAGCCCCTGAGGCGCTGCTGGGTGTGACCCAAGAACCAAAAAAAAAAAAAAGCAGGGCCAGAGAGCACAGCGGTAGGGCATTTGCCTTGCATGCAGCCAATCCAGGACAGACTGTGGTTTGAATCCTAGCATCCTATATGGTTCTCGAGCCTGCCAGGAGCAATTTCTGAGCATAGAGCCAGGAAGTAACCTCTGAGCGCTGCCAGTTGTGACCCAAAAACAAACAAAAAAGCATCTGATAAGGCTTCCAAACTTGGTACTTAGGAGTCGGGGGTCATTTTTGGTGGTGCTGAACAGAGTGTCAGGGACATAACCTAGTTAGACTCACACACACAAAGCACGTACTCAGTCCTTTAAATCAGACCTCTCTAGCCCAAGGTCTGACATTCTACCCTGAATAAATAGGAAGAGATGGATAGCTTTAAGGCATTTTAAAAACATTACATTATGAAATTAGACAAAGAATAAAAAATGGATAGCATAGTGTTTTTATTTTTTAAAGAAGATATCCATAGTATGCAGATTATTTTCCCTCAGGATTGCTGGAATATTAGGATAAGATACTTTTACTAGGAAGATTTGAGCTTGTTTCCACATTGATTACATTCTTTTTGTATTTGGTAATGACAATTGTAGGGAATTGGCAGATGTATCTTTTTCCCTTGATTTATCATTAGTTTGTAATGTAGGATTTCAGGGTTATAGTTTATTAATCTCTATATGTATTCATTATACCCATTACCAAAGCTTCCAATGTTATCTCAGTCAGCAAAAGACCCAGAAGAATCTTTTTTTTGGTTTTTGGGTCACGCCTGGCAGCGCTCAGGGGTTACTCCTGGCTCTATGCTCAGAAATTGCTCCTGGCAGACTCGGGGGACCATATGGGATGATGGGATTAGAACCACCGACCTTGGCCTGGAGAGATAGCACAGCGGCGTTTGCCTTGCAAGCAGCCCATCCAGGACCAAAGGTGGTTGGTTCGAATCCCGGTGTCCCATATGGTCCCCCGTGCCTGCCAGGAGCTATTTCTGAGCAGACAGCCAGGAGTAACCCCTGAGCACCGCCAGGTGTGGCCCAAAAACTAAAAAAAAAAAAAAAAAAAAAAAAAAAAAGCCACCGACCTTCTGCATGCAAGGCAAACTCATTACCTCCATGCTATCTCTCCGACTCCAGAAGAATCTATCTGTTGTGGAAAAAAAAAAAAAAAACATTACCCTTTAGTGCACATATTGACAAGTTTGTGTTTCTGTTCATCTCAATTCTCTTCCATCTCCTATACTCTACAATTCTCCAGGTGGCCAGGCATGATAGAACCTGATCCTGATCTGGGCCAATATTTTCTTTTTCTTTCTCCTCATGATTCCATGCCGGTAAGTTTCCATGATTCAAAATAGGCAGTTTCTTAGCCTGGAATAGTGAACAAATCTATCTTTTCAGGGATAGAAATACAGACTTAAGCAACAGACATGAGTTGAAACAGATACTTAGAAGGAAACACATAGAAATTAAATACTTACATGTAAAAACAAATGAATCTTAAATATTCACAGCTAGAACAGTTATGGTAGTGACAAATATGCTTTGGTTAGGATTCCTAAGGTCAGGATGCAAGAACAATGGAATGAGATGGGATAGGAAGTCTAGCACCTTTCATGCCCTTACCTTTTCTGACTAGGTGTCTTAAAAAAAAAAAAAAAGCTAGACTACCATTTTAAAAATGTGGAATCATTTTCAATTTCAGTCTAAGTATCATGTGACATTTTTTGGAGAAACAGTCACTCGTGCTTGGATCCCTGTCAACATGCTAAAGAATTTCCAGGAGCTGTCATGGGAGCTATCTGGAGTGGTGAGCAATCTTTGGGGGAGGACAGTGTTAGGGAGCAGGGGGGGAGGGTCAGTTGTGTTATAGGGAAATTGAAGACTAAATATTTTATTGAACTGCATTGTCTCTGAGGGAAATCCTTATAAAGAGAAAGTTTCATGTCTGACTTTTTTAAATGAAGGTCCCCTTTATGCTAGTATTTATTTCTGAAGGATAATAATTTTTCTTAGTCTGCTGTCTTGCTTATATATAGAAGCCTTCTTGAATGCTGCGATCTTCTGCAATTTAACCAGGTGTTGTCGAAATGAAATCACAGATTAATTTAGGATTTCTCAGTTTAGCCCTATTGGCATTTGAGACTACTTTAAGTGTCTTGTGCATTGTACCATGTTTAGCAGCATTCTTGGATTCTTTAGTACATAATCAGTAGCATTTTTGTGATAATCAAAATATTGTCTTTAGACATTTCTAAATTTCTCTCTCTCTCTTTTTTTTTTTTTTTTTTTTGGTTTTTGGGCCACACCCAGCGGTGCTCAGGGGTTACTCCTGGCTGTCTGCTCAGAAATAGCTCCTGGCAGGCACGGGGGACCATATGGGACACCGGGATTCGAACCAACCACCTTTGGTCCTGGATCGGCTGCTTGCAAGGCAAACGCCGCTGTGCTATCTCTCCAGGCCCCTAAATTTCTCTTTTGGTTTTTGGGTCCGATCTGACTCTTCTCAGGTCTTACTTGTAGCTTTGTGCTTAGGGAACGAACATTCCTCGTGGGCTCAGGAACTATATGGGATATCAGGGATCAAACCTAAGTTGACTGCATGCAAAGCAGGCACTGTACTATCATTCCAGCTCCTCCAAATACCTTCTGTGGCAAAAGCAACCCAAGCTGAGAACTAGTGATAACAGAAAAATATTTCCTCACTATAATCAGTGAATTTTATTACTATTTAATAAATATGTAAAGCCCAAAGACTCTA